>NC_082711.1:120400105-120720263 GCF_030144855.1 Hypanus sabinus | reverse complement strand
GCACCTGGGTACTGTGACATCGGGTTTCTGCCGCACTGGGTTTCTGTGTCACCGGCGTACAGTGATACCAGGGTTCTGTGACACCGGGTTACTTTGGCACTGGTGTTTTTTGACACCGGGGTACTGTGACACAGGGTTTCTGTGACACCAGGAAACTTTGGCACTCGGGTTCTGTGACACCGGGGTCCTGTGACACCACGGTTCCATGACACCGGCGTTTTGTGACACCGCGGTTCTGTTATACCAGGGTTTTGTGACACCAGGGTTCTGGGACACCGGGGTTCTGTGACACCGGGGTTCTGTGACACCAGGGTTTTGTGACACCGGGGTACTGTGACACCGGGACACTTTGGCACCGGGGTACTGTGACACCGGGATACTTTGGCACCGGGGTTCTGTGACACCGGGGTACTGTGACATCGGGGTTTTGTGACACCGGGGTACTGTGACACCGTGGTTATGTGACTCCAGGGTTCTGTGACACAGGGGTACTGTGACACCGGGGTTATGTGACACAAGGGTTTTGTGACACTGGGATACTTTGGCACTGGGGTTTTATGACACCGTGGTACTGTGACACCGGGGTTCTGTGACACGGGGGTTCTGTGACACCGGGGTTTTGTGACACCGGGGTACTGTGACACCGGGATACTTTGGTACCGGGGTTCTGTGACACCGGGGTGCTGTGACACCGGGGTACTGTTACACCGGGGTTCTGTGACACCGGGGTTTTGTGACACCGGGGTACTGTAATACCGTGGTTATGTGACTCCAGGGTTCTGTGTCTCCGGGATACTTTGGCACTGTGGTTTTATGACACCGTGGTACGGAGACACATTCGTTCTGTTACACCAGGATACTTTGGCACTGGGGTTCTGTGACACCCGGGTTCTATGACACCGGCGTTTTGTGACACCGGGGTTCTGTTATACCGGTGTTTTGTGACACCGGGGTACTGTGACACCGGGGTACTGTGACACCGGGGTTTTGTGACACCGGGGTACTCTGACACCATAGTTCTGTGACACCAGGGTACTGTGACACCGGTGTTCTGTGACACCTGGGTTCTATGACCCCAGGGTTTTGTGACACCGGTGTACTGTGATACCCGGGTACTGTGACACCGGGGTTCTGTGACGCCAGTGTTCTGTGACACCAGTGTTCTCTGAAACCAGGGTACTGTGACACCGGGGTTTGGTGACACAGGGGTACTGTGACACCGGGGTACTGTGACACCGGGGTTCCGTGATACCGGGATACATTGGCACTGGGGTTCTTTGACCCTGGGTTTCTGTATCACCGGGGTAGTGTGTACACCGGCGTACAGTGATACTAGGGTTCTGTGACACCGGGATACTTTGGCACTGTGGTTTTATGACACCGGGGTACTGTGACACAGGCGTTCTGTTACACCAGTATACTTTGGCACTGGGGTTCTGTTACACCAGGTTTCTGTGACACCAGGGTTCTATGACACCGGCGTTTTGTGACACCGGGGTACTATGATAACCGGGTACTGTGACACCCAGGTTCTGTGACATCAGTGTTCTGTGACACCAGGGTTCTGTGACACCGGGGTTTGGTGACACAGGGGTACTGTGACAACGGGGTACTGTGACACCGGGGTTCCGTGATACCGGGATACATTGGTACAGGGGTTCTTTGACCCTGGGTTTCTGTCTCACCGGGGTAATGTGACACCGGGTTTCTGTAGCATAGGGGTACTGTGTACACCGGCGTACAGTGATACCAGGGCTCTGTGACACCGGGATACTCTGGCACTGGGGTTTCATGACACCGGGGTACTGTGACACCGGTGTTTTGTGACACCGAGGTACTGTGACTCCAGGGTTCTGTAGCACCGGGGTACTGTGATACAAGGGTTCTGTGAAACCGGGATACTTTGGCACTGGTGTTTTTTGACACCGGGGTACTGTGACACCGGGGTTCTGTGACACCAGGATACTTTGGCACCGGTGTACTGTGACACCGGGGTTCTGTGACACCAGGATACTTTGGCACCGGGGTACTGTGACACAGGTGTTCTGTGACACCGGCGTTTTGTGACACCAGGGTTCCGTGACACCGGGGTTCTGTGACACCGGGATTCGGTGATACAAGGGTTCTGTGAAACCGGGATACATTGGCACTCGTGTTTTTTGACACCGGGGTACTGTGACACCGGGGTTCTGTGACACCAGGATACTTTGGCACCGGTGTACTGTGACACCGGGGTTCTGTGACACCAGGGTACTTTGGCACCGGGGTACTGTGACACAGGGGTTCTGTGACACCGGCTTTTTGTGACACCAGGGTTCCGTGACACGGGGCTTCTGTGACACCGGGGTTCGGTGACACCAGGGTTTTGTGACACCGGGGTACTGTGCCACCGGTGTTTTGTTTCACCAGAGTTCTGTGACACCAGGGTACTGTAGCACCGGGGTACTGTGGTACTGGGTTTCTATAGCACCGGGGTACAGTGAGACCGGGTTTCTGTAGCACCTGGGTACTGTGACACCGGGTTTCTGTAGCACCTGGGTACTGTGACACCGGGTTTCTGTAGCACCGGTGTACAGTGACACGGGGGTTCTGTGACACCAGGGTTTTGTGACACCGGGGTACTGTGACACCGGGGTACTGTGTCACCGGGGTTCTGTGAAACCAGGGTTCTGTGACACCGTTGTTTTGTTTCACCAGAGTTCTGTGACACCAGGTACTGTAGCAGTGGGGTACTGTGATACTGGGTTTCTATAGCACCGTGGTACTGTGAGACCGGGTTTCTGCAGCACCTGGGTACTGTGACACGGGGTTTCTGTCGCACCGGTGTACAGTGACACGGGAGTTCTGTGACACCAGGATGCTTTGGCACCGGGGTACTGTGATCCCAGGGTTTTGTGACACCGGGATACTTTGGCACTGGGGATTTATGACTCCAGGGTACTGTGATAACAGGGTTCTGTGGCACCGGGATAGTTTGGCACTGGGGATTTATGACACCGGGGTACTGTGACACAGGGGTTCTGTGACACCAGGTTTCTGTTACACCGGGGTTCTGTCACACCGGGGTTCTGTGACACCAGGATTTTGTGACAACGGGGTACTGCGACACCGGGGTTCTGTCACACCAGGTTTCTGTTACACCGGGTTTCTGTCACACCGGGGTACTGGGACATCAGGGTTCTGTGACACCATGGTTCTGTGACACCGGGGTTTTGTTTCACCAGAGTTCTGTGACACCAGGGTACTGTAGCACCGGGGTACTGTGATACTGGGTTTCTATAGCACCGGGTACTGTGAGACCGGGTTTCTACAGCACCTGGGTACTGTGACACCGGGTTTCTGTAGCACCGGTGTACAGTGACACGGGGGTTCTGTGACACCAGGATACTTTGGCACCGGGGTACTGTGATCCCAGGGTTTTGTGACACCGGGATACTTTGGCACTGGGGATTTATGACTCCAGGGAACTGTGATAACAGGGTTGTGTGACACCGGGATAGTTTGGCACTGTGGATTTATGACACCGGGGTACTGTGACACAGGGGTTCTGTGACACCAGGTTTTTGTTACACAGGGGTTCTGTCACACCGGGATTCTGGGACACTAGGGTTCTGTGACACCGGGGTTCTGTGACACAGGGGTTCTGTGACACCAGGGTTTTGGGACACCGGGGTACTGTGACACCGGGGTACTGTGACACCAGGTTACTGTGACACCAGGGTTCTGTGACACCGGTGTTTTGTTGCACCAGGATTCTGTGACGCCAGGGTACTGTAGCAGCGGGGTACTGTGATACTGGGTTTCTGTAGCACCGGGGTACTGAGACACCGGGTTTCTGTAGCACCTGGGTACAGTGACACCGGGTTTCTGCTGCACTGGGTTTCTGTGTCACCGGGATACAGTGATACCAGGGTTCTGTGACACCGGGTTACTTTGGCACTGGGGTTCTGTGACACCGGGTTCCTGTGACACCACGGTTCCATGACACCGGCGTTTTGTGACACCGCGGTTCTGTTATACCAGGGTTTTGTGACACCAGGGTTCTGGGACACCGGGGTTCTGTGACACCGGGATTCTGTGACACCAGGGTTTTGTGACACCGGGGTACTGTGACACCGGGACACTTTGGCACCGGGGTACTGTGACACCGGAATACTTTGGCACCGGGGTTCTGTGACACCGGGGTACTGTGACATCGGGGTTTTGTGACACCGGGGTACTGTGACACCGTGGTTATGTGACTCCAGGGTTCTGTGACACAGGGGTACTGTGACACCGGGGTTATGTGACACAAGGGTTTTGTGACACTGGGATACTTTGGCTCTGGGGTTTTATGACACCGTGGTACTGTGACACCGGGGTTCTGTGACACGGGGCTTCTGTGACACCGGGGTTTTGTGACACCGGGGTACTGTGACACCGGGATACTTTGGTACCGGGGTTCTGTGACACCGGGGTACTGTGACACCGGGGTACTGTTACACCGGGGTTCTGTGACACCGGGGTTTTGTGACACCGGGGTACTGTAATACCGTGGTTATGTGACTCCAGGGTTCTGTGTCTCCGGGATACTTTGGCACTGTGGTTTTATGACACCGTGGTACGGAGACACATTCGTTCTGTTACACCAGGATACTTTGGCACTGGGGTTCTGTGACACCAGGGTTCTATGACACCGGCGTTTTGTGACACCGGGGTTCTGTTATACCGGTGTTTTGTGACACCATAGTTCTGTGACACCAGGGTACTGTGACACCGGTGTTCTGTGACACCTGGGTTCTATGACCCCAGGGTTTTGTGACACCGGTGTACTGTGATACCCGGGTACTGTGACACCGGGGTTCTGTGACGCCAGTGTTCTGTGACACCAGTGTTCTCTGAAACCAGGGTACTGTGACACCGGGGTTTGGTGACACAGGGGTACTGTGACACCGGGGTACTGTGACACCGGGGTTCCGTGATACCGGGATACATTGGCACTGGGGTTCTTTGACCCTGGGTTTCTGTATCACCGGGGTAGTGTGTACACCGGCGTACAGTGATACTAGGGTTCTGTGACACCGGGATACTTTGGCACTGTGGTTTTATGACACCGGGGTACTGTGACACAGGCGTTCTGTTACACCAGTATACTTTGGCACTGGGGTTCTGTTACACCAGGTTTCTGTGACACCAGGGTTCTATGACACCGGCGTTTTGTGACACCGGGGTACTATGATAACCGGGTACTGTGACACCCAGGTTCTGTGACATCAGTGTTCTGTGACACCAGGGTTCTGTGACACCGGGGTTTGGTGACACAGGGGTACTGTGACAACGGGGTACTGTGACACCGGGGTTCCGTGATACCGGGATACATTGGTACAGGGGTTCTTTGACCCTGGGTTTCTGTCTCACCGGGGTAATGTGACACCGGGTTTCTGTAGCATAGGGGTACTGTGTACACCGGCGTACAGTGATACCAGGGCTCTGTGACACCGGGATACTCTGGCACTGGGGTTTCATGACACCGGGGTACTGTGACACCGGTGTTTTGTGACACCGAGGTACTGTGACTCCAGGGTTCTGTGCCACCAGGGTTCTGTGACACCAGGGTTCTGTGACACCAGTGTTTTGTGACACCGGGGTACTGTGACAACGGGGTTCTGTGAAACCAGGGTTCTGTAGCACCGGGGTACTGTGATACAAGGGTTCTGTGAAACCGGGATACTTTGGCACTGGTGTTTTTTGACACCGGGGTACTGTGACACCGGGGTTCTGTGACACCAGGATACTTTGGCACCGGTGTACTGTGACACCGGGGTTCTGTGACACCAGGATACTTTGGCACCGGGGTACTGTGACACAGGGGTTCTGTGACACCGGCGTTTTGTGACACCAGGGTTCCGTGACTCCGGGGTTCTGTGACTCCGGTATTCGGTGATACAAGGGTTCTGTGAAACCGGGATACATTGGCACTGGTGTTTTTTGACACCGGGGTACTGTGACACCGGGGTTCTGTGACACCAGGATACTTTGGCACCGGTGTACTGTGACACCGGGGTTCTGTGACACCAGGATACTTTGGCACTGCGGTACTGTGACACAGGGGTTCTGTGACACCGGCGTTTTGTGACACCAGGGTTCCATGTCACCGGGTTTCTCTGACACCGGGGTACTGTGATACCGGGGTTCTGTGACACCGGGATACTTTGGCACTGGTGTTTTGTGACACCGGGTTTCTGTGACACAGGGGTACTGTGACACCGGGGTACTGTAACACTGGGTTACTTTGGCACTGGTGTTTTTTGACACCGGGGTACTGTGACACAGGGTTTCTGTGACACCAGGAAACTTTGGCACTGGGGTTCTGTGACACCGGGGTCCTGTGACACCACGGTTCCATGACACCGGCGTTTTGTGACACCGCGGTTCTGTTATACCAGGGTTTTGTGACACCAGGGTTCTGGGACACCGGGGTTCTGTGACACCGGTGTTCTGTGACACCAGGGTTTTGTGACACCGGGGTACTGTGACACCGTGGTTATGTGACTCCAGGGTTCTGTGACACAGGGGTGCTGTGACACCGGGGTTATGTGACACAAGGGTTTTGTGACACTGGGATACTTTGGCACTGGGGTTTTATGACACCGTGGTACTGTGACACCGGGGTTCTGTGACACGGGGCTTCTGTGACACCGGGGTTTTGTGACACCGGGGTACTTTGGCACCGGGGTAGTGTGACACCGGGATACTTTGGCATCGGGGTTCTGTGACACCGGGGTACTGTGACATCGGGGTTCTGTGACACCGGGGTACTGTGACACCGTGGTTATGTGACTCCAGGGTTCTGTGACACAGGGGTGCTGTGACACCGGGGTTATGTGACACAAGGGTTTTGTGACACTGGGATACTTTGGCACTGGGGTTTTATGACACCGTGGTACTGTGACACCGGGGTTCTGTGACACGGGGCTTCTGTGACACCGGGGTTTTGTGACACCGGGGTACTGTGACACCGGGATACTTTGGCACCGGTGTACTGTGACACCGGGGTTCTGTGACACCAGGATACTTTGGCACCGCGGTACTGTGACACAGGGGTTCTGTGACACCGGCGTTTTGTGACACCAGGGTTCCATGTCACCGGGTTTCTCTGACACCGGGGTACTGTGATACCGGGGTTCTGTGACACCGGGATACTTTGGCACTGGTGTTTTGTGACACCGGGTTTCTGTGACACAGGGGTACTGTGACACCGGGGTACTGTAACACTGGGTTACTTTGGCACTGGTGTTTTTTGACACCGGGGTACTGTGACACAGGGTTTCTGTGACACCAGGAAACTTTGGCACTGGGGTTCTGTGACACCGGGGTCCTGTGACACCACGGTTCCATGACACCGGCGTTTTGTGACACCGCGGTTCTGTTATACCAGGGTTTTGTGACACCAGGGTTCTGGGACACCGGGGTTCTGTGACACCGGTGTTCTGTGACACCAGGGTTTTGTGACACCGGGGTACTGTGACACCGTGGTTATGTGACTCCAGGGTTCTGTGACACAGGGGTGCTGTGACACCGGGGTTATGTGACACAAGGGTTTTGTGACACTGGGATACTTTGGCACTGGGGTTTTATGACACCGTGGTACTGTGACACCGGGGTTCTGTGACACGGGGCTTCTGTGACACCGGGGTTTTGTGACACCGGGGTACTTTGGCACCGGGGTAGTGTGACACCGGGATACTTTGGCATCGGGGTTCTGTGACACCGGGGTACTGTGACATCGG
Source organism: Hypanus sabinus (assembly GCF_030144855.1). Taxonomy (NCBI): domain Eukaryota; kingdom Metazoa; phylum Chordata; class Chondrichthyes; order Myliobatiformes; family Dasyatidae; genus Hypanus; species Hypanus sabinus. The sequence goes on along the minus strand of NC_082711.1, from coordinate 120,712,494 downwards.
GGTTCTGTGACACCGGGGTACTGTGACACCGTGGTTATGTGACTCCAGGGTTCTGTGACACAGGGGTGCTGTGACACCGGGGTTATGTGACACAAGGGTTTTGTGACACTGGGATACTTTGGCACTGGGGTTTTATGACACCGTGGTACTGTGACACCGGGGTTCTGTGACACGGGGCTTCTGTGACACCGGGGTTTTGTGACACCGGGGTACTGTGACACCGGGATACTTTGGTACCGGGGTTCTGTGACACCGGGGTACTGTGACACCGTGGTACTGTTACACCGGGGTTCTGTGACACAGGGGTTTTGTGACACCGGGGTACTGTGATACCGTGGTTATGTGACTCCAGGGTTCTGTGTCTCCGGGATACTTTGGCACTGTGGTTTTATGACACCGGGGTACGGAGACACATTCGTTCTGTTACACCAGGATACTTTGGCACTGGGGTTCTGTGACACCAGGGTTCTATGACACCGGCGTTTTGTGACACCGGGGTTCTGTTATACCAGAGTTTTGCGACACCAGGGTACTGTGTCACCGGGGTACTGTGTCAGCGGGGTTCTGTGATACCGTTGTTTTGTCACACCGGGGTACTGTGACACCGGGGTACTGTGACACCGGGGTTTTGTGACACCGGGGTACTCTGACACCATAGTTCTGTGACACCGGGATTCTGTGACACCGGGGTTTTGTAACACCGGGGTACCGTGACACCAGAGTTCTGTGACACCAGGGTACTGTGACACCGGTGTTCTGTGACACCTGGGTTCTATGACCCCAGGGTTTTGTGACACCGGTGTACTGTGATACCCGGGTACTGTGACACCGGGGTTCTGTGACGCCAGTGTTCTGTGACACCAGTGTTCTCTGAAACCAGGGTACTGTGACACCGGGGTTTGGTGACACAGGGGTTCTGTGACACCGGGGTACTGTGACACCGGGGTTCCGTGATACCGGGATACATTGGCACTGGGGTTCTTTGACCCTGGGTTTCTGTATCACCGGGGTAATGTGACACCGGGTTTCTGTAGCACAGGGGTAGTGTGTACACCGGCGTACAGTGATACTAGGGTTCTGTGACACCGGGATACTTTGGCACTGTGGTTTTATGACACCGGGGTACTGTGACACATGCGTTCTGTTACACCAGTATACTGTGACACCGGAGTTCTGTGACACAGGTGTTTTGTGACACCGATGTACTGTGACTCCAGGGTTCTGTGCCACCAGGGTTCTGTGACACCAGTGTTTTGTGACACCGGGGTACTGTGACAACGGGGTTCTGTGAAACCAGGGTTCTGTAGCACCGGGGTACTGTGATACAAGGGTTCTGTGAAACCGGGATACTTTGGCACTGGTGTTTTTTGACACCGGGGTACTGTGACACCGGGGTTCTGTGACACCAGGATACTTTGGCACCGGTGTACTGTGACACCGGGGTTCTGTGACACCAGGATACTTTGGCACCGGGGTACTGTGACACAGGGGTTCTGTGACACCGGCGTTTTGTGACACCAGTGTTCCGTGACACCGGGGTTCTGTGACACCGGGATTCGGTGATACAAGGGTTCTGTGAAACCGGGATACATTGGCACTGGTGTTTTTTGACACCGGGGTACTGTGACACCGGGGTTCTGCGACACCAGGATACTTTGGCACCGGTGTACTGTGACACCGGGGTTCTGTGACACCAGGGTACTTTGGCACCGGGGTACTGTGACACAGGGGTTCTGTGACACCGGCGTTTTGTGACACCAGGGTTCCGTGACACCGGGGTTCTGTGACACCGGGATTCGGTGATACCAGGGTTTTGTGACACCGGCGTACTATGACACCACGGTTCCATGACACCGGGTTTCTCTGACACCGGGGTACTGTGATACCGGGGTTCTGTGACACCGGGATACTTTGGCACTGGTGTTTTGTGACACCGGGTTTCTGTGACACAGGGGTACTGTGACACCGGGGTACTGTGACACCGGGGTTCTGTGACACTGGTGTTTTGTGACACCGGGGTACTGTGACACCAGGAGTCGGTGACACGGGGGTTTTCTTGACACGGGGTACTGTGACACAGGGGTTTTGTGACACCGGCGTTCTGTGATATCGGGATACATTGGCACTGGGGTTCTTTGACTCTCGGTTTCTCTATCACCGGGGTAATGTGACACCGGGTTTCTGTAGCACAGGGGTAGTGTGTACTCCGGCGTACAGTGATACCAGGGTTCTGTGACACCGGGGTACTTTGGCACTGGGGTTTAATGACACCGGGCTACTGTGACACAGGGGTTCTGTGACACCAGGAAACTTTGGCACTGGGGTTCTGTGACACCGGGGTCCTGTGACACCACGGTTCCATGACACCGGCGTTTTGTGACACCGGGGTTCTGTTATACCAGGGTTTTGTGACACCGGGTTTCTCTGACAGCGGGGTACTGAGATACCGGGGTTTTGTGACACCGGGATGCTTTGGCACTGGTGTTTTGTAACACCGGGGTTCTGTGACAACGGGATACTCTGGCACTGGGGTTTAATGACACCGGTGTTTTGTGACACCGAGGTACTGTGACTCCAGGTTTCTGTGCCACCAGGGCTCTGTGACACCAGTGTTTTGTGACACCGGGGTACTGTGACACCGGGGTACTGCGACAACGGGGTTCTGTGAAACCAGGGTTCTGTGACACAGGTGTTTTTCACCAGAGTTCTGTGACACCAGGGTACTGTGACACCGGTGTACTGTGACACCAGGATACTTTGGCACCGGGGTACTGTGACACAGGGGTTCTGTGACACCGGGGTTCTGTGACACCAGGGTTCTGTGACACCGGGGTACTGTGACACCGGGTTACTCTGACACCGGGGTAATGTGACACCGGGTTTCTGTAGCACAGGGTTAATGTGTACACCGGCATACAGTGATACCAGGGTTCTGTGACACCGGGATACTCTGGCACTAGGGTTTTATGACACCGGGGTACAGTGACACCGGGGTTCTATTATACCAGGGTTTTGTGACACCGGGGTACTGCGACACCGGGGTTCTGTGACACCGGTGTTTTGTGTCACCGAGGTACTGTGACACCAGGGTTCTGTGACACCGGGGTTCTGTGACACCAGGGTTTTGTGACACCGGGGTACTGTGACACCGGGGTACTGTGTCACCGGGGTACTGTGACACCAGGGTTCTGTGACACCAGGGTTCTGTGACACCGGGGTTCTGTGAAACCAGGGTTCTGTGACACCGGTGTTTTGTTTCACCAGAGTTCTGTGACACCAGGTTACTGTAGCACCGGGGTACTGTGATACTGGGTTTCTATAGCACCGGGGTACTGTGAGACCGGGTTTCTGCAGCACCTCGGTACTGTGACACCGGGTTTCTGTAGCACCGGTGTACAGTGACACGGGGGTTCTGTGACACCAGGATGCTTTGGCACCGGGGTACTGTGATCCCAGGGTTTTGTGACACCGGGATACTTTGGCACTGGGGATTTATCACTCCAGGGTACTGTGATAACAGGGTTCTGTGACACCGGGATAGTTTGGCACTCTGGATTTATGACACCGGGGTACTGTGACACAGGGGTTCCGTGACACCAGGTTTCTGTTACACAGGGGTTCTGTCACACCGGGATTCTGTGACACCAGGGTTCTGTGACACCGGGGTTCTGTGACACCGGGGTTCTGTGACACCAGGGTTTTGGGACACCGGGGTACTGTGACACCAGGGTACTGTGACACCGGGGTTCTGTGACACCAGGGTTCTGTGACACCGGTGTTTTGTTGCACCAGGGTTCTGTGACGCCAGGGTACTGTAGCAGCGGGGTATTGTGATACTGGGTTTCTGTAGCACCGGGGTACTGAGACACCGGGTTTCTGTAGCACCTGGGTACAGTGACACCGGGTTTCTGCTGCACTGGGTTTCTGTGTCACCGGGATACAGTGATACCAGGGTTCTGTGACACCGGGTTACTTTGGCACTGGGGTTCTGTGACACCGGGGTCCTGTGACACCACGGTTCCATGACACCGGCGTTTTGTGACACCGCGGTTCTGTTATACCAGGGTATTGTGACACCGGGGTACTGCGACACCAGGGTTCTGTGACACCGGGGTTCTGTGACACCGGGTTTCTGTAGCTCCGGTGTACAGTGACACCGGGGTACTGTGACTCCGGGGTTCTGTGACACCAGGTTTCTGTGACACCGGGGTTCTGTGACACCAGGATTTTGTGACACCGGGGTTCTGTGACACCGGGGTACTGTGACACCGGGGTACTGTGAAACCAGGGTTCTGTGACACCGGTGTTTTGTTTCACCAGAGTTCTGTGACACCAGGGTACTGTAGCACCGGGGTACTGTGATACTGGGTTTCTATAGCACCGGGGTACTGTGAGACCGGGTTTCTGTAGCACCTGGGTACTGTGACACCGGGTTTCTGTAGCACCTGGGTACTGTGACACCGGGTTTCTGTAGCACCTGGGTACTGTGACACCTGGTTTCTGTAGCACCTGTGTACAGTGACACGGGTGTTCTGTGACACCAGGATACTTTGGCACCGGGGTACTGTGATCCCAGGGTTTTGTGACACCGGGATACTTTGGCACTGGAGATTAATGAACCGGGGTACTGTGATAACAGGGTTCTGTGACGCTGGGATACTTTGGCACTGGGGATTTATGACACCGGGGTACTGTGACACAGGGGTTCTGTGACACCAGGTTTCTGTTACACCGGGGTTCTGTGACACCGAGGTACTGTAACTCCAGGGTTCTGTGCCACCGGGGTTCTGTGACACCAGGGTTTAGTGACACCGGGGTACTGTGACACCGGTGTTCTGTGACACTGGTGTTTTGTGACACCTGGGTACTGTGACACCAGGAGACTGTGACACCGGGGTTGTGTCACACCAGCGATCTGTGACCCTGGGTAACTGCGACACCGGGGTTCTGTGACCCCGGGGTCCTGTGACACCACGGTTCCATGACACCGGGGTTCTGTGACACCGGGTTTCTGTGACACCAGGGTTTTGTGACACCGGGGTACTGTGACACCGGGTTTCTCTGACATCCGGGTACTCTGATACCGGTGTTCTGTGACACCGGGATACTTTGGCACTGGGGTTTTGTGACCCCGGGTTTCTGTGACACAGGGGTACTGAGACACCGGGATAGTTTGGCACTGGGGTTCTGTCACACCACGGTTCTGTGACACCGGGGTTTTTTTGACACGGGGTACTGTGACAACGGGGTTCTGTGACACCAGGGTTCTGTGACACCGGGGTTCTGTGACACCGGGATTCGGTGACACCAGGGTTTTGTGACACCGGCGTACTGTGACACCACGGTTCCATGACACCGGGTTTCTCTGACACCGGGGTACTGTGATACCGGGGTTCTGTGACACCGGGGTACTTTGGCACTGGTGGTTTGTGACACCGGGTTTCTGTGACACAGGGGTACTGTGACACCGGGGTACTGTGACACCGGGGTTCTGTGACACTGGTGTTTTGTGGCTCCGGGGTACTGTGATACCAGGAGTCTGTGACACCGGGGTTGTCTTGACACGGGGTACTGTGACACAGGGGTTTTGTGACACCGGCGTTCTGTGATATCGGGATACATTGGCACTGGGGTTCTTTGACTCTCGGTTTCTCTATCACCGGGGTAATGTGACACCGGGTTTCTGTAGCACAGGGGTAGTGTGTACTCCGGCGTACAGTGATACCAGGGTTCTGTGACACCGGGGTACTTTGGCACTGGGGTTTAATGACACCGGGCTACTGTGACACAGGGGTTCTGTGACACCAGGAAACTTTGGCACTGGGGTTCTGTGACACCGGGGTCCAGTGACACCACGGTTCCATGACACCGGCGTTTTGTGACACCGGGTTTCTCTGACACCGGGGTACTGAGATACCGGGGTTCTGTGACACCGGGATGCTTTGGCACTGGTGTTTTGTAACACCGGGGTTCTGTGACAACGGGATACTCTGGCACTGGGGTTTAATGACACCGGTGTTTTGTGACACCGAGGTACTGTGACTCCAGGTTTCTGTGCCACCAGGGCTCTGTGGCACCAGTGTTTTGTGACACCGGGGTACTGTGACACCGGGGTACTGCGACAACGGGGTTCTGTGAAACCAGGGTTCTGTGACACAGGTGTTTTTCACCAGAGTTCTGTGACACCAGGGTACTGTGACACCGGTGTACTGTGACACCAGGATACTTTGGCACCGGGGTACTGTGACACAGGGGTTCTGTGACACCGGGGTTCTGTGACACCAGGGTTCTGTGACACCGGGGTACTGTGACACCGGGTTACTCTGACACCGGGGTACTGTGATACCGGGTTTCTGTAGCACAGGGTTACTGTGTACACCGGCATACAGTGATACCAGGGTTCTGTGACACCGGGATACTCTGGCACTAGGGTTTTATGACACCGGGGTACAGTGACACCGGGGTTCTGTTATACCAGGGTTTTGTGACACCGGGGTACTGCGACACCGGGGTTCTGTGACACCGGTGTTTTGTGACACCGAGGTACTGTGACACCAGGGTTCTGTGACACCGGGGTTCTGTGACACCAGGGTTTTGTGACACCGGGGTACTGTGACACCGGGGTACTGTGTCACCGGGGTACTGTGACACCAGGGTTCTGTGACACCAGGGTTCTGTGACACCGGGGTTCTGTGAAACCAGGGTTCTGTGACACCGGTGTTTTGTTTCACCAGAGTTCTGTGACACCAGGGTACTGTAGCACCGGGGTACTGTGATACTGGGTTTCTATAGCACCGGGGTACTGTGAGACCGGGTTTCTGCAGCACCTCGGTACTGTGACACCGGGTTTCTGTAGCACCGGTGTACAGTGACACGGGGGTTCTGTGACACCAGGATGCTTTGGCACTGGGTACTGTGATCCCAGGGTTTTGTGACACCGGGATACTTTGGCACTGGGGATTTATGACTCCAGGGTACTGTGATAACAGGGTTCTGTGACACCGGGATAGTTTGGCACTGTGGATTTATGACACCGGGGTACTGTGACACAGGGGTTCCGTGACACCAGGTTTCTGTTACACAGGGGTTCTGTCACACCGGGATTCTGTGACACCAGGGTTCTGTGACACCGGGGTTCTGTGACACCGGGGTTCTGTGACACCAGGGTTTTGTGACACCTGGGTACTGTGACACCAGGGTACTGTGACACTGGGGTTCTGTGACACCAGGGTTCTGTGACACCGGTGTTTTGTTGCACCAGGGTTCTGTGACGCCAGGGTACTGTAGCAGCGGGGTACTGTGATACTGGGTTTCTGTAGCACCGGGGTACTGTGACACCGGGTTTCTGTAGCACCTGGGTACAGTGACACCGGGTTTCTGCTGCACTGGGTTTCTGTGTCACCGGCATACAGTGATACCAGGGTTCTGTGACACCGGGTTACTTTGGCACTGGGGTTCTGTGACACCGGGGTCCTGTGACACCACGGTTCCATGACACCGGCGTTTTGTGACACCGCGGTTCTGTTATACCAGGGTTTTGTGACACCGGGGTACTGCGACACCAGGGTTCTGTGACACCGGGGTTCTGTGACACCGGCTTTCTGTAGCTCCGGTGTACAGTGACACCGGGGTACTGTGACTCCGGGGTTCTGTGACACCAGGGTTTTGTGACACCGGGGTTCTGTGAAACCAGGGTTCTGTGACACCGGTGTTTTGTTTCACCAGAGTTCTGTGACACCAGGGTACTGTAGCACCGGGGTACTGTGATACTGGGTTTCTATAGCACCGGGGTACTGTGAGACCGGGTTTCTGCAGCACCTCGGTACTGTGACACCGGGTTTCTGTAGCACCGGTGTACAGTGACACGTCGGTTCTGTGACACCAGGATGCTTTGGCACCGGGGTACTGTGATCCCAGGGTTTTGTGACACCGGGATACTTTGGCACTGGGGATTTATGACTCCAGGGTACTGTGATAACAGGGTTCTGTGACACCGGGATAGTTTGGCACTGTGGATTTATGACACCGGGGTACTGTGACACAGGGGTTCCGTGACACCAGGTTTCTGTTACACAGGGGTTCTGTCACACCGGGATTCTGTGACACCAGGGTTCTGTGACACCGGGGTTCTGTGACACCGGGGTTCTGTGACACCAGGGTTTTGTGACACCTGGGTACTGTGACACCAGGGTACTGTGACACTGGGGTTCTGTGACACCAGGGTTCTGTGACACCGGTGTTTTGTTGCACCAGGGTTCTGTGATGCCAGGGTACTGTAGCAGCGGGGTACTGTGATACTGGGTTTCTGTAGCACCGGGGTACTGTGACACCGGGTTTCTGTAGCACCTGGGTACTGTGACACCGGGTTTCTGCTGCACTGGGTTTCTGTGTCACCGGCATACAGTGATACCAGCGTTCTGTGACACCGGGTTACTTTGGCACTGGGGTTCTGTGACACCGGGGTCCTGTGACACCACGGTTCCATGACACCGGCGTTTTGTGACACCGCGGTTCTGTTATACCAGGGTTTTGTGACACCGGGGTACTGCGACACCAGGGTTCTGTGACACCGGGGTTCTGTGACACCGGGTTTCTGTAGCTCCGGTGTACAGTGACACCGGGGTACTGTGACACCGGGGTTCTGTTACACCAGGTTTCTGTGACACCGGGGTTCTGTGACACCAGGATTTTGTGACACCGGTGTTCTGTGACACCGGGGTACTGTGACACCGGGGTACTGTGAAACCAGGGTTCTGTGACACCGGTGTTTTGTTTCACCAGAGTTCTGTGACACCAGGGTACTGTAGCACAGGGGTACTGTGATACTGGGTTTCTATAGCACCGGGGTACTGTGAGACCGGGTTTCTGCAGCACCTCGGTACTGTGACACCGGGTTTCTGTAGCACCGGTGTACAGTGACACGGGGGTTCTGTGACACCAGGATGCTTTGGCACCGGGGTACTGTGATCCCAGGGTTTTGTGACACCGGGATACTTTGGCACTGGGGATTTATCACTCCAGGGTACTGTGATAACAGGGTTCTGTGACACCGGGATAGTTTGGCACTCTGGATTTATGACACCGGGGTACTGTGACACAGGGGTTCCGTGACACCAGGTTTCTGTTACACAGGGGTTCTGTCACACCGGGATTCTGTGACACCAGGGTTCTGTGACACCGGGGTTCTGTGACACCGGGGTTCTGTGACATCAGGGTTTTGTGACACCGGGGTACTGTGACACCAGGGTACTGTGACACCGGGGTTCTGTGACACCAGGGTTCTGTGACACCGGTGTTTTGTTGCACCAGGGTTCTGTGACGCCAGGGTACTGTAGCAGCGGGGTATTGTGATACTGGGTTTCTGTAGCACCGGGGTACTGAGACACCGGGTTTCTGTAGCACCTGGGTACATGACACCGGGTTTCTGCCGCACTGGGTTTCTGTGTCACCGGCATACAGTGATACCAGGGTTCTGTGACACCGGGTTACTTTGGCACTGGGGTTCTGTGACACCGGGGTCCTGTGACACCACGGTTCCATGACACCGGCGTTTTGTGACACCGCGGTTCTGTTATACCAGGGTTTTGTGACACCGGGGTACTGCGACACCAGGGTTCTGTGACACCGGGGTTCTGTGACACCGGGTTTCTGTAGCTCCGGTGTACAGTGACACCGGGGTACTGTGACTCCGGGGTTCTGTGACACCAGGTTTCTGTGACACCGGGGTTCTGTGACACCAGGATTTTGTGACACCGGGGTTCTGTGACACCGGGGTACTGTGACACCGGGGTACTGTGAAACCAGGGTTCTGTGACACCGGTGTTTTGTTTCACCAGAGTTCTGTGACACCAGGGTACTGTAGCACCGGGGTACTGTGATACTGGGTTTCTATAGCACCGGGGTACTGTGAGACCGGGTTTCTGTAGCACCTGGGTACTGTGACACCGGGTTTCTGTAGCACCTGGGTACTGTGACACCTGGTTTCTGTAGCACCTGTGTACAGTGACACGGGTGTTCTGTGACACCAGGATACTTTGGCACCGGGGTACTGTGATCCCAGGGTTTTGTGACAACGGGATACTTTGGCACTGGAGATTAATGAACCGGGGTACTGTGATAACAGGGTTCTGTGACGCTGGGATACTTTGGCACTGGGGATTTATGACACCGGGGTACTGTGACACAGGGGTTCAGTGACACCGGGTTTCTGTTACACCGGGGTTCTGTGACACCGGGGTACTGTGACACCGGGGTTCTGTGACACCGGTGTTTTGTGACACCGAGGTACTGTGACACCAGGGTTCTGTGCCACCGGGGTTCTGTGACACCAGGGTTTTGTGACACCGGGGTACTGTGACACCGGTGTTCTGTGACACTGGTGTTTTGTGACACCGGGGTACTGTGACACCAGGAGACTGTGACACCGGGGTTGTGTCACACCAGCGATCTGTGACCCTGGGTAACTGCGACACCGGGGTTCTGTGACCCCGGGGTCCTGTGACACCACGGTTCCATGACACCGGGGTTCTGTGACACCGGGTTTCTGTGACACCAGGGTTTTGTGACACCGGGGTACTGTGACACCGGGTTTCTCTGACATCCGGGTACTCTGATACCGGTGTTCTGTGACACCGGGATATTTTGGCACTGGGGTTTTGTGACCCCGGGTTTCTGTGACACAGGGGTACTGAGACACCGGGATAGTTTGGCACTGGGGTTCTGTCACACCACGGTTCTGTGACACCGGGGTTTTTTTGACACGGGGTACTGTGACAACGGGGTTCTGTGACACCAGGTTTCTGTGACACCGGGGTTCTAAGACACCGGGATTCGGTGACACCAGGGTTTTGTGACACCGGCGTACTGTGACACCACGGTTCCATGACACCGGGTTTCTCTGACACCGTGGTACTGTGATACCGGGGTTCTGTGACACCGGGATACTTTGGCACTGGTGTTTTGTGACACCGGGTTTCTGTGACACAGGGGTACTGTGACACCGGGGTACTGTGACACCGGGGTTCTGTGACACTGGTGTTTTGTGACACCGGGGTACTGTGACACCAGGAGTCTGTGACACCGGTGTTCTGTGACACCAGGATGCTTTGGCACCGGGGTACTGTGATCCCAGGGTTTTGTGACACCGGGATACTTTGGCACTGGGGATTTATGACTCCAGGGTACTGTGATAACAGGGTTCTGTGACACCGGGATAGTTTGGCACTGTGGATTTATGACACCGGGGTACTGTGACACAGGGGTTCCGTGACACCAGGTTTCTGTTACACAGGGGTTCTGTCACACCGGGATTCTGTGACACCAGGGTTCTGTGACACCGGGGTTCTGTGACACCGGGGTTCTGTGACACCAGGGTTTTGTGACACCTGGGTACTGTGACACCAGGGTACTGTGACACTGGGGTTCTGTTGCACCAGGGTTCTGGGACGCCAGGGTACTGTAGCAGCGGGGTACTGTGATACTGGGTTTCTGTAGCACCGGGGTACTGTGACACCGGGTTTCTGTAGCACCTGGGTACTGTGACACCGGGTTTCTGCTGCACTGGGTTTCTGTGTAACCGGCATACAGTGATACCAGCGTTCTGTGACACCGGGTTACTTTGCCACTGGGGTTCTGTGACACCGGGGTCCTGTGACACCACGGTTCCATGACACCGGCGTTTTGTGACACCACGGTTCTGTTATACCAGGGTTTTGTGACACCGGGGTACTGCGACACCAGGGTTCTGTGACACCGGGGTTCTGTGACACCGGGTTTCTGTAGCTCCGGTGTACAGTGACACCGGGGTACTGTGACTCCGGGGTTCTGTGACACCAGGTTTCTGTGACACCGGGGTTCTGTGACACCAGGATTTTGTGACACCGGGGTTCTGTGACACCGGGGTACTGTGACACCGGTGTACTGTGAAACCAGGGTTCTGTGACACCGGTGTTTTGTTTCACCAGAGTTCTGTGACACCAGGGTACTGTAGCACCGGGGTACTGTGATACTGGGTTTCTATAGCACCGGGGTACTGTGAGACCGGGTTTCTGTAGCACCTGGGTACTGTGACACCGGGTTTCTGTAGCACCTGGGTACTGTGACACCTGGTTTCTGTAGCACCTGTGTACAGTGACACGGGTGTTCTGTTACACCAGGATACTTTGGCACCGGGGTACTGTGATCCCAGGGTTTTGTGACACCGGGATACTTTGGCACTGGAGATTAATGAACCGGGGTACTGTGAAAACAGGGTTCTGTGACGCTGGGATACTTTGGCACTGGGGATTTATGACACCGGGGTACTGTGACACAGGGGTTCTGTGACACCAGGTTTCTGTTACACCGGGGTTCTGTGACACCGGGGTACTGTGACACCGGGGTTCTGTGACACCGGTGTTTTGTGACACCGAGGTACTGTGACACCAGGGTACTGTGACACCGGGGTTCTGTGACACCAGGGTTTTGTGACACCGGGGTACTGTGACACCGGTGTTCTGTGACACTGGTGTTTTGTGACACCGGGGTACTGTGACACCAGGAGACTGTGACACCGGGGTTGTGTCACACCAGCGATCTGTGACCCTGGGTGACTGTGACACCGGGGTTCTGTGACACCGGGGTCCTGTGACACCACGGTTCCATGACACCGGGGTTCTGTGACACCGGGTTTCTGTGACACCAGGGTTTTGTGACACCGGGGTACTGTGACACCGGGTTTCTCTGACATCCGGGTAATCTGATACCGGTGTTCTGTGACACCGGGATACTTTGGCACTGGGGTTTTGTGACCCCGGGTTTCTGTGACACAGGGGTACTGAGACACCGGGATAGTTTGGCACTGGGGTTCTGTCACACCACGGTTCTGTGACACCGGGGTTTTTTTGACACGGGGTACTGTGACAACGGGGTTCTGTGACAGCAGGGTTCTGTGACACCGGGGTTCTCTGACACCGGGGTTCTGTGACACCAGCGTTTTCTGACACCAGGGTACTGTAGCACCGGGGTACTGTGATACTGGGTTTCTATAGCACCGGGGTACTGTGAGACCGGGTTTCTGCAGCACCTGGGTACTGTGACACCGGGTTTCTGTAGCACCGGTGTACAGTGACACGGGGGTTCTGTGACACCAGGATAGTTTGGCACCGGGGTACTGTGATCCCAGGGTTTTGTGACACCGGGATACTTTGGCACTGGGGATTTATGACTCCAGGGTACTGTGATAACAGGGTTCTGTGACACCGGGATAGTTTGGCACTGGGGATTTATGACACCGGGGTACTGTGACACAGGGGTTCTGTGACACCACGTTTCCGTTACACCGGGGTTCTGTCACACCGGGGTTCTGTGACACCAGGGTTCTGTGACACCGGGGTTCTGTGACACCAGGGTTTTGTGACACCGGGGTACTGTGACACCAGGGTACTGTGACACCGGGGTTCTGTGACACCAGGGTTCTGTGACACCGGGGTTCTGTGACACCGGGGTTCTGTGACACCAGGGTTTTGTGACACCGGGGTACTGTGACACCAGGGTACTGTGACACCGGGGTTCTGTGACACCAGGGTTCTGTGACACCAGTGTTTTGTTGCACCAGGGTTCTGTGACGCCAGGGTACTGTAGCAGCGGAGTACTGTGATACTGGGTTTCTGTAGCACCGGGGTACTGTGACACTGGGTTTCTGTAGCACCTGGGTACTGTGACACCGGGTTTCTGCTGCACTGGGTTTGTGTGTCACCGGCGTACAGTGATACCAGGATTCTGTGACACCGGGTTACTTTGGCACTGGTGTTTTTGACACAGGGGTACTGTGACACCGGGGTTCTGTGACACCAGGATATTTTGGCACCGGGGTACTGTTACACAGGGTTTTGTTACACCGGGGTTCTGTGACACCGGGGTTCTGTGACACCAGGGTTTTGTGACACCGGGGTACTGTGACACCAGGGTACTGTGACACCGGGGTTCTGTGACACCAGGGTTCTGTGACACCAGTGTTTTGTTGCACCAGGGTTCTGTGACGCCAGGGTACTGTAGCAGCGGAGTACTGTGATACTGGGTTTCTGTAGCACCGGGGTACTGTGACACCGGGTTTCTGTAGCACCTGGGTACTGTGACACCGGGTTTCTGCTGCACTAGGTTTGTGTGTCACCGGCGTACAGTGATACCAGGATTCTGTGACACCGGGTTACTTTGGCACTGGTGTTTTTGACACAGGGGTACTGTGACACCGGGGTTCTGTGACACCAGGATATTTTGGCACCGGGGTACTGTTACACAGGGTTTTGTTACACCGGGGTTCTGTGACACCGGGGTTCTGTGACACCAGGGTTTTGTGACACCGGGGTACTGTGACACCGGGTTTCTCTGACACCGTGGTACTATGACACCGGGGTATTGTGACACCGGGTATCTCTGACACCGTGGTACTGTGACACAGGGGTTCTGTGACACCAGGAAACTTTGGCACTGGGGTTCTGTGACACCGGGGTCCTGTGACACCACGGTTCCATGACACCGGCGTTTTGTGACACCGCGGTTCTGTTATACCAGGGTTTTGTGACACCGGGGTACTGCGACACCAGGGTTCTGTGACACCGGGGTTCTGTGACACCGGGTTTCTGTAGCTCCGGTGTACAGTGACACCGGGGTACTGTGACTCCGGGGTTCTGTGACACCAGGGTTCTGTGACACCGGGGTTCTGTGACACCAGGGTTTTGTGACACCAGGGTACTGTGACACCGGCGTTCTGTGAAACCAGGGTTCTGAGGATTTATGACACCGGGGTACTGTGACACAGGGGTTCTGTGACACTGGGGTTCTGTGACACCGGTGTTTTGTGACACTGGTGTTTTGTGACACCGGGGTACTGTGACACCAGGAGACTGTGACACCGGCGTTGTGTCACACAAGCGATCTGTGACCCCGGGTTACTGTGACACCGGGGTTCTGTGACACCGGTGTCCTGTGACACCACGGTTCCATGATACCGGGGTTCTGTGACACCAGGATACTTTGGCACCGGGGTACTGTGACACAGGATTTCTGTGACACCGGGGTTCTGTGACACCAGGGTTCTGTGACACGGGGGTTCTGTGACACCGGCGTTTTGTGTCACCAGGTTTCCGTGACAGCCGGGTTCTGTGACACCGGGATTCGGTGACACCAGGGTTTTGTGACACCGGTGTTCTGTGACACCGGGGTTCTGTGACACCAGGGTTTTGTGACACCGGGGTACTGTGGCACCGGGTTTCTCTGACACCGTGGTACTGTGACACCGGGGTATTGTGACACCGGGTTTCTCTGACACCCTGGTACTGTGACACCGGGGTATTGTGACACCGGGTTTCTCTGACACCGTGGTACTGTGATACTGGGGTTCTGTGACACCGGGGTCCTGTGACACCACGGTTCCATGACACCGGCGTTTTGTGACACCGTGGTTCTGTTATACCAGGGTTTTGTGACACCGGGGTACTGCGACACCAGGGTTCTGTGACACCGGGGTTCTGTGACACGAGGGTTTTGTGACACCGGGGTTCTGTGACACCGGGGTACTGTGACACCGGTGTTTTGTTTCACCAGAGTTCTGTGACACCAGGGTACTGTATCACAGGGGTACTGTGATACTGGGTTTCTATAGCACCGGGGTACTGTGAGACCGGGTTTCTGTAGCACCTGGGTACTGTGACACCGGGTTTCTGTAGCACCTGGGTACTGTGACACCGGGTTTCTGTAGCACCGGTGTACAGTGACACGGGGGTTCTGTGACACGAGGATACTTTGGCACCGGGGTACTGTGATCCCAGGGTTTTGTGACACCGGGATACTTTGGCACTGGGGATTAATGACTCCGGGGTACTGTGATAACAGGGTTCTGTGACGCTGGGATACTTTGGCACTGGGGATTTATGACACCGGGGTACAGTGACACCGGGGTTCTGTGACACGGGGTTCTGTGACACCGGCGTTTTGTGACACCAGGTTTCCGTGACACCCGGGTTCTGTGACACCAGGATACTTTGGCACCGGGGTACTGTGATCCCAAGGTTTTGTGACACCGGGTTTCTGTGACACAGGGGTACTGAGACACCGGGATAGTTTGGCACTGGGGTTCTGTCACACCACGGTTCTGTGACACCGGGGTTTTTTTGACACGGGGTACTGTGACAACGGGGTTCTGTGACAGCAGGGTTCTGTGACACCGGGGTTCTCTGACACCGGGGTTCTGTGACACCAGGGTTTTGTGACACCAGGGTACTGTAGCACCGGGGTACTGTGATACTGGGTTTCTATAGCACCGGGGTACTGTGAGACCGGGTTTCTGCAGCACCTGGGTACTGTGACACCGGGTTTCTGTAGCACCGGTGTACAGTGACACGGGGGTTCTGTGACACCAGGATAGTTTGGCACCGGGGTACTGTGATCCCAGGGTTTTGTGACACCGGGATACTTTGGCACTGGGGATTTATGACTCCAGGGTACTGTGATAATAGGGTTCTGTGACACCGGGATAGTTTGGCACTGGGGATTTATGACACCGGGGTACTGTGACACAGGGGTTCTGTGACACCACGTTTCCGTTACACCGGGGTTCTGTCACACCGGGGTTCTGTGACACCAGGGTTCTGTGACACCGGGGTTCTGTGACACCAGGGTTTTGTGACACCGGGGTACTGTGACACCAGGGTACTGTGACACCGGGGTTCTGTGACACCAGGGTTCTGTGACACCGGGGTTCTGTGACACCGGGGTTCTGTGACACCAGGGTTTTGTGACACCGGGGTACTGTGACACCAGGGTACTGTGACACCGGGGTTCTGTGACACCAGGGTTCTGTGACACCAGTGTTTTGTTGCACCAGGGTTCTGTGACGCCAGGGTACTGTAGCAGCGGAGTACTGTGATACTGGGTTTCTGTAGCACCGGGGTACTGTGACACCGGGTTTCTGTAGCACCTGGGTACTGTGACACCGGGTTTCTGCTGCACTGGGTTTGTGTGTCACCGGCGTACAGTGATACCAGGATTCTGTGACACCGGGTTACTTTGGCACTGGTGTTTTTGACACAGGGGTACTGTGACACCGGGGTTCTGTGACACCAGGATATTTTGGCACCGGGGTACTGTTACACAGGGTTTTGTTACACCGGGGTTCTGTGACACCGGGGTTCTGTGACACCAGGGTTTTGTGACACCGGGGTACTGTGACACCAGGGTACTGTGACACCGGGGTTCTGTGACACCAGGGTTCTGTGACCCCAGTGTTTTGTTGCACCAGGGTTCTGTGACGCCAGGGTACTGTAGCAGCGGAGTACTGTGATACTGGGTTTCTGTAGCACCGGGGTACTGTGACACCGGGTTTCTGTAGCACCTGGGTACTGTGACACCGGGTTTCTGCTGCACTGGGTTTGTGTGTCACCGGCGTACAGTGATACCAGGATTCTGTGACACCGGGTTACTTTGGCACTGGTGTTTTTGACACAGGGGTACTGTGACACCGGGGTTCTGTGACACCAGGATATTTTGGCACCGGGGTACTGTTACACAGGGTTTTGTTACACCGGGGTTCTGTGACACCGGGGTTCTGTGACACCAGGGTTTTGTGACACCGGGGTACTGTGACACCGGGTTTCTCTGACACCGTGGTACTATGACACCGGGGTATTGTGACACCGGGTATCTCTGACACCGTGGTACTGTGACACAGGGGTTCTGTGACACCAGGAAACTTTGGCACTGGGGTTCTGTGATACCGGGGTCCTGTGACACCACGGTTCCATGACACCGGCGTTTTGTGACACCGCGGTTCTGTTATACCAGGGTTTTGTGACACCGGGGTACTGCGACACCAGCGTTCTGTCACACCGGGGTTCTGTGACACCGGGTTTCTGTAGCTCCGGTGTACAGTGACACCGGGGTACTGTGACTCCGGGGTTCTGTGACACCAGGGTTCTGTGACACCGGGGTTCTGTGACACCAGGGTTTTGTGACACCAGGGTACTGTGACACCGGGGTTCTGTGAAACCAGGGATCTGAGGATTTATGACACCGGGGTACTGTGACACAGGGGTTCTGTGACACCGGGGTACTGTGACACCAGGAGACTGTGACACCGGCGTTGTGTCACACCAGCGATCTGTGACCCCGGGTTACTGTGACACCGGGGTTCTGTGACACCGGGGTCCTGTGACACCACGGTTCCATGATACCGGGGTTCTGTGACACCAGGATACTTTGGCACCGGGGTACTGTGACACAGGATTTCTGTGACACCGGGGTTCTGTGACACCAGGGTTCTGTGACACGGGGGTTCTGTGACACCGGCGTTTTGTGTCACCAGGTTTCCGTGACAGCCGGGTTCTGTGACACCGGGATTCGGTGACACCAGGGTTTTGTGACACCGGTGTTCTGTGACACCGGGGTTCTGTGACACCAGGGTTTTGTGACACCGGGGTACTGTGGCACCGGGTTTCTCTGACACCGTGGTACTGTGACACCGGGGTATTGTGACACCGGGTTTCTCTGACACCCTGGTACTGTGACACCGGGGTATTGTGACACCGGGTTTCTCTGACACCGTGGTACTGTGGCACTGGGGTTCTGTGACACCGGGGTCCTGTGACACCACGGTTCCATGACACCGGCGTTTTGTGACACCGCGGTTCTGTTATACCAGGGTTTTGTGACACCGGGGTACTGCGACACCAGGGTTCTGTGACACCGGGGTTCTGTGACACGAGGGTTTTGTGACACCGGGGTTCTGTGACACCGGGGTACTGTGACACCGGTGTTTTGTTTCACCAGAGTTCTGTGACACCAGGGTACTGTAGCACAGGGGTACTGTGATACTGGGTTTCTATAGCACCGGGGTACTGTGAGACCGGGTTTCTGTAGCACCTGGGTACTGTGACACCGGGTTTCTGTAGCACCTGGGTACTGTGACACCGGGTTTCTGTAGCACCGGTGTACAGTGACACGGGGGTTCTGTGACACGAGGATACTTTGGCACCGGGGTACTGTGATCCCAGGGTTTTGTGACACCGGGATACTTTGGCACTGGGGATTAATGACTCCGGGGTACTGTGATAACAGGGTTCAGTGACGCTGGGATACTTTGGCACTGGGGATTTATGACACCGGGGTACAGTGACACCGGGGTTCTGTGACACGGGGTTCTGTGACACCGGCGTTTTGTGACACCAGGTTTCCGTGACACCCGGGTTCTGTGACACCAGGATACTTTGGCACCGGGGTACTGTGATCCCAAGGTTTTGTGACACCGGGATACTTTGGCACTGGGGATTTATGACTCCGGGGTACTGTGATAACATTGTTCTGTGACACCGGGATACTTTGGCACTGGGGATTTATGACTCCGGGGTACTGTGACACAGGGGTTCTGTGACACCCGGTTTCTGTTACACCGGGGTACTGTGACACCGGTGTTCTGTGACACCAGGTTTCTGTTACACCGCGGTTCTGTCACACCGGGCTACTGGGACATCAGGGTTCTGTGACACCAGGGTTCTGTGACACCGGGGTTCTGTGACACCGGGGTTCTGTGACACCAGGGTTTTGTGACAGCGGGATACTGTGACACCAGCGTACTGTGACACCGGGGTTCTGTGACACCAGGGTTTTGTGACACCGGGGTACTGTGACACCGGGATACTGTGACAACGGGGTTCAGTGAAACCAGGGTTCTGTGTCACCGGTGTTTTGTTTCACCAGAGTTCTGTGACACCAGGGTACTGTTGCACCGTGGTGCTGTGATACTGGGTTTCTGCAGCACCTGGGTACTGTGACACCGGGATTCTGTAGCTCCGGTGTACAGTGACACCGGGTCACTGTGACACCGGGTTTCTGTAGCACCTGGGTACTGTGACACAGGGTTTCTATAGCACAGGGGTACTGTGTACACCGGCATACAGTGATACCAGGGTTCTGTGACACCGGGATACTCTGGCACTAGGGTTTTATGACACCGGGGTACAGTGACACAGGGGTTCTGTGACACCAGGAAACTTTGGCGCTGGGGTTCCGTGACACCTGGGTCCTGTGACACCACGGTTCCATGACACCGGCGTTTTGTGACACCGGGGTTCTGTTATACCAGGGTTTTGTGACACCGGGGTACTGCGACACCGGGGTTCTGTTACTCCGGTGTTTTGTGACACCGAGGTACTGTGACACCAGGGTTCTGTGACACCGGGGTTCTGTGACACCAGGGTTTTGTGACACCGGGGTACTGTGACACCAGGGTACTGTATCACCGGGGTACTGTGACACCAGGGTTCTGTGACACCAGGGTTCTGTGACACCGGGGTTCTGTGAAACCAGGGTTCTGTGACACCGGTGTTTTGTTTCACCAGAGTTCTGTGACACAAGGGTACTGTAGCACCGGGGTACTGTGATACTGGGTTTCTATAGCACCGGTGTACAGTGACACGGGGGTTCTGTGACACCAGGATACTTTGGCACCGGGGTACTGTGATCCCAGGGTTTTGTGACACCGGGATACTTTGGCACTGGGGATTAATGACTCCGGGGTACTGTGATAACAGGGTTCTGTGACGCTGGGATACTTTGGCACTGGGGATTTATGACACCGGGGTACAGTGACACCGGGGTTCTGTGACACGGGGGTTCTGTGACACCGGCGTTTTGTGACACCAGGTTTCCGTGACACCCGGGTTCTGTGACACCAGGATACTTTGGCACCGGGGTACTGTGATCCCAAGGTTTTGTGACACCGGGATACTTTGGCACTGGGGATTTATGACTCCGGGGTACTGTGATAACAGGGTTCTGTGACCCCGGGATACTTTGGCACTGGGGAATTATGACACCGGGGTACTGTGACACAGGGGTTCTGTGACACCCGGTTTCTGTTCCACCGGGGTACTGTGACACCGGTGTTCTGTGACACCAGGTTTCTGTTACACCGGGGTTCTGTCACACCGGGCTACTGGGACATCAGGGTTCTGTGACACCAGGGTTCTGTGACACCGGGGTTCTGTGACACCGGGATTCTGTGACACCAGGGTTTTGTGACAGCGGGATACTGTGACACCAGCGTACTGTGACACCGGGGTTCTGTGACACCAGGGTTTTGTGACACCGGGGTACTGTGACACCGGGATACTGTGACAACGGGGTTCAGTGAAACCAGGGTTCTGTGACACCGGTGGTTTGTTTCACCAGAGTTCTGTGACACCAGGGTACTGTAGCACCGTGGTACTGTGATACTGGGTTTCTGCAGCACCTGGGTACTGTGACACCGGGTTTCTGTAGCTCCGGTGTACAGTGACACCGGGTTCCTGTGACACCGGGTTTCTGTAGCACCTGGGTACTGTGACACCGGGTTTCTGTAGCACCGGTGTACAGTGACACGGGGGTTCTGTGATACCAGGATACTTTAGCACCGGGGTGCTGTGATACCAGGGTTTTGTGACACCGGGATACTTTGGCACTGGGGATTTATGACGCCGGGGAACTGTGACAGAGGGGTTCTGTGACACCGGTGTACTGTGACACCAGGGTTCTGTGACACCGGGGTACTGGGACACCGGGGTACTGTGACACCGCGGTACTGTGACACCGGGGTTCTGTGTCCCCGGTGTTTTGTGACACCGTGGTACTGTGACACCAGGGTTCTGTGCCACCGGGGTTCTGTGACACCAGGTTTTTGTGACACCGGGGTACTGTGACACCGGGGTACTGTGACAACGGTGTTCTGTGACACCGGGGTACTGGGACACCGGGGTACTGTGACACCGCGGTACTGTGACACCGGGGTTCTGTGACCCCGGTGTTTTGTGACACCGTGGTACTGTGACACCAGGGTTCTGTGCCACCGGGGTTCTGTGACACCAGGTTTTTATGACACCGGGGTACTGTGACACAGGGGTTCTGTGACACCCGGTTTCTGTTCCACCGGGGTACTGTGACACCGGTGTTCTGTGACACCAGGTTTCTGTTACACCGGGGTTCTGTCACACCGGGCTACTGTGACATCAGGGTTCTGTGACACCAGGGTTCTGTGACACCGGGGTTCTGTGACACCGGGATTCTGTGACACCAGGGTTTTGTGACAGCGGGATACTGTGACACCAGCGTACTGTGACACCGGGGTTCTGTGACACCAGGGTTTTGTGACACCGGGGTACTGTGACACCGGGATACTGTGACAACGGGGTTCAGTGAAACCAGGGTTCTGTGACACCGGTGTTTTGTTTCACCAGAGTTCTGTGACACCAGGGTACTGTAGCTTCGTGGTACTGTGATACTGGGTTTCTGCAGCACCTGGGTACTGTGACACCGGGTTTCTGTAGCTCCGGTGTACAGTGACACCGGGTTCCTGTGACACCGGGTTTCTGTAGCACCTGGGTACTGTGACACCGGGGTTCTGTGACACCGGGATTCTGTGACACCAGGGTTTTGTGACAGCGGGATACTGTGACACCAGCGTACTGTGACACCGGGGTTCTGTGACACCAGGGTTTTGTGACACCGGGGTACTGTGACACCGGGATACTGTGACAACGGGGTTCAGTGAAACCAGGGTTCTGTGACACCGGTGTTTTGTTTCACCAGAGTTCTGTGACACCAGGGTACTGTAGCACCGTGGTACTGTGATACTGGGTTTCTGCAGCACCTGGGTACTGTGACACCGGGTTTCTGTAGCTCCGATGTACAGTGACACCGGGTTCCTGTGACACCGGGTTTCTGTAGCACCTGGGTACTGTGACACCGGGTTTCTGTAGCACCGGTGTACAGTGACACGGGGGTTCTGTGATACCAGGATACTTTAGCACCGGGGTACTGTGATACCAGGGTTTTGTGACACCGGGATACTTTGGCACTGGGGATTAATGACGCCGGGGTACTGTGACAGAGGGGTTCTGTGACACCGGTGTACTGTGACACCGGTGTTCTGTTACACCGGTGTTTTGTGACACCGTGGTACTGTGACACCAGGGTTCTGTGACACCGGGGTACTGGGACACCGGGGTACTGTGACACCGCGGTACTGTGACACCGGGGTTCTGTGACCCCGGTGTTTTGTGACACCGTGGTACTGTGACACCAGGGTTCTGTGCCACCGGGGTTCTGTGACACCAGGTTTTTGTGACACCGGGGTACTGTGACACCGGGGTACTGTGACAACGGTGTTCTGTGACACCGGGGTAGTGGGACACCGGGGTACTGTGACACCGCGGTACTGTGACACCGGGGTTCTGTGACCCCGGTGTTTTGTGACACCGTGGTACTGTGACACCAGGGTTCTGTGCCACCGGGGTTCTGTGACACCAGGTTTTTATGACACCGGGGTACTGTGACACAGGGGTTCTGTGACACCCGGTTTCTGTTCCACCGGGGTACTGTGACACCGGTGTTCTGTGACACCAAGTTTCTGTTACACCGGGGTTCTGTCACACCGGGCTACTGGGACATCAGGGTTCTGTGACACCAGGGTTCTGTGACACCGGGGTTCTGTGACACCGGGATTCTGTGACACCAGGGTTTTGTGACAGCGGGATACTGTGACACCAGCGTACTGTGACACCGGGGTTCTGTGACACCAGGGTTTTGTGACACCGGGGTACTGTGACACCGGGATACTGTGACAACGGGGTTCAGTGAAACCAGGGTTCTGTGACACCGGTGTTTTGTTTCACCAGAGTTCTGTGACACCAGGGTACTGTAGCACCGTGGTACTGTGATACTGGGTTTCTGCAGCACCTGGGTACTGTGACACCGGGTTTCTGTAGCTCCGGCGTACAGTGACACCGGGTTCCTGTGACACCGGGTTTCTGTAGCACCTGGGTACTGTGACACCGGGGTTCTGTGACACCGGGATTCTGTGACACCAGGGTTTTGTGACAGCGGGATACTGTGACACCAGCGTACTGTGACACCGGGGTTCTGTGACACCAGGGTTTTGTGACACCGGGGTACTGTGACACCGGGATACTGTGACAACGGGGTTCAGTGAAACCAGTGTTCTGTGACACCGGTGTTTTGTTTCACCAGAGTTCTGTGACACCAGGGTACTGTAGCACCGTGGTACTGTGATACTGGGTTTCTGCAGCACCTGGGTACTGTGACACCGGGTTTCTGTAGCTCCGATGTACAGTGACACCGGGTTCCTGTGACACCGGGTTTCTGTAGCACCTGGGTACTGTGACACCGGGTTTCTGTAGCACCGGTGTACAGTGACACGGGGGTTCTGTGATACCAGGATACTTTAGCACCGGGGTACTGTGATACTGGGTTTCTGCAGCACCTGGGTACTGTGACACCGGGTTTCTGTAGCTCCGATGTACAGTGACACCGGGTTCCTGTGACACCGGGTTTCTGTAGCACCTGGGTACTGTGACACCGGGTTTCTGTAGCACCGGTGTACAGTGACACGGGGGTTCTGTGATACCAGGATACTTTAGCACCGGGGTACTGTGATACCAGGGTTTTGTGACACCGGGATACTTTGGCACTGGGGATTAATGACGCCGGGGTACTGTGACAGAGGGGTTCTGTGACACCGGTGTACTGTGACACCGGTGTTCTGTTACACCGGTGTTTTGTGACACCGTGGTACTGTGACACCAGGGTTCTGTGACACCGGGGTACTGGGACACCGGGGTACTGTGACACCGCGGTACTGTGACACCGGGGTTCTGTGACCCCGGTGTTTTGTGACACCGTGGTACTGTGACACCAGGGTTCTGTGCCACCGGGGTTCTGTGACACCAGGTTTTTGTGACACCGGGGTACTGTGACACCGGGGTACTGTGACAACGGTGTTCTGTGACACCGGGGTAGTGGGACACCGGGGTACTGTGACACCGCGGTACTGTGACACCGGGGTTCTGTGACCCCGGTGTTTTGTGACACCGTGGTACTGTGACACCAGGGTTCTGTGCCACCGGGGTTCTGTGACACCAGGTTTTTATGACACCGGGGTACTGTGACACAGGGGTTCTGTGACACCCGGTTTCTGTTCCACCGGGGTACTGTGACACCGGTGTTCTGTGACACCAAGTTTCTGTTACACCGGGGTTCTGTCACACCGGGCTACTGGGACATCAGGGTTCTGTGACACCAGGGTTCTGTGACACCGGGGTTCTGTGACACCGGGATTCTGTGACACCAGGGTTTTGTGACAGCGGGATACTGTGACACCAGCGTACTGTGACACCGGGGTTCTGTGACACCAGGGTTTTGTGACACCGGGGTACTGTGACACCGGGATACTGTGACAACGGGGTTCAGTGAAACCAGGGTTCTGTGACACCGGTGTTTTGTTTCACCAGAGTTCTGTGACACCAGGGTACTGTAGCACCGTGGTACTGTGATACTGGGTTTCTGCAGCACCTGGGTACTGTGACACCGGGTTTCTGTAGCTCCGGCGTACAGTGACACCGGGTTCCTGTGACACCGGGTTTCTGTAGCACCTGGGTACTGTGACACCGGGGTTCTGTGACACCGGGATTCTGTGACACCAGGGTTTTGTGACAGCGGGATACTGTGACACCAGCGTACTGTGACACCGGGGTTCTGTGACACCAGGGTTTTGTGACACCGGGGTACTGTGACACCGGGATACTGTGACAACGGGGTTCAGTGAAACCAGTGTTCTGTGACACCGGTGTTTTGTTTCACCAGAGTTCTGTGACACCAGGGTACTGTAGCACCGTGGTACTGTGATACTGGGTTTCTGCAGCACCTGGGTACTGTGACACCGGGTTTCTGTAGCTCCGATGTACAGTGACACCGGGTTCCTGTGACACCGGGTTTCTGTAGCACCTGGGTACTGTGACACCGGGTTTCTGTAGCACCGGTGTACAGTGACACGGGGGTTCTGTGATACCAGGATACTTTAGCACCGGGGTACTGTGATACTGGGTTTCTGCAGCACCTGGGTACTGTGACACCGGGTTTCTGTAGCTCCGATGTACAGTGACACCGGGTTCCTGTGACACCGGGTTTCTGTAGCACCTGGGTACTGTGACACCGGGTTTCTGTAGCACCGGTGTACAGTGACACGGGGGTTCTGTGATACCAGGATACTTTAGCACCGGGGTACTGTGATACCAGGGTTTTGTGACACCGGGATACTTTGGCACTGGGGATTAATGACGCCGGGGTACTGTGACAGAGGGGTTCTGTGACACCGGTGTACTGTGACACCGGTGTTCTGTTACACCGGTGTTTTGTGACACCGTGGTACTGTGACACCAGGGTTCTGTGACACCGGGGTACTGGGACACCGGGGTACTGTGACACCGCGGTACTGTGACACCGGGGTTCTGTGACCCCGGTGTTTTGTGACACCGTGGTACTGTGACACCAGGGTTCTGTGCCACCGGGGTTCTGTGACACCAGGTTTTTGTGACACCGGGGTACTGTGACACCGGGGTACTGTGACAACGGTGTTCTGTGACACCGGGGTAGTGGGACACCGGGGTACTGTGACACCGCGGTACTGTGACACCGGGGTTCTGTGACCCCGGTGTTTTGTGACACCGTGGTACTGTGACACCAGGGTTCTGTGCCACCGGGGTTCTGTGACACCAGGTTTTTATGACACCGGGGTACTGTGACACAGGGGTTCTGTGACACCCGGTTTCTGTTCCACCGGGGTACTGTGACACCGGTGTTCTGTGACACCAGGTTTCTGTTACACCGGGGTTCTGTCACACCGGGCTACTGGGACATCAGGGTTCTGTGACACCAGGGTTCTGTGACACCGGGGTTCTGTGACACCGGGATTCTGTGACACCAGGGTTTTGTGACAGCGGGATACTGTGACACCAGCGTACTGTGACACCGGGGTTCTGTGACACCAGGGTTTTGTGACACCGGGGTACTGTGACACCGGGATACTGTGACAACGGGGTTCAGTGAAACCAGGGTTCTGTGACACCGGTGTTTTGTTTCACCAGAGTTCTGTGACACCAGGGTACTGTAGCACCGTGGTACTGTGATACTGGGTTTCTGCAGCACCTGGGTACTGTGACACCGGGTTTCTGTAGCTCCGGCGTACAGTGACACCGGGTTCCTGTGACACCGGGTTTCTGTAGCACCTGGGTACTGTGACACCGGGGTTCTGTGACACCGGGATTCTGTGACACCAGGGTTTTGTGACAGCGGGATACTGTGACACCAGCGTACTGTGACACCGGGGTTCTGTGACACCAGGGTTTTGTGACACCGGGGTACTGTGACACCGGGATACTGTGACAACGGGGTTCAGTGAAACCAGTGTTCTGTGACACCGGTGTTTTGTTTCACCAGAGTTCTGTGACACCAGGGTACTGTAGCACCGTGGTACTGTGATACTGGGTTTCTGCAGCACCTGGGTACTGTGACACCGGGTTTCTGTAGCTCCGATGTACAGTGACACCGGGTTCCTGTGACACCGGGTTTCTGTAGCACCTGGGTACTGTGACACCGGGTTTCTGTAGCACCGGTGTACAGTGACACGGGGGTTCTGTGATACCAGGATACTTTAGCACCGGGGTACTGTGATACCAGGGTTTTGTGACACCGGGATACTTTGGCACTGGGGATTAATGACGCCGGGGTACTGTGACAGAGGGGTTCTGTGACACCGGTGTACTGTGACACCGGTGTTCTGTTACACCGGTGTTTTGTGACACCGTGGTACTGTGACACCAGGGTTCTGTGACACCGGGGTACTGGGACACCGGGGTACTGTGACACCGCGGTACTGTGACACCGGGGTTCTGTGACCCCGGTGTTTTGTGACACCGTGGTACTGTGACACCAGGGTTCTGTGCCACCGGGGTTCTGTGACACCAGGTTTTTGTGACACCGGGGTACTGTGACACCGGGGTACTGTGACAACGGTGTTCTGTGACACCGGGGTAGTGGGACACCGGGGTACTGTGACACCGCGGTACTGTGACACCGGGGTTCTGTGACCCCGGTGTTTTGTGACACCGTGGTACTGTGACACCAGGGTTCTGTGCCACCGGGGTTCTGTGACACCAGGTTTTTATGACACCGGGGTACAGTGACACAGGGGTTCTGTGACACCCGGTTTCTGTTCCACCGGGGTACTGTGACACCGGTGTTCTGTGACTCCAGGTTTCTGTTACACCGGGGTTCTGTCACACCGGGCTACTGGGACATCAGGGTTCTGTGACACCAGGGTTCTGTGACACCGGGGTTCTGTGACACCGGGATTCTGTGACACCAGGGTTTTGTGACAGCGGGATACTGTGACACCAGCGTACTGTGACACCGGGGTTCTGTGACACCAGGGTTTTGTGACACCGGGGTACTGTGACACCGGGATACTGTGACAACGGGGTTCAGTGAAACCAGGGTTCTGTGACACCGGTGTTTTGTTTCACCAGAGTTCTGTGACACCAGGGTACTGTAGCACCGTGGTACTGTGATACTGGGTTTCTGCAGCACCTGGGTACTGTGACACCGGGTTTCTGTAGCTCCGGTGTACAGTGACACCGGGTTCCTGTGACACCGGGTTTCTGTAGCACCTGGGTACTGTGACACCGGGGTTCTGTAGCACCGGTGTACAGTGACACGGGGGTTCTGTGATACCAGGATACTTTAGCACCGGGGTACTGTGATACCAGGGTTTTGTGACACAGGGATACTTTGGCACTGGGGATTTATGACGCCGGGGTACTGTGATAACAGGGTTCTGTGACACAGGGATACTTTGGCACTGGGGATTTATGACGCCGGGGTACTGTGACAGAGGGGTTCTGTGACACCGGTGTACTGTGACACCGGTGTTCTGTGACACCGGTGTTTTGTGACACCGTGGTACTGTGACACCAGGGTTCTGTGACACCGGGGTACTGGGACACCGGGGTACTGTGACACCGCGGTACTGTGACACCGGGGTTCTGTGACCCCGGTGTTTTGTGACACCGTGGTACTGTGACACCAGGGTTCTGTGCCACCGGGGTTCTGTGACACCAGGTTTTTGTGACACCGGGGTACTGTGACACCGGGGTACTGTGACAACGGTGTTCTGTGACACCGGGGTTCTGTGACACCCGGTTTCTGTTCTACCGGGGTACTGTGACACCGGTGTTCTGTGACACCAGGTTTCTGTTACACCGGGGTTCTGTCACACCGGGCTACTGGGACATCAGGGTTCTGTGACACCAGGGTTCTGTGACACCGGGGTTCTGTCACACCGGGATTCTGTGACACCAGGGTTTTGTGACAGCGGGATACTGTGACACCAGCGTACTGTGACACCGGGGTTCTGTGACACCAGGGTTTTGTGACACCGGGGTACTGTGACACCGGGATACTGTGACAACGGGGTTCAGTGAAACCAGGGTTCTGTGACACCGGTGTTTTGTTTCACCAGAGTTCTGTGACACCAGGGTACTGTAGCACCGTGGTACTGTGATACTGGGTTTCTGCAGCACCTGGGTACTGTGACACCGGGTTTCTGTAGCTCCGGTGTACAGTGACACCGGGTTCCTGTGACACCGGGTTTCTGTAGCACCTGGGTACTGTGACACCGGGTTTCTGTAGCACTGGTGTACAGTGACACGGGGGTTCTGTGACACCAGGATACTTTAGCACCGGGGTACTGTGATACCAGGGTTTTGTGACACCGGGATACTTTGGCACTGGGGATTTATGACGCCGGGGTACTGTGACAGAGGGGTTCTGTGACACCGGTGTACTGTGACACCGGTGTTCTGTGACACCGGTGTTTTGTGACACCGTGGTACTGTGACACCAGGGTTCTGTGACACCGGGGTACTGGGACACCGGGGTACTGTGACACCGCGGTACTGTGACACCGGGGTTCCGTGACCCCGGTGTTTTGTGACACCGTGGTACTGTGACACCAGGGTTCTGTGCCACCGGGGTTCTGTGACACCAGGTTTTTGTGACACCAGGGTACTGTAGCACCGGGGTACTGTGATACTGGGTTTCTGTAGCACCGGGGTACTCTGAGACCGGGTTTCTGTAGCACCTGGGTACTGTGACACCGGGTTTCTTTAGCTCCGGTGTACAGTAACACCGGGGTTCTGTGACACCAGGATACTTTGGCACCGGGGTATTGTGATACCAGGGTTTTGTGACACCGGGATTCTTTGGCACTGGGGATTTATGACACCGGGGTACAGTGACACCGGGGTTCTGTGACACAGGGGTACTGTGACACCATGGTTCTGTGACACCGGGATTCGGTGACACCGAGGTACTGTGACACCGGGGTACTGTGACACCGGGGTTCTGTGACACCGGGGTTCTGTGACACCGGGGTTCTGTGACACCAGGGTTTTGTGACACCGGGGTACTGTGACACCGGGTTTCTCTGAAACCGGCATACTGTGACACCGGGGTTCTGTGACACGTGTGTTTTGTGACACCAGGGCACTGTGACACCAGGAGTCTGTGACACCGGGGTTGTGTCACACCAGCGATCTGTGACCCCGGATAACTGTGACACCGGGGTTCTGTGACACCGGGGTAGTTTGGCACTGGAGTTCTGTCACACCAGGGTTCTGTGACACCGGTGTTTTGTGACACCGGGGTACTGTGACACCGGGGTACTGTGACACAGGGGTACTGTGACACCGGGGTTCTGTGACACCAGGGTACTGTGACACCGGGGTTCTGTGACACCAGGCTTCTGTGACACCGGTGTTTTGTTTCACCAGGGTTCTGTGAAACCAGGGTACTGTAGCACCGGGGTACTGTGATACTGGGTTTCTGTAGCACCGGGATACTGTGACTCCGGGTTTCTGTAGCACCTGGGTATTGTGACACCGGGTTTCTGCAGCACTGGGTTTCTGTGACACCGGCGTACAGTGATACCAGGGTTCTGTGACACCGGGATGCTTTGGCACTGGGGTTTTGTGACACCGGGGTTCTGTGACACAGGGGTACTGTGACACCGGGGTACTTTGACACCGGGGTTCTGTGACACTTGTGATTTGTGACACCGGGGTCCTGTGACACCAGGAGTCTGTGACACCGGGGATGTGTCACACCAGCGATCTGTGACCCAGGGTAACTGTGACACCGGGGTTCTGTGACACCGGGGTTGTTTGGCACTGGGGTTCTGTCACACCAGGTTTCTGTGACACCGGGGTTTTGTGACACGGGGTACTGTGACACAGGGGTTTTGTGACACCGGGGTTCTGTGACACCGGGATACTTTGGCACTGGGGTTTTATGATACCGGGGTACAGTGACACAGGGGTTATGTGACACCAGGAAACTTTGGCACTGGGTTTCTGTGACACCGGGGTCCTTTGACACCACGGTTCCATGACACCGGCGTTTTGTGACACCGGGGTTCTGTTATACCGGGGTTTTGTGACACCGGGGTACTGTGACACCGCGGTTTTGTGACACCGGGGTACTGTGACAGTGGGGTACTGCGACACCAAGGTACTGTGACACCAGGGTTCTGTGACACCGGGGTTCTGTGACGCCAGTGTTTTGTGACACCGGGGTACTCTGACACCGGGGTACTGTGACACCGGGGTTCTGTGAAACCAGGGTTCTGTGACACCAGGGTACTGTGACACCGGGGTTCCGTGACACCTGGATACATTGGCACTGGGGTTCTTTGACCCTTGGTTTCTCTATCACCGGGGTAATGTGACACCGGGTTTCTGTAGCACAGGAGTACTGTGTACACCGGCGTACAGTGATACCAGGGTTCTGTGACACCGGGATAGTTTGGCACTGTGGTTTTATGACACCGGGGTACTGTGACACCAGGGTTCTGTGACACCGGTGTTTTGTGACACCGGGGTACTCTGACACCAGGTTTCTGTGACACCAGGTTTCTGTGACACCAGGGTTTTGTGACACCGGGGTACTGTGACACAGGCGTTCTGTTACACCAGGATACTTTGGCACTGGGGTTCTGTGACTCCAGGGTTCTATGACACCGGCGTTTTGTGACACCGGGGTTCTGTTATACCAGGGTTTTGTGACACCAGGGTACTGTGTCACCCGGGTTCTGTGACACCGGTGTTTTGTGACACCGGGGTACTCTGACACCAGGGTTCTGTGACACCAGGGTTCTATGACACCGGCGTTTTGTGACACCGGGGTTCTGTTATACCAGGGTTTTGTGACACCAGGGTACTGTGTCACCGGGGTTCTGTGACACCGGTGTTTTGTGACACCGGGGTACTCTGACACCAGGGTTCTGTGACACCAGGGTTCTGTGACACCAGGGTTTTGTGACAACGGGGTACAGTTACTCCTGCGTACTTTGGCACTGGGGTTCCGTGATACAGGGGATCTGTGACACCAGGGTTCTGCTTACACCGGAGTACTGTGACACCATGGTTCTGTGACACCGGGTTACTGTGTCACAGGGGTTCTGTGATACCGGTGTTTTGTGACACCGGGG
Organism: Hypanus sabinus; assembly: GCF_030144855.1. NCBI lineage: Eukaryota > Metazoa > Chordata > Chondrichthyes > Myliobatiformes > Dasyatidae > Hypanus > Hypanus sabinus. Next base: position 120,680,090 of record NC_082711.1, on the reverse strand, counting down.
TACTGTGACACCGGGGTACTGTGACACCGGGGTTTTGTGACACCGGGGTACTCTGACACCATGGTTCTGTGACACCGGGGTTTTGTAACACCGGGGTACCGTGACACCGGTTGCTCTGTGACACCAGGGTACTGTGACAGCAGGGTACTCTGACACCGGTGTTCTGTGACACCGGGGTTTTAAGAGACCAGGGTTTTGTGACACCGGTGTACTGAAATACCCGGGTACTGTGACACCGGGGTTCTGTGACGCCAGTGTTCTGTCACACCAGTGTTCTCTGAAACCAGGGTACTGTGACATCGGGGTTTGGTGACACCGGGGTTTTGTGACACCAGTGTTCTCTGAAACCAGGGTACTGTGACACCGGGGTACTGTGACACCGGGGTTCCGTGACACCGGGATACATTGGCACTGGGGTTCTTTGACCCTGGGTTTCTGTATCACCGGGGTAATGTGACACCGGGTTTCTGTAGCACAGGGGTAGTGTGTAAACCGGCGTACAGTGATACCAGGATTCTGTGACACCGGGATACTTTGGCACTGGGGTTTTATGACACCGTGTAACTGTGACACCGGGGTTCTGTGACACCGGCGTTTTTTGACACCAGGGTTCTGGGACACCGGGGTTCTGTGACACCGGGGTTCTGTGACACCAGGGTTTTGTGACACCGGGGTACTGTGACACCGGGACACTTTGGCACCGGGGTACTGTGACACCGGGATACTTTGGCACCGGGGTTCTGTGACACCGGGGTACTGTGACACCGGGGTTTTGTGACACCGGGGTACTGTGACACCGTCGTTATGTGACTCCAGGGTTCTGTGACACAGGGGTACTGTGACACCGGGGTTATGTGACACAAGGGTTTTGTGACACAGGGATACTTTGGCACTGGGGTTTTATGACACCGTGGTACTGTGACACCGGGGTTCTGTGACACCAGGGTTTTGTGACACCGGGGTACTGTGACACCGGGACACTTTGGCACCGGGGTACTGTGACACCGGGATACTTTGGCACCGGGGTTCTGTGACACCGGGGTACTGTGACACCGGGGTTTTGTGACACCGGGGTACTGTGACACCGTGGTTATGTGACTCCAGGGTTCTGTGACACAGGGGTACTGTGACACCGGGGTTATGTGACACAAGGGTTTTGTGACACAGGGATACTTTGGCACTGGGGTTTTATGACACCGTGGTACTGTGACACCGGGGTTCTGTGACACGGGGGTTCTGTGACACCGGGGTTTTGTGACACCGGGGTACTGTGACACCGGGATACTTTGGTACCGGGGTTCTGTGACACCGGGGTACTGTGACACCGGGGTACTGTTACACCGGGGTTCTGTGACAGCGGGGTTTTGTGACACCGGGGTACTGTGACACCGTGGTTATGTGACTCCAGGGTTCTGTGACTCCGGGATACTTTGGCACTGTGGTTTTATGTCACCGGGGTACTGTGACACAGGCTTTCTGTTACACCAGGATACTTTGGCACTGGGGTTCTGTGACACCAGGGTTCTGTGACACCAGGGTTCTATGACACCGGCGTTTTGTGACACCGGGGTTCTGTTATACCAGGGTTTTGCGACACCAGGGTACTGTTCCACCGGGGTACTGTGTCACCGGGGTTCTGTGATACCGGGGTTTTGTGACACCAGGGTACTCTGACACTATGGTTCTGTGACACCGGGGTTTGTGACACCGGGGTTTTGTAACACCGGGGTACCGTGACACCAGAGTTCTGTGACACCAGGGTACTGTGGCACCGGTGTTCTGTGACACCAGGGTACTGTGACACCGGAGATCTGTCACACCAGTGTTCTCTGAAACCAGGGTACTGTGACACAGAGGTTTGGTGACACAGGGGTACTGTGACACCGGGGTACTGTGACACCGGGGTACTGTGACACCGGAGTTCCGTGACACCGGGATACATTGGCACTGGGGTTCTTTGACCCTGGGTTTCTGTATCACCGGGGTAATGTGACACCGGGTTTCTGTAGCACAGGGGTAGTGTGTACACCGGCGTACAGTGATACCAGTGTTCTGTGACACCGGGATACTTTGGCACTGTGGTTTTATGACACCGGGGTATGTGACACAGGCGTTCTGTTACACCAGGATTCTATGACACCGGCGTTTTGTGACACCGGGGTACTGTGACAACGGGGTTCTGTGAAACCAGGGTTCTGTGACACAAATGTTTTGTTTCACCAGAGTTCTGTGACACCAGGGTACTGTGATACAAGGGTTCTGTGAAACCGGGATACTTTGGCACTGGTGTTTTTTGACACCGGGGTACTGTGACACCGGGATTCTGTGACACCAGGATACTTTGGCACCGGTGTACTGTGACACCGGGGTTCTGTGACACCAGGATACTTTGGCACCGGGGTACTGTGACACAGGGGTTCTGTGACACCGGCGTTTTGTGACACCAGGGTTCTGTGACACCGGGGTTCTGTGACGCCAGTGTTCTGTCACACCAGTGTTCTCTGAAACCAGGGTACTGTGACACCGGGGTTTGGTGACACCGGGGTTTTGTGACACCAGTGTTCTCTGAAACCAGGGTACTGTGACACCGGGGTACTGTGACACCGGGGTTCCGTGACACCGGGATACATTGGCACTGGGGTTCTTTGACCCTGGGTTTCTGTATCACCGGGGTAATGTGACACCGGGTTTCTGTAGCACAGGGGTAGTGTGTACACCGGCGTACAGTGATACCAGTGTTCTGTGACACCGGGATACTTTGGCACTGTGGTTTTATGACACCGGGGTATGTGACACAGGCGTTCTGTTACACCAGGATTCTATGACACCGGCGTTTTGTGACACCGGGGTACTGTGACAACGGGGTTCTGTGAAACCAGGGTTCTGTGACACAAATGTTTTGTTTCACCAGAGTTCTGTGACACCAGGGTACTGTGATACAAGGGTTCTGTGAAACCGGGATACTTTGGCACTGGTGTTTTTTGACACCGGGGTACTGTGACACCGGGATTCTGTGACACCAGGATACTTTGGCACCGGTGTACTGTGACACCGGGGTTCTGTGACACCAGGATACTTTGGCACCGGGGTACTGTGACACAGGGGTTCTGTGACACCGGCGTTTTGTGACACCAGGGTTCTGTGACACCGGGGTTCTGTGACGCCAGTGTTCTGTCACACCAGTGTTCTCTGAAACCAGGGTACTGTGACACCGGGGTTTGGTGACACCGGGGTTTTGTGACACCAGTGTTCTCTGAAACCAGGGTACTGTGACACCGGGGTACTGTGACACCGGGGTTCCGTGACACCGGGATACATTGGCACTGGGGTTCTTTGACCCTGGGTTTCTGTATCACCGGGGTAATGTGACACCGGGTTTCTGTAGCACAGGGGTAGTGTGTAAACCGGCGTACAGTGATACCAGGATTCTGTGACACCGGGATACTTTGGCACTGGGGTTTTATGACACCGTGTAACTGTGACACCGGGGTTCTGTGACACCGGCGTTTTTTGACACCAGGGTTCTGGGACACCGGGGTTCTGTGACACCGGGGTTCTGTGACACCAGGGTTTTGTGACACCGGGGTACTGTGACACCGGGACACTTTGGCACCGGGGTACTGTGACACCGGGATACTTTGGCACCGGGGTTCTGTGACACCGGGGTACTGTGACACCGGGGTTTTGTGACACCGGGGTACTGTGACACCGTCGTTATGTGACTCCAGGGTTCTGTGACACAGGGGTACTGTGACACCGGGGTTATGTGACACAAGGGTTTTGTGACACAGGGATACTTTGGCACTGGGGTTTTATGACACCGTGGTAATGTGACACCGGGGTTCTGTGACACCAGGGTTTTGTGACAGCGGGGTACTGTGACACCGGGACACTTTGGCACCGGGGTACTGTGACACCGGGATACTTTGGCACCGGGGTTCTGTGACACCGGGGTACTGTGACACCGGGGTTTTGTGACACCGGGGTACTGTGACACCGTGGTTATGTGACTCCAGGGTTCTGTGACACAGGGGTACTGTGACACCGGGGTTATGTGACACAAGGGTTTTGTGACACAGGGATACTTTGGCACTGGGGTTTTATGACACCGTGGTACTGTGACACCGGGGTTCTGTGACACGGGGGTTCTGTGACACCGGGGTTTTGTGACACCGGGGTACTGTGACACCGGGATACTTTGGTACCGGGGTTCTGTGACACCGGGGTACTGTGACACCGGGGTACTGTTACACCGGGGTTCTGTGACAGCGGGGTTTTGTGACACCGGGGTACTGTGACACCGTGGTTATGTGACTCCAGGGTTCTGTGACTCCGGGATACTTTGGCACTGTGGTTTTATGTCACCGGGGTACTGTGACACCAGGGTTCTGTGACAACAGGGTTCTATGACACCGGCGTTTTGTGACACCGGGGTTCTGTTATACCAGGGTTTTGCGACACCAGGGTACTGTGTCACCGGGGTACTGTGTCACCGGGGTTCTGTGATACCGGGGTTTTGTGACACCAGGGTACTCTGACACTATGGTTCTGTGACACCGGGGTTTGTGACACCGGGGTTTTGTAACACCGGGGTACCGTGACACCAGAGTTCTGTGACACCAGGGTACTGTGGCACCGGTGTTCTGTGACACCAGGGTACTGTGACACCGGAGATCTGTCACACCAGTGTTCTCTGAAACCAGGGTACTGTGACACAGAGGTTTGGTGACACAGGGGTACTGTGACACCGGGGTACTGTGACACCGGGGTACTGTGACACCGGAGTTCCGTGACACCGGGATACATTGGCACTGGGGTTCTTTGACCCTGGGTTTCTGTATCACCGGGGTAATGTGACACCGGGTTTCTGTAGCACAGGGGTACTGTGTACACCGGCGTACAGTGATACCAGGGTTCTGTGACACCGGGATACTTTGGCACTGTGGTTTTATGACACCGGGGTATGTGACACAGGCGTTCTGTTACACCAGGATACTTTGGCACTGGGGTTCTGTGACACCAGGGTTCTGTGACACCAGGATTCTATGACACCGGCGTTTTGTGACACCGGGGTACTGTGACAACGGGGTTCTGTGAAACCAGGGTTCTGTGACACAAGTGTTTTGTTTCACCAGAGTTCTGTGACACCAGGGTACTGTGATACAAGGGTTCTGTGAAACCGGGATACTTTGGCACTGGTGTTTTTTGACACCGGGGTACTGTGACACCGGGGTTCTGTGACACCAGGATACTTTGGCACCGGTGTACTGTGACACCGGGGTTCTGTGACACCAGGATACTTTGGCACCGGGGTACTGTGACACAGGGGTTCTGTGACACCGGCGTTTTGTGACACCAGGGTTCTGTGACACCGGGATTCGGTGACACCAGGGTTTTGTGACACCGGGGTACTGTGACACCACGTTTCCATGACACCGTGGTTCTGTGACACCGGGGTTCTGTGACACCAGGGTTTTGTGACACCGGGGTACTGTGATACCGGGATTCTGTGACACCGGGATACTTTGGCACTGGTGTTTTGTGACACCGGGTTTCTGTGACACAGGGGTACTGTGACACCGGGGTACTGTGACACCGGGGTTCTGTGACACTGGTGTTTTGTGACACCGGGGTACTGTGCCACAAGGAGTCTGTGACACCGGGGTTGTGTCACAGCAGCGATTTGTGACCCCGGGTAAATGTGACACCGGGGTTCTGTGACAACGGGGTACTTTGGCACTGGGGTTTAATGACACCGGGCTACTGTGACACAGGGGTTCTGTGACACCAGGAAACTTTGGCACTGGGGTTCTGTGACACCGGTGTCCTGTGACACCACGGTTCCATGACACCGGCGTTTTGTGACTCCGCGGTTCTGTTATACCAGGGTTTTGTGACACCGGGTTTCTCTGACACCGGGGTACTGAGATACCGGGGTTCTGTGAGACAGGGAGGCTTTGGCACTGGTGTTTTGTAACACCGGGGTTCTGTGACAACGGGATACTCTGGCACTGGGGTTTAATGACACCGGTGTTTTGTGACACCGAGGTACTGTGACTCCAGGGTTCTGTGCCACCAGGGTTCTGTGACACCAGTGTTTTGTGACACCGGGGTACTGTGACACCGGGGTACTGTGACAACGGGGTTCTGTGAAACCAGGGTTCTGTGACACAGGTGTTTTGTTTCACCAGAGTTCTGTGACACCAGGGTACTGTGACACTGGTGTACTGTGACAACGGGGTTCTGTGACACCAGGATACTTTGGCACCGGGGTACAGTGACACAGGGGTTCTGTGACACCGGGGTTCTGTGACACCAGGGTTCTGTGACACCGGGGTACTGTGATACCGGTGTTCTGTGACACAGGGATGCTTTGGCACTGGGGTTTTGTGATACCGGAGTTCTGTGACACAGGGGTTCTGTGACACCGGGGTACTGTGATACCGGGGTTCTGTGACACTGGTGTTTTGGGACACCGGGGTACTGTGACACCAGGAGTCTGTGACACCGGGGTTTTGTGACACCGGGGTTCTGTTATACCAGGGTTTTGTTACACCGGGGTACTGCGACACCGGGTTTCTGTGACACCGGTGTTTTGTGACACCGAGGTACTGTGACACCAGGGTTCTGTGACACCGGGGTTCTGTGACACTAGGGTTTTGAGACACCGGGGGAATGTGACACCGGGGTCCTGTCACCGGGGTTCTGTGAAACCAGGGTTCTGTGACACCGGTGTTTTGTTTCACCAGAGTTCTGTGACACCAGGGTACTGTAGCACCGGGGTACTGTGATACTGGGTTTCTATAGCACCGGGGTACTGTGAGACCGGGTTTGTGCAGCACCTGGGTACTGTGACACCGGGTTTCTGTAGCACCGTTGTACAGTGACACGGGGGTTCTGTGACACCAGGATTCTTTGGCACCGGGGTACTGTGATCCCAGGGTTTTGTGACACCGGATTACTTTGGCACTGGGGATTTATGACTCCAGGGTACTGTGATAACAGGGTTCTGTGACACCGGGATAGTTTGGCACTGGGGATTTATGACACCGGGGTACTGTGACACAGGGGTTCTGTGACACCAGGTTTCTGTTACACCGGGGTTCTGTCACACCGGGGTTCTGTGACACCAGGATTTTGTGACAACGGGGTACTGTGACACCGGGTTCTGTCACACCAGGTTTCTGTTACACCGGGGTTCTGTCACACCGGGGTACTGGGACATCAGGGTTCTGTGACACCGGGTTTCTCTGACACCGTGGTACTGTGACATAGGGGTTCTGTGACACCAGGAAACTTTGGCACTGGGGTTCTGTGACACCGGGGTCCTGTGACACCACGGTTGCATGACCCCTGGCGTTTTGTGACACCGCGGTTCTGTTATACCAGGGTTTTGTGACACCGGGGTACTGCGACACCAGTGTTCTGTGACACCGTGGTTCTGTGACACCAGGATACTTTGGCACCGGGGTACTGTGACACAGGGTTTCTGTGACACCGGGGTTCTGTGACACCAGGGTTCAGTGACACGGGGGTTCTGTGACACCGGCGTTTTGTGACACCAGGTTTCCGTGACACCGGGTTCTGTGACACCGGGATTCGGTGACACCAGGGTTTTGTGACACCGGGGTTCTGTGACACCGGGGTTCTGTGACACCAGGGTTTTGTGACAACGGGGTACTGTGACACCGGGTTTCTCTGACACGTGGTACTGTGACACTGGGGTATTGTGACACCGGGTTTCTCTGACACCGTGGTACTGTGACATAGGGGTTCTGTGACACCAGGAAACTTTGGCACTGGGGTTCTGTGACACCGGGGTCCTGTGACACCACGGTTGCATGACCCCTGGCGTTTTGTGACACCGCGGTTCTGTTATACCAGGGTTTTGTGACACCGGGGTACTGCGACACCAGTGTTCTGTGACACCGTGGTTCTGTGACACCGGGTTTCTGTAGCTCCGGTGTACAGTGACACCGGGGTTCTGTGACTCCGGGGTTCTGTGACACCAGGGTTCTGTGACACCGGGGTTCTGCGACACCTGGTGTTTTGTGACACCGGGTTTCTGTGACACCGGGGTACTGTGACACCGGGCTTCTGTGAAACCAGGGTTCTGTGACACCGGTGTTTTGTTTCACCAGAGTTCTGTGACACCAGGGTACTGTAGCACCGGGGTACTGTGATACTGGGTTTCTATAGCACCGGGGTACTGTGATACCGGGATTCTGTGACACCGGGATACTTTGGCACTGGTGTTTTGTGACACCGGGGTTCTGTGACACTGGTGTTTTGTGACACCGGGGTACTGTGCCACCAGGAGTCTGTGACACCGGGGTTGTGTCACAGCAGCGATTTGTGACCCCGGGTAAATGTGACACCGGGGTTCTGTGACACCGGGGTTGTGTCACAGCAGCGATTTGTGACCCCGGGTAAATGTGACACCGGGGTTCTGTGACACCGGGGTAGTTTGGCACTGGGGTTCTGTCACACCAGGTTTCTGTGACACCGGGGTTTTTTTGACACGTGGTACTGTGACACAGGGGTTTTGTGACACCGGCGTTCTGTGATATCGGGATACATTGGTACTGGGGTTCTTTGACCCTGGGTTTCTCTATCACCGTGGTAATGTGACACCGGGTTTCTGTTGCACAGGGGTACTGTGTACTCCGGCATACAGTGATACCAGGGTTCTGTGACACCGGGGTACTTTGGCACTGGGGTTTAATGACACCGGGCTACTGTGACACAGGGGTTCTGTGACACCAGGAAACTTTGGCACTGGGGTTCTGTGACACCGGTGTCCTGTGACACCACGGTTCCATGACACCGGCGTTTTGTGACTCCGCGGTTCTGTTATACCAGGGTTTTGTGACACCGGGTTTCTCTGACACCGGGGTACTGAGATACCGGGGTTCTGTGAGACAGGGAGGCTTTGGCACTGGTGTTTTGTAACACCGGGGTTCTGTGACAACGGGATACTCTGGCACTGGGGTTTAATGACACCGGTGTTTTGTGACACCGAGGTACTGTGACTCCAGGGTTCTGTGCCACCAGGGTTCTGTGACACCAGTGTTTTGTGACACCGGGGTACTGTGACACCGGGGTACTGTGACAACGGGGTTCTGTGAAACCAGGGTTCTGTGACACAGGTGTTTTGTTTCACCAGAGTTCTGTGACACCAGGGTACTGTGACACTGGTGTACTGTGACAACGGGGTTCTGTGACACCAGGATACTTTGGCACCGGGGTACAGTGACACAGGGGTTCTGTGACACCGGGGTTCTGTGACACCAGGGTTCTGTGACACCGGGGTACTGTGATACCGGTGTTCTGTGACACAGGGATGCTTTGGCACTGGGGTTTTGTGATACCGGAGTTCTGTGACACAGGGGTTCTGTGACACCGGGGTACTGTGATACCGGGGTTCTGTGACACTGGTGTTTTGGGACACCGGGGTACTGTGACACCAGGAGTCTGTGACACCGGGGTTTTGTGACACCGGGGTTCTGTTATACCAGGGTTTTGTTACACCGGGGTACTGCGACACCGGGGTTCTGTGACATCGGTGTTTTGTGACACCGAGGTACTGTGACACCAGGGTTCTGTGACACCGGGGTTCTGTGACACTAGGGTTTTGAGACACCGGGGGAATGTGACACCGGGGTCCTGTCACCGGGGTTCTGTGAAACCAGGGTTCTGTGACACCGGTGTTTTGTTTCACCAGAGTTCTGTGACACCAGGGTACTGTAGCACCGGGGTACTGTGATACTGGGTTTCTATAGCACCGGGGTACTGTGAGACCGGGTTTGTGCAGCACCTGGGTACTGTGACACCGGGTTTCTGTAGCACCGTTGTACAGTGACACGGGGGTTCTGTGACACCAGGATTCTTTGGCACCGGGGAACTGTGATCCCAGGGTTTTGTGACACCGGATTACTTTGGCACTGGGGATTTATGACTCCAGGGTACTGTGATAACAGGGTTCTGTGACACCGGGATAGTTTGGCACTGGGGATTTATGACACCGGGGTTCTGTCACACCGGGGTACTGGGACATCAGGGTTCTGTGACACCAGGGTTCTGTGACACCGGGTTTCTGTGACACCGGGGTTCTGTGACACCAGTGTTTTGTGACACCGGGTTACTGTGACACCAGGGTACTGTGACACCTGGGTTCTGTGACACCAGGGTTTTGTGACACCGGGGTACTGTGATACCGGGATTCTGTGACACCGGGGTTCTGTGACACCAGGGTTCTGTGACACCAGTGTTTTGTTGCACCAGGGTTCAGTGACGCCAGGGTACTGTAGCAGCGGGGTACTGTGATACTGTGTTTCTGTAGCACCGGGGTACTGTGACACCGGGTTTCTGTAGCACCTGGGTACTGTGACACCGGGTTTCTGCTGCACTGGGTTTCTGTGTCAGCGGCGTACAGTGATACCAGGGTTCTGTGACACCGGGTTACTTTGGCACTGGTGTTTTTTGACACCGGGGTACTGTGAAACCGGGGTTCTGTGACACCAGGATACTTTGGCACCGGGGTACTGTGACACAGGGTTTCTGTGACACCGGGGTTCTGTGACACCAGGGTTCAGTGACACGGGGGTTCTGTGACACCGGCGTTTTGTGACACCAGGTTTCCGTGACACCGGGTTCTGTGACACCGGGATTCGGTGACACCAGGGTTTTGTGACACCGGGGTTCTGTGACACCGGGGTTCTGTGACACCAGGGTTTTGTGACAACGGGGTACTGTGACACCGGGTTTCTCTGACACCGTGGTACTGTGACACTGGGGTATTGTGACACCGGGTTTCTCTGACACCGTGGTACTGTGACATAGGGGTTCTGTGACACCAGGAAACTTTGGCACTGGGGTTCTGTGACACCGGGGTCCTGTGACACCACGGTTGCATGACCCCTGGCGTTTTGTGACACCGCGGTTCTGTTATACCAGGGTTTTGTGACACCGGGGTACTGCGACACCAGGGTTCTGTGACACCGGGGTTCTGTGACACCAGGGTTTTGAGACACCGGGGGAATGTGACACCGGGGTCCTGTCACCGGGGTTCTGTGAAACCAGGATTCTGTGACACCGGTGTTTTGTTTCACCAGAGTTCTGTGACACCAGGGTACTGTAGCACCGGGGTACTGTGATACTGGGTTTCTATAGCACCGGGGTACTGTGAGACCGGGTTTGTGCAGCACCTGGGTACTGTGACACCGGGTTTCTGTAGCACCGTTGTACAGTGACACGGGGGTTCTGTGACACCAGGATACTTTGGCACCGTGGTACTGTGATCCCAGGGTTTTGTGACACCGGATTACTTTGGCACTGGGGATTTATGACTCCAGGGTACCGTGATAACAGGGTTCTGTGACACCGGGATAGTTTGGCACTGGGGATTTATGACACCGGGGTACTGTGACACAGGGGTTCTGTGACACCAGGTTTCTGTTACACCGGGGTTCTGTCACACCGGGGTTCTGTGACACCAGGATTTTGTGACAACGGGGTACTGTGACACCGGGGTTCTGTCACACCAGGTTTCTGTGACACCAGGGTTCTGTGACACCGGGTTTCTGTGACACCGGGGTTCTGTGACACCAGTGTTTTGTGACACCGGGTTACTGTGACACCAGGGTACTGTGACACCTGGGTTCCGTGACACCAGGGTTCTGTGACACCGGTGTTTTGTTGCACCAGGGTTCTGTGACGCCAGGGTACTGTAGCAGCGGGGTACTGTGATACTGGGTTTCTGTAGCACCGGGGTACTGTGACACCGGGTTACTGTAGCACCTGGGTACTGTGACACCGGGTTTCTGCTGCACTGGGTTTCTGTGTCACCGGCGTACAGTGATACCAGGGTTCTGTGACACGGGGTTACTTTGGCACTGGTGTTTTTTGACACCGGGGTACTGTGAAACCGGGGTTCTGTGACACCAGGATACTTTGGCACCGGGGTACTGCGACACAGGGTTTCTGTGACACCGGGGTTCTGTGACACCAGGGTTCAGTGACACGGGGGTTCTGTGACACCGGCGTTTTGTGACGCCAGGTTTCCGTGACACCGGGTTCTGTGACACCGGGATTCGGTGACACCAGGGTTTTGTGACACCGGGGTTCTGTGACACCGGGGTTCTGTGACACCAGGGTTTTGTGACAACGGGGTACTGTGACACCGGGTTTCTCTGACACGTGGTACTGTGACACTGGGGTATTGTGACACCGGGTTTCTCTGACACCGTGGTACTGTGACATAGGGGTTCTGTGACACCAGGAAACTTTGGCACTGGGGTTCTGTGACACCGGGGTCCTGTGACACCACGGTTGCATGACCCCTTGCGTTTTGTGACACCGCGGTTCTGTTATACCAGGGTTTTGTGACACCGGGGTACTGCGACACCAGTGTTCTGTGACACCGTGGTTCTGTGACACCGGGTTTCTGTAGCTCCGGTGTACAGTGACACCGGGGTACTGTGACTCCGGGGTTCTGTGACACCAGGGTTCTGTGACACCGGGGTTCTGCGACACCAGGTGTTTTGTGACACCGGGGTTCTGTGACACCGGGGTACTGTGACACCGGGTTTCTGTGAAACCAGGGTTCTGTGACACCGGTGTTTTGTTTCACCAGAGTTCTGTGACACCAGGGTACTGTAGCACCGGGGTACTGTGATACTGGGTTTCTATAGCACCGGGGTACTGTGAGACCGGGTTTCTGTAGCACCTGGGTACTGTGACACCGGGTTTCTGTAGCACCTGGGTACTGTGACACCGGGTTTCTGTAGAACCTGTGTACAGTGACACGGGGGTTCTGTGACACGAGGATACTTTGGCACCGGGGTACTGTGATCCCCGGGTTTTGTCACACCGGGATACTTTGGCACTGGGGATTAATGACTCCGGGGTACTGTGATAACAGGGTTCTGTGACGCTGGGATACTTTGGCACTGGGGATTTATGACACCGGGGTACTGTGACACAGGGGTTCTGTGACACCGGTGTTTTGTGACAATGAGGTACTGTGACACCAGGGTTCTGTGACACTGGTGTTTTGTGACACCGGGGTACTGTGACACCAGGAGACTGTGACACCGGGGTTGTGTCACACCAGCGATCTGTGACCCCGCTAACTGTGACACCGGGGTTCTGTGACACCGGGGTCCTGTGACACCACGGTTCCATGACACCGGGGTTCTGTGACACCAGGGTTTCTGTATCACCGGGGTAACGTGACACCGGGTTTCTGTAGCACAGGGCTAGTGTGTACACCGGCGTACAGTGATACCAGGGTTCTGTGACACCGGGATACTTTGGGACTGTGGTTTTATGACACCGGGGTACTGTGACACAGGCGTTCTGTTACACCAGGATACTTTGGCACTGGGGTTCTGTGACACCAGGGTTCTGTGACACCAGGGTTCTATGACACCGGCGTTTTGTGACACCGGGGTTCTGTTATACCAGGGTTTTGTGACACCAGGGTACTGTGTCACCGGGGTTCTGTGACACCGGTGTTTTGTGACACCGGGGTACTCTGACACCAGGGTTCTGTGACACCGGGATCCTGTGACACCACGGTTGCATGACCCCTGGCGTTTTGTGACACCGCGGTTCTGTTATACCAGGGTTTTGTGACACCGGGGTACTGCGACACCAGTGTTCTGTGACACCGTGGTTCTGTGACACCGGGTTTCTGTAGCTCCGGTGTACAGTGACACCGGGGTACTGTGACTCCGGGGTTCTGTGACACCAGGGTTCTGTGACACCGGGGTTCTGTGACACCAGGGTTTTGTGACACCGGGGTTCTGTGACACCGGGGTACTGTGACACCGGGCTTCTGTGAAACCAGGGTTCTGTGACACCGGTGTTTTGTTTCACCAGAGTTCTGTGACACCAGGGTACTGTAGCACCGGGGAACTGTGATACTGGGTTTCTATAGCACCGGGGTACTGTGAGACCGGGTTTCTGTAGCACCTGGGTACTGTGACACCGGGTTTCTGTAGCACCTGGGTACTGTGACACCGGGTTTCTGTAGAACCTGTGTACAGTGACACGGGGGTTCTGTGACACGAGGATACTTTGTCACCGGGGTACTGTGATCCCCGGGTTTTGTGACACCGGGATACTTTGGCACTGGGGATTAATGACTCCGGGGTACTGTGATAACAGGGTTCTGTGACGCTGGGATACTTTGGCACTGGGGAGTTATGACACCGGGGTACTGTGACACAGGGGTTCTGTGACACCGGTGTTTTGTGACAACGAGGTACTGTGACACCAGGGTTCTGTGACACTGGTGTTTTGTGACACCGGGGTACTGTGACACCAGGAGACTGTGACACCGGGGTTGTGTCACACCAGCGATCTGTGACCCCGCTAACTGTGACACCGGGGTTCTGTGACACCGGGGTCCTGTGACACCACGGTTCCATGACACCGGGGTTCTGTGACACCAGGGTTTCTGTAGCACAGGGCTAGTGTGTACACCGGCGTACAGTGATACCAGGGTTCTGTGACACCGGGATACTTTGGGACTGTGGTTTTATGACACCGGGGTACTGTGACACAGGCGTTCTGTTACACCAGGATACTTTGGCACTGGGTTTCTGTGACACCAGGGTTCTGTGACACCAGGGTTCTATGACACCGGCGTTTTGTGACACCGGGGTACTCTGACACCAGGGTTCTGTGACACCAGGGTTCTGTGACACCAGGGTTTTGTGACAACGGGGTACAGATTCTCCTGCGTACTTTTGCACTGGGGTTCCGTGATACAGGGGATCTGTGAAACCAGGGTTCTGCTTACACCGGAGTACTGTGACACCAGGGTTCTGTGACACAGGGGTTCTGTGACACCGGTGTTTTGTGACGCCGGGGTACTGTGACACCGGGGTTATGTGACACCATGGTTCTGTGACACCGGGTTACTGTGACACCGGGGTTATGTGACACAAGGGTTTTGTGACACTGGGCATCTGTGACACCGGCGTACAGTGATACCAGGATTCTGTGACACCGGGATACTTTGGCACTGGGGTTTTATGACACCGTGTAACTGTGACACCGGGGTTCTGTGACACCGGGGTTATGTGACACCATGGTTCTGTGACACCGGGTTACTGTGACAACGGGGTTATGTGACACAAGGGTTCTGTGACACGAGGATACTTTGGCACCGGGGTACTGTGATCCCAGGGTTTTGTGACACCGGGATACTTTGGCACTGGGGATTAATGACTCCGGGGTACTGTGATAACAGGGTTCTGTGACGCTGGGATACTTTGGCACTGGGGATTTATGACACCGGGGTACTGTGACACGGGGGTTCTGTGACACCAGGTTTCTGTTACACCGGTGTTCTGTGACACCGGGGTACTGTGACACCGGGGTTCTGTGACACCGGTGTTTTGTGACAACGAGGTACTGTGACACCGGGACACTTTGGCACCGGGGTACTGTGAAACCGGGATACTTTGGCACCGGGGTTCTGTGACACCGGGGTTATGTGACACCATGGTTCTGTGACACCGGGTTACTGTGACACCGGGGTTATGTGACACAAGGGTTTTGTGACACTGGGCTTCTGTGACACCGGCGTACAGTGATACCAGGATTCTGTGACACCGGGATACTTTGGCACTGGGGTTTTATGACACCGTGTAACTGTGACACCGGGGTTCTGTGACACCGGCGTTTTGTGACACCAGGGTTCTGTGACACTGGTGTTTTGTGACACCGGGGTACTGTGACACCAGGAGACTGTGACACCGGGGTTGTGTCACACCAGCGATCTGTGACCCCGCTAACTGTGACACCGGGGTTCTGTGACACCGGGGTCCTGTGACACCACGGTTCCATGACACCGGGGTTCTGTGACACCAGGGTTTCTGTAGCACAGGGCTAGTGTGTACACCGGCGTACAGTGATACCAGGGTTCTGTGACACCGGGATACTTTGGGACTGTGGTTTTATGACACCGGGGTACTGTGACACAGGCGTTCTGTTACACCAGGATACTTTGGCACTGGGTTTCTGTGACACCAGGGTTCTGTGACACCAGGGTTCTATGACACCGGCGTTTTGTGACACCGGGGTACTCTGACACCAGGGTTCTGTGACACCAGGGTTCTGTGACACCAGGGTTTTGTGACAACGGGGTACAGATTCTCCTGCGTACTTTTGCACTGGGGTTCCGTGATACAGGGGATCTGTGAAACCAGGGTTCTGCTTACACCGGAGTACTGTGACACCAGGGTTCTGTGACACAGGGGTTCTGTGACACCGGTGTTTTGTGACGCCGGGGTACTGTGACACCGGGGTTATGTGACACCATGGTTCTGTGACACCGGGTTACTGTGACACCGGGGTTATGTGACACAAGGGTTTTGTGACACTGGGCATCTGTGACACCGGCGTACAGTGATACCAGGATTCTGTGACACCGGGATACTTTGGCACTGGGGTTTTATGACACCGTGTAACTGTGACACCGGGGTTCTGTGACACCGGGGTTATGTGACACCATGGTTCTGTGACACCGGGTTACTGTGACAACGGGGTTATGTGACACAAGGGTTCTGTGACACGAGGATACTTTGGCACCGGGGTACTGTGATCCCAGGGTTTTGTGACACCGGGATACTTTGGCACTGGGGATTAATGACTCCGGGGTACTGTGATAACAGGGTTCTGTGACGCTGGGATACTTTGGCACTGGGGATTTATGACACCGGGGTACTGTGACACGGGGGTTCTGTGACACCAGGTTTCTGTTACACCGGTGTTCTGTGACACCGGGGTACTGTGACACCGGGGTTCTGTGACACCGGTGTTTTGTGACAACGAGGTACTGTGACACCGGGACACTTTGGCACCGGGGTACTGTGAAACCGGGATACTTTGGCACCGGGGTTCTGTGACACCGGGGTTATGTGACACCATGGTTCTGTGACACCGGGTTACTGTGACACCGGGGTTATGTGACACAAGGGTTTTGTGACACTGGGCTTCTGTGACACCGGCGTACAGTGATACCAGGATTCTGTGACACCGGGATACTTTGGCACTGGGGTTTTATGACACCGTGTAACTGTGACACCGGGGTTCTGTGACACCGGCGTTTTGTGACACCAGGGTTCTGGGACACCGGGTTTCTGTGACATTGGGGTTCTGTGACACAAGGGTTTTGTGACACCGGGGTACTGTGACACCGGGACACTTTGGCACCGGGTTACTGTGACACCGGGATACTTTGACACCGGGGTTCTGTGACACCGGGGTACTGTGACACCGTGGTTATGTGATTCCAGGGTTATGTGACACAGGGGTACTGTGACACCGGGGTTATGTGACACAAAGGTTTTGTGACACTGGGATACTTTGGAACTGGGGTTTTATGACACAGTGGTACTGTGACACCGGGGTTCTGTGACACGGGGGTTCTGTGATACCGGGGTTTTGTGACACCAGGTTTCTGTTATACCAGGGTTTTGCGACACCAGGGTACTGTGTCACCGGGGTTCTGTGATACCGGTGTTTTGTGACACCGGTGTTTTGTGACACCGGGGTACTGTGACACCGGGGTACTGTGACACCGGGGTTTTGTGACACCGGGGTACTCTGACACAATGGTTCTGTGACACGGGGTTTCTGTGACACCGGTGTTTTGTAACACCGGGGTACCGTGACTCCAGAGTTCTGTGACACCAGGGTACTGTGACACCGGTGTTCTGTGACACCTGGGTTCTATGACACCAGGGTTTTGTGACACCGGTGTACTGTGATACCCGGGTACTGTGACACCGGGGTTCTGTGACGCCAGTGTTCTGTGACACCAGTGTTCTCTGAAACCAGGGTACTGTGACACCGGGGTAATGTGACACCGGGGTTCCGTGACACCGGGATACATTGGCACTGGGGTTCTTTGACCCTGGGTTTCTGTATCACCGGGTTAATGTGACACCGGGTTTCTGTGACACCGGGTTACTGTGACACCGGGGTTATGTGACACAAGGGTTTTGTGACACTGGGCTTCTGTGACACCGGCGTACAGTGATACCAGGATTCTGTGACACCGGGATACTTTGGCACTGGGGTTTTATGACACCGTGTAACTGTGACACCGGGGTTCTGTGACACCGGCGTTTTGTGACACCAGGGTTCTGGGACACCGGGTTTCTGTGACATCGGGGTTCTGTGACACAAGGGTTTTGTGACACCGGGGTACTGTGACACCGGGACACTTTGGCACCGGGTTACTGTGACACCGGGATACTTTGACACCGGGGTTCTGTGACACCGGGGTACTGTGACACCGTGGTTATGTGATTCCAGGGTTATGTGACACAGGGGTACTGTGACACCGGGGTTATGTGACACAAAGGTTTTGTGACACTGGGATACTTTGGAACTGGGGTTTTATGACACAGTGGTACTGTGACACCGGGGTTCTGTGACACGGGGGTTCTGTGATACCGGGGTTTTGTGACACCAGGTTTCTGTTATACCAGGGTTTTGCGACACCAGGGTACTGTGTCACCGGGGTTCTGTGATACCGGTGTTTTGTGACACCGGGGTACTGTGACACCGGGGTACTGTGACACCGGGGTTTTGTGACACCGGGGTACTCTGACACAATGGTTCTGTGACACGGGGTTTCTGTGACACCGGTGTTTTGTAACACCGGGGTACCGTGACTCCAGAGTTCTGTGACACCAGGGTACTGTGACACCGGTGTTCTGTGACACCTGGGTTCTATGACACCAGGGTTTTGTGACACCGGTGTACTGTGATACCCGGGTACTGTGACACCGGGGTTCTGTGACGCCAGTGTTCTGTGACACCAGTGTTCTCTGAAACCAGGGTACTGTGACACCGGGGTAATGTGACACCGGGGTTCCGTGACACCGGGATACATTGGCACTGGGGTTCTTTGACCCTGGGTTTCTGTATCACCGGGTTAATGTGACACCGGGTTTCTGTAGCACAGGGGTAGTGTGTACACCGGCGTACAGTGATACCAGGGTTCTGTGACACCGGGATACTTTGGCACTGTGGTTTTATGACACCGGGGTACTGTGACACAGGCGTTCTGTTACACCAGGATACTTTGGCACTGGGGTTCTGTGACACCAGGGTTCTGTGACACCAGGGTTCTGTGACACCAGGGTTCTATGACACCGGCGTTTTGTGACACCGGGGTACTATGATACCCAGGTACTGTGACACCGGGGTTCTGTGACACCAGTGTTCTGTGACAACAGGGTTCTGTGACACCGGGATACATTGGCACTGGGTTTCTTTGACCCTGGGTTTCTGTCTCACCGGGGTAATGTGACACCGGGTTTCTGTAGCATAGGGGTACTGTGTACACCGGCGTACAGTGATACCAGGGCACTGTGATACCGGGATACTCTGGCACTGGGTTTCATGACACCGGTGTTTTGTGACACCGAGGTACTGTGACTCCAGGGTTCTGTGCCACCAGGGTTCTGTGACACCAGGGTTTTGTGACAGCGGGGTACTGTGACACCGGGGTACTGTGACAACGGGGTTCTGTGAAACCAGGGTTCTGTGACACAAGTGTTTTGTTTCACCAGAGTTCTGTGACACCAGGGTACTGTGATACAAGGGTTCTGTGACACCAGGATACTTTGGCACCGGTGTACTGTGACACCGGGGTTCTGTGACACCAGGATACTTTGGCACCGGGGTACTGTGACACAGGGGTTCTGTGACACCGGCGTTTTGTGACACCAGGGTTCCGTGACACCGGGTTTCTGTGACACCGGGTTTCGGTGACACCAGGGTTTTGTGACACCGGGGTACTGTGACACCACGTTTCCATGACACCGGGGTTCTGTGACACCGGGGTTCTGTGACACCAGGGTTTTGTGACACCGGGGTACTGTGATACCGGGGTTCTGTGACTCCGGGATACTTTGGCACTGGTGTTTTGTGACACCGGGTTTCTGTGACACAGGGGTACTGTGACACCGGGGTACTGTGACACCGGGGTTCTGTGACACTGGTGTTTTGTGACACCGGGGTACTGTGACACCAGGAGTCTGTGACACCGGGGTTGTGTCACACCAGCGATGTGTGACCCCGGGTAAATGTGACACCGGGGTTCTGTGACACCGGGGTAGTTTGGCACTGGGGTTCTGTCACACCAGGTTTCTGTGACACCGGGGTTTTTTTGACACGGGGTACTGTGACACAGGGGTTTTGTGACACCGGCGTTCTGTGATATCGGGATACATTGGTACTGGGGTTCTTTGACCCTGGGTTTCTCTATCACCGGGGTAATGTGACACCGGGTTTCTGTAGCACAGTGGTACTGTGTACTCCGGCATACAATGATACCAGGGTTCTGTGACACCTGGGTACTTTGGCACTGTGGTTTAATGACACCGGGCTACTGTGACACAGGGGTTCTGTGACACCAGGAAACTTTGGCACTGGGGTTCTGTGACACCGGTGTCCTGTGACACCACGGTTCCATGACACCGGCGTTTTGTGACACCGCGGTTCTGTTATACCAGGGTTTTGTGACACCGGGTTTCTCTGACACCGGGGTACTGAGATACCGGGGTTCTGTGACACAGGGAGGCTTTGGCACTGGTGTTTTGTAACACCGGGGTTCTGTGACAACGGGATACTCTGGCACTGGGGTTTAATGACACCGGTGTTTTGTGACACCGGGGTACTGTGACAACGGGGTTCTGTGAAACCAGGGTTCTGTGACACAGGTGTTTTGTTTCACCAGAGTTCTGTGACACCAGGATACTTTGGCACCGGGGTACTGTGACACAGGGGTTCTGTGACACCGGGGTTCTGTGACACCAGGGTTCTGTGACACCGGGGTACAGTGACACCGGGTTACTCTGACACCGGGGTACTGTGATACCGGTGTTCTGTGACACAGGGATGCTTTGGCACTGGGGTTTTGATATACCGCAGTTCTGTGACACAGGGGTACTGTGACACCGGGGTACTGTGATACCGGGGTTCTGTGACACTGGTGTTTTGGGACACCGGGGTACTGTGACACCAGGAGTCTGTGACACCGGGGTTTTGTGACACCGGGGTTCTGTTATACCAGGGTTTTGTTACACCGTGGTACTGCGACACCGGGGTTCTGTGACACCGGTGTTTTGTGACACCGAGGTACTGTGACACCAGAGTTCTGTGACACCGGGGTTCTGTGACACCAGGGTTTTGAGACACCGGGGGACTGTGACACCGGGGTCCTGTCACCGGGGTTCTGTGAAACCAGGGTTCTGTGACAACGGTGTTTTGTTTCACCAGAGTTCTGTGACACCAGGGTACTGTAGCACCGCGGTACTGTGATACTGGGTTTCTATAGTACCGGGGTACTGTGAGACCGGGTTTGTGCAGCACCTGGGTACTGTGACACCGGGTTTCTGTAGCACCGGTGTACAGTGACACGGGTGTTCTGTGACACCAGGATACTTTGGCACCGGGGTACTGTGATCCCAGAGTTTTGTGACACCGGGATACTTTGGCACTGGGGATTTATGACTCCAGGGTACTGTGATAACAGGGTACTGTGACACCGGGATAGTTTGGCACTGGGGATTTATGACACCGGGGTACTGTGACACAGGGGTTCTGTGACACCAGGTTTCTGTTACACCGGGGTTCTGTCACACCGGGGTTCTGTGACACCAGGATTTTGTGACAATGGGGTACTGTGACACCGGGGTTCTGTCACACCAGGTTTCTGTTACACCGGGGTTCTGTCACACCGGTGTACTGGGACATCAGGGTTCTGTGACACCAGGGTTCTGTGACACCGGGTTTCTGTGACACCGGGGTTCTGTGACACCAGTGTTTTGTGACACCGGGTTACTGTGACACCAGGGTACTGTGACACTGGGGTTCTGTGACACCAGGGTTCTGTGACACCGGTGTTTTGTTGCACCAGGGTTCTGTGACGCCAGGGTACTGTGATACTGGGTTTCTGCAGCACCGGGGTACTGTGACACCG
This sequence comes from Hypanus sabinus, assembly GCF_030144855.1. NCBI lineage: Eukaryota > Metazoa > Chordata > Chondrichthyes > Myliobatiformes > Dasyatidae > Hypanus > Hypanus sabinus. Next base: position 120,658,075 of record NC_082711.1, on the reverse strand, counting down.
GGTTTCTGTAGCACCTGGGTACTGTGACACCGGGTTTCTGCTACACTGGGTTTCTGTGTCACCGGCGTACAGTGATACCAGGGTTCTGTGACACCGGGTTACTTTGGCACTGGTGTTTTTTGACACCGGGGTACTGTGAAACCGGGGTTCTGTGACACCAGGATACTTTGGCACCGGGGTACTGTGACACAGGGTTTCTGTGACACCGGGGTTCTGTGACACCAGGGTTCTGTGACACGGGGGTTCTGTGATACCGGCGTTTTGTGACACCAGGTTTCCGTGACACCCGGGTTCTGTGACAACGGGATTCGGTGACACCAGGGTTTTGTGACACCGGGGTTCTGTGACACCGGGGTTCTGTGACACCAGGGTTTTGTGACACCGGGGTACTGTGACACCGGGTTTCTCTGACACCGTGGTACTGTGACACTGGGGTATTGTGACACCTGGTTTCTCTGACACCGTGGTACTGTGACACAGGGGTTCTGTGACACCAGGAAACTTTGGCACTGGGGTTCTGTGACACCGGGGTTTTATGACACCGGGGTACTGTGACACCGTGGTTATGTGACGCCCGGGTTCTGTGACTCCGGGATACTTTGGCACTGTGGTTTTATGACACCGGGGTACTGTGACACAGGCGTTTTGTTACACCAGGATACTTTGGCACTGGGGTTCTGTGACACCAGGGTTCTGTGTCACCAGGGTTCTATGACACCGGCGTTTGGTGACACCAGGTTTCTGTTATACCAGGGTTTTGCGACACCAGGGTACTGTGTCACCGGGGTTCTGTGATACCGTTGTTTTGTGACACCGGGGTACTGTGACACCGGGGTACTGTGACACCGGGGTTTTGTGACACCGGGGTACTCTGACACCATGGTTCTGTGACACGGGGTTTCTGTGACACCGGTGTTTTGTAACACCGGGGTACCGTGACTCCAGAGTTCTGTGACACCAGGGTACTGTGACACCGGTGTTCTGTGACACCTGGGTTCTATGACACCAGGGTTTTGTGACACCGGTGTACTGTGATACCCGGGTATTGTGACACCGGGGTTCTGTGACGCCAGTGTTCTGTGACACCAGTGTTCTCTGAAACCAGGTTCTGTGACACCGGGATACTTTGGCATTGTGGTTTTATGACACCGGGGTACTGTGACACAGGCGTTCTGTTACACCAGGATACTTTGGCACTGGGGTTCTGTGACACCAGGGTTCTGTGACACCAGGGTTCTATGACACCGGCGTTTTGTGACACCGGGGTACTATGATACCCGGGTTCTGTGACACTGGTGTTTTGTGACACCGGGGTACTGTGACACCAGGAGTCTGTGACACCGGGGTTGTGTCACACCAGCGATGTGTGACCCCGGGTAAATGTGACACCGGGGTTCTGTGACACCGGGGTAGTTTGGTACTGGGGTTCTGTCACACCAGGTTTCTGTGACACCGGGGTTTTTTTGACACGGGGTACTGTGACACAGGTGTTTTGTGACACCGGCGTTCTGTGATATCGGGATACATTGTTACTTGTGTTCTTTGACCCTGGGTTTCTCTATCACAGGGGTAAAGTGACACCGGGTTTCTGTAGCACAGGGGTACTGTGTACTCCGGCATACAGTGATACCAGGGTTCTGTGACACCGGGGTACTTTGGCACTGGGGTTTAATGACAGCGGGCTACTGTGACACAGGGGTTCTGTGACACCAGAAACCTTTGGCACTGGGGTTCTGTGACACTGGTGTCCTGTGACACCATGTTTCCATGACACCGGCGCTTTGTGACACCGGCGGTTCTGTTATACCAGGGTTTTGTGACACCGGGTTTCTCTGACACCGGGGTACTGAGATACCGGGGTTCTGTGACACAGGGAGGCTTTGGCACTGGTGTTTTGTAACACAGGGGTTCTGTGACAACGGGATACTCTGGCACTGGGGTTTAATGACACCGGTGTTTTGTGACACCGAGGTACTGTGACTCCAGGGTTCTGTGCCACCAGGGTTCTGTGACACCTGTGTTTTGTGACACCGGGGTACTGTGACACCGGGTACTGTGACAACGGGGTTCTGTGAAACCAGGGTTCTGTGACACCGGTGTTTTGTTTCACCAGAGTTCAGTGACACCAGGATACTTTGGCACCGGGGTACTGTGACACAGGGGTTCTGTGACACCGGGGTTCTGTGACACCAGGGTTCTGTGACACCGGGGTACTGTGACACCGGGTTACTCTGACACCGGGGTACTGTGATACCGGTGTTCTGTGACACAGGGATGCTTTGGCACTGGGGTTTTGTGATACCGGAGTTCTGTGACACAGGGGTACTGTGACACCGGGGTACTGTGATACCGGGGTTCTGTGACACTGGTGTTTTGGGACACCGGGGTACTGTGACACCAGGAGTCTGTGACACCGGGGTTTTGTGACACCGGGGTTCTGTTATACCAGGGTTTTGTTACACCGGGGTACTGCGACACTGGGGTTCTGTGACACCGGTGTTTTGTGACACCGAGGTACTGTGACACCAGGGTTCTGTGACACCGGGGTTCTGTGACACCAGGGTTTTGAGACACCGGGGGACTGTGACACCGGGGTCCTGTCACCGGGGTTCTGTGAAACCAGGGTTCTGTGACAACGGTGTTTTGTTTCACCAGAGTTCTGTGACACCAGGGTACTGTAGCACCGCGGTACTGTGATACTGGGTTTCTATAGTACCGGGGTACTGTGAGACCGGGTTTGTGCAGCACCTGGGTACTGTGACACCGGGTTTCTGTAGCACCGGTGTACAGTGACACGGGTGTTCTGTGACACCAGGATACTTTGGCACCGGGGTACTGTGATCCCAGAATTTTGTGACACCGGGATACTTTGGCACTGGGGATTTATGACTCCAGGGTACTGTGATAACAGGGTTCTGTGACACCGGGATAGTTTGGCACTGGGGATTTATGACACCGGGGTACTGTGACACAGGGGTTCTGTGACACCAGGTTTCTGTTACACCGGGGTTCTGTCACACCGGGGTTCTGTGACACCAGGATTTTGTCACAATGGGTTTCTGTGACACCGGTGTTCTGTCACACTAGGTTTCTGTTACACCGGGGTTCTGTCACACCGGTGTACTGGGACATCAGGGTTCTGTGACTCCAGGGTTCTGTGACACCGGGTTTCTGTGACACCGGGGTTCTGTGACACCAGTGTTTTGTGACACCGGGTTACTGTGACACCAGGGTACTGTGACACCGGGGTTCTGTGACACCAGGGTTCTGTGACACCGGTGTTTTGTTGCACCAGGGTTCTGTGACGCCAGGGTACTGTGATACTGGGTTTCTGTAGCACCGGGGTACTGTGACACCGGGTTTCTGTAGCACCTGGGTACTGTGACACCGGGTTTCTGCTACACTGGGTTTCTGTGTCACCGGCGTACAGTGATACCAGGGTTCTGTGACACCGGGTTACTTTGGCACTGGTGTTTTTTGACACCGGGGTACTGTGAAACCGGGGTTCTGTGACACCAGGATACTTTGGCACCGGGGTACTGTGACACAGGGTTTCTGTGACACCGGGGTTCTGTGACACCAGGGTTCTGTGACACGGGTGTTCTGTGACACCGGCGATTTGTGACACCAGGTTTCAGTGGCACCCGGGTTCTGTGACACCGGGATTCGGTGACACCAGGGTTTTGTGACACCGGGGTTCTGTGACACCGGGGTTCTGTGACACCAGGGTTTCGTGACACCGGGGTACTGTGACACCGGGTTTCTCTGACACCGTGGTACTGTGACACTGGGGTATTGTGACACCAGGTTTCTCTGACACCGTGGTACTGTGACACAGGGGTTCTGTGACACCAGGAAACTTTGGCACTGGGGTTCTGTGACACCGGGGTCCTGTGACACCACGGTTCCATGACACCGGCGTTTTGTGACACCACGGTTCTGTTATAGAAGGGTTTTGTGACACCGGGGTACTGCGACACCAGTGTTCTGTGACACCGGGGTTCTGTGACACCGGGTTTCTGTAGCTCCGGTGTACAGTGACACAGGGGTACTGTGACTCCGGGGTTCTGTGACACCAGGGTTCTGTGACACCGGGGTTCTGTGACACCAGGGTTTTGTGACACCGGGGTTCTGTGACACCGGGGTACTGTGACACCGGGGTTCTGTGAAACCAGGGTTCTGTGACACCGGTGTTTTGTTTCACCAGAGTTCTGTGACACCAGGGTACTGTGATACAAGGGTTCTGTGAAACCGGGATACTTTGGCACTGGTGTTTTTTGACACCGAGGTACTGTGACACGGGGGTTCTGTGACACCAGGATACTTTGGCACCGGTGTACTGTGACACCGGGGTTCTGTGACACCAGGATACTTTGGCACCGGGGTACTGTGACACAGGGGTTCTGTGACACCGGCGTTTTGTGACACCAGGGTTCCGTGACACCGGGTTTCTGTGACACCGGGTTTCGGTGACACCAGGGTTTTGTGACACCGGTGTACTGTGATACCGGGGTTCTGTGACCCCGGGATACTTTGGCACTGGTGTTTTGTGACACCGGGTTTCTGTGACACAGGGGTACTGTGACACCGGGGTACTGTGACACCGGGGTTCTGTGACACTGGTGTTTTGTGACACCGGGGTACTGTGACACCAGGAGTCTGTGACACCGGGGTTGTGTCACACCAGCGATGTGTGACCCCGGGTAAATGTGACACCGGGGTTCTGTGACACCGGGGTAGTTTGGCACTGGGGTTCTGTCACACCAGGTTTCTGTGACACCGGGGTTTTTTTGACACGGGGTACTGTGACACAGGGGTTTTGTGACACCGGCGTTCTGTGATATCGGGATACATTGTTACTGGGGTTCTTTGACCCTGGGTTTCTCTATCACCGGGGTAAAGTGACACCGGGTTTCTGTAGCACAGGGGTACTGTGTACTCCGGCATACAGTGATACCAGGGTTCTGTGACACCGGGGTACTTTGGCACTGGGGTTTAATGACAGCGGGCTGCTGTGACACAGGGGTTCTGTGACACCAGGAACCTTTGGCACTGGGGTTCTGTGACACTGGTGTCCTGTGACACCACGTTTCCATGACTCCGGCGTTTTGTGACACCGGCGGTTCTGTTATACCAGGGTTTTGTGACACCGGGTTTCTCTGACACCGGGGTACTGAGATACCGGGGTTCTGTGACACAGGGAGGCTTTGGCACTGGTGTTTTGTAACACAGGGGTTCTGTGACAACGGGATACTCTGGCACTGGGGTTTAATGACACCGGTGTTTTGTGACACCGAGGTACTGTGACTCCAGGGTTCTGTGCCACCAGGGTTCTGTGACACCAGTGTTTTGTGACACCGGGGTACTGTGACACCGGGTACTGTGACAACGGGGTTCTGTGAAACCAGGGTTCTGTGACACCGGTGTTTTGTTTCACCAGAGTTCAGTGACACCAGGATACTTTGGCACCGGGGTACTGTGACACAGGGGTTCTGTGACACCGGGGTTCTGTGACACCAGGGTTCTGTGACACCGGGGTACTGTGACACCGGGTTACTCTGACACCGGGGTACTGTGATACCGGTGTTCTGTGACACAGGGATGCTTTGGCACTGGGGTTTTGTGATACCGGAGTTCTGTGACACAGGGGTACTGTGACACCGGGGTACTGTGATACCGGGGTTCTGTGACACTGGTGTTTTGGGACACCGGGGTACTGTGACACCAGGAGTCTGTGACACCGGGGTTTTGTGACACCGGGGTTCTGTTATACCAGGGTTTTGTTACACCGGGGTACTGCGACACTGGGGTTCTGTGACACCGGTGTTTTGTGACACCGAGGTACTGTGACACCAGGGTTCTGTGACACCGGGGTTCTGTGACACCAGGGTTTTGAGACACCGGGGGACTGTGACACCGGGGTTCTGTGAAACCAGGGTTCTGTGACACCGGTGTTTTGTTTCACCAGAGTTCTGTGACACCAGGGTACTGTGATACAAGGGTTCTGTGAAACCGGGATACTTTGGCACTGGTGTTTTTTGACACCGAGGTACTGTGACACCGGGGTTCTGTGACACCAGGATACTTTGGCACCGGTGTACTGTGACACCGGGGTTCTGTGACACCAGGATACTTTGGCACCGGGGTACTGTGACACAGGGGTTCTGTGACACCGGCGTTTTGTGACACCAGGGTTCCGTGACACCGAGTTTCTGTGACACCGGGTTTCGGTGACACCAGGGTTTTGTGACACCGGTGTACTGTGACACCGTGGTTATGTGACGCCCGGGTTCTGTGACTCCGGGATACTTTGGCACTGTGGTTTTATGACACCGGGGTACTGTGACACAGGCGTTTTGTTACACCAGGATACTTTGGCACTGGGGTTCTGTGACACCAGGGTTCTGTGTCACCAGGGTTCTATGACACCGGCGTTTGGTGACACCAGGTTTCTGTTATAACAGGGTTTTGCGACACCAGGGTACTGTGTCACCGGGGTTCTGTGATACCGGTGTTTTGTGACACCGGGGTACTGTGACACCGGGGTACTGTGACACCGGGGTTTTGTGACACCGGGGTACTCTGACACCATGGTTCTGTGACACGGGGTTTCTGTGACACCGGTGTTTTGTAACACCGGGGTACCGTGACTCCAGAGTTCTGTGACACCAGGGTACTGTGACACCGGTGTTCTGTGACACCTGGGTTCTATGACACCAGGGTTTTGTGACACCGGTGTACTGTGATACCCGGGTATTGTGACACCGGGGTTCTGTGACGCCAGTGTTCTGTGACACCAGTGTTCTTGAAACCAGTTTCTGTGACACCGGGATACTTTGGCACTGTGGTTTTATGACACCGGGGTACTGTGACACAGGCGTTCTGTTACACCAGGATACTTTGGCACTGGGGTTCTGTGACACCAGGGTTCTGTGACACCAGGGTTCTATGACACCGGCGTTTTGTGACACCGGGGTACTATGATACCCGGGTACTGTGACACCGGGGTTCTGTGACACCAGTGTTCTGTGACAACAGGGTTCTGTGACACCGGGATACATTGGCACTGGGTTTCTTTGACCCTGGGTTTCTCTCTCACCGGGGTAATGTGACACCGGGTTTCTGTAGCATAGGGGTACTGTGTACACCGGCGTACAGTGATACCAGGGCACTGTGATACCGGGATACTCTGGCACTGGGTTTCATGACACCGGGGTACTGTGACACCGGTGTTCTGTGACACCGGTGTTTTGTGACACCGAGGTACTGTGACTCCAGGGTTCTGTGCCACCAGGGTTCTGTGACACCAGGGTTTTGTGACAGCGGGGTACTGTGACACCGGGGTACTGTGACAACGGGGTTCTGTGAAACCAGGGTTCTGTGACACAAGTGTTTTGTTTCACCAGAGTTCTGTGACACCGGGGTTCTGTGACACCAGGGTTTTGTGACACCGGGGTACTGTGATACCGGGGTTCTGTGACTCCGGGATACTTTGGCACTGGTGTTTTGTGACACCGGGTTTCTGTGACACAGGGGTACTGTGACACCGGGGTACTGTGACACCGGGGTTCTGTGACACTGGTGTTTTGTGGCACCGGGGTACTGTGACACCAGGAGTCTGTGACACCGGGGTTGTGTCACACCAGCGATGTGTGACCCCGGGTAAATGTGACACCGGGGTAGTTTGGCACTGGGGTTCTGTCACACCAGGTTTCTGTGACACCGGGGTTTTTTTGACACGGGGTACTGTGACACAGGGGTTTTGTGACACCGGCGTTCTGTGATATCGGGATACATTGGTACTGGGGTTTCTCTATCACCGGGGTAATGTGACACCGGGTTTCTGTAGCACAGGGGTACTGTGTACTCCGGCATACAGTGATACCAGGGTTCTGTGACACCGGGGTACTTTGGCACTGGGGTTTAATGACACCGGGCTACTGTGACACAGGGGTTCTGTGACACCAGGAAACTTTGGCACTGGGGTTCTGTGACACCGGTGTCCTGTGACACCACGGTTCCATGACACCGGCGTTTTGTGACACCGCGGTTCTGTTATACCAGGGTTTTGTGACACCGGGTTTCTCTGACACCGGGTTACTGAGATACCGGGGTTCTGTGACACAGGGAGGCTTTGGCACTGGTGTTTTGTAACACCGGGGTTCTGTGACAACGGGATACTCTGGCACTGGGGTTTAATGACACCGATGTTTTGTGACACCGAGGTACTGTGACTCCAGGGTTCTGTGCCACCAGGGTTCTGTGACACCAGTGTTTTGTGACACCGGGGTACTGTGACACCGGGGTACTGTGACAACGGGGTTCTGTGAAACCAGGGTTCTGTGACACAGGTGTTTTGTTTCACCAGAGTTCTGTGACACCAGGATACTTTGGCACCGGGGTACTGTGACACAGGGGTTCTGTGACACCGGGGTTCTGAGACACCAGGGTTCTGAGACACCGGGGTACTGTGACACCGGGTTACTCTGACACCGGGGTACAGTGATACCGGTGTTCTGTGACACAGGGATGCTTTGGCACTGGGGTTTTGTGATACCGCAGTTCTGTGACACAGGGGTACTGTGACACCGGGGTACTGTGATACCGGGGTTCTGTGACACTGGTGTTTTGGGACACCGGGGTACTGTGACACCAGGAGTCTGTGACACCGGGGTTTTGTGACACCGGGGTTCTGTTATACCAGGTTCTGTGACACCGGGATACTTTGGCACTGTGGTTTTATGACACCGGGGTACTGTGACACAGGCGTTCTGTTACACAAGGATACTTTGGCACTGGGGTTCTGTGACACCAGGGTTCTGTGACACCAGGGTTCTATGACACCGGCGTTTTGTGACACCGGGGTACTATGATACCCGGGTACTGTGACACCGGGGTTCTGTGACACCAGTGTTCTGTGACAACAGGGTTCTGTGACACCGGGATACATTGGCACTGGGTTTCTTTGACCCTGGGTTTCTCTCTCACCGGGGTAATGTGACACCGGGTTTCTGTAGCATAGGGGTACTGTGTACACTGGCGTACAGTGATACCAGGGCACTGTGATACCGGGATACTCTGGCACTGGGTTTCATGACACCGGGGTACTGTGACACCGGTGTTCTGTGACACCGGTGTTTTGTGACACCGAGGTACTGTGACTCCAGGGTTCTGTGCCACCAGGGTTCTGTGACACCAGGGTTTTGTGACAGCGGGGTACTGTGACACCGGGGTACTGTGACAACGGGGTTCTGTGAAACCAGGGTTCTGTGACACAAGTGTTTTGTTTCACCAGAGTTCTGTGACACCGCGGTTCTGTGACACCAGGGTTTTGTGACACCGGGGTACTGTGATACCGGGGTTCTGTGACTCCGGGATACTTTGGCACTGGTGTTTTGTGACACCGGGTTTCTGTGACACAGGGGTACTGTGACACCGGGGTACTGTGACACCGGGGTTCTGTGACACTGGTGTTTTGTGGCACCGGGGTACTGTGACACCAGGAGTCTGTGACACCGGGGTTGTGTCACACCAGCGATGTGTGACCCCGGGTAAATGTGACACCGGGGTAGTTTGGCACTGGGGTTCTGTCACACCAGGTTTCTGTGACACCGGGGTTTTTTTGACACGGGGTACTGTGACACAGGGGTTTTGTGACACCGGCGTTCTGTGATATCGGGATACATTGGTACTGGGGTTCTTTGACCCTGGGTTTCTCTATCACCGGGGTAATGTGACACCGGGTTTCTGTAGCACAGGGGTACTGTGTACTCCGGCATACAGTGATACCAGGGTTCTGTGACACCGGGGTACTTTGGCACTGGGGTTTAATGACACCGGGCTACTGTGACACAGGGGTTCTGTGACACCAGGAAACTTTGGCACTGGGGTTCTGTGACACCGGTGTCCTGTGACACCACGGTTCCATGACACCGGCGTTTTGTGACACCGCGGTTCTGTTATACCAGGGTTTTGTGACACCGGGTTTCTCTGACACCGGGTTACTGAGATACCGGGGTTCTGTGACACAGGGAGGCTTTGGCACTGGTGTTTTGTAACACCGGGGTTCTGTGACAACGGGATACTCTGGCACTGGGGTTTAATGACACCGATGTTTTGTGACACCGAGGTACTGTGACTCCAGGGTTCTGTGCCACCAGGGTTCTGTGACACCAGTGTTTTGTGACACCGGGGTACTGTGACACCGGGGTACTGTGATAACGGGGTTCTGTGAAACCAGGGTTCTGTGACACAGGTGTTTTGTTTCACCAGAGTTCTGTGACACCAGGATACTTTGGCACCGGGGTACTGTGACACAGGGGTTCTGTGACACCGGGGTTCTGAGACACCAGGGTTCTGAGACACCGGGGTACTGTGACACCGGGTTACTCTGACACCGGGGTACTGTGATACCGGTGTTCTGTGACACAGGGATGCTTTGGCACTGGGGTTTTGTGATACCGCAGTTCTGTGACACAGGGGTACTGTGACACCGGGGTACTGTGATACCGGGGTTCTGTGACACTGGTGTTTTGGGACACCGGGGTACTGTGACACCAGGAGTCTGTGACACCGGGGTTTTGTGACACCGGGGTTCTGTTATACCAGGGTTTTGTTACACCGGGGTACTGCGACACCGGGGTTCTGTGACACCGGTGTTTTGTGACACCGAGGTACTGTGACACCAGGGTTCTGTGACACCGGGGTTCTGTGACACCAGGGTTTTGAGACACCGGGGGACTGTGACACCGGGGTCCTGTCACCGGGGTTCTGTGAAACCAGGGTTCTGTGACAACGGTGTTTTGTTTCACCAGAGTTCTGTGACACCAGGGTACTGTAGCACCGCGGTACTGTGATACTGGGTTTCTATAGTACCGGGGTACTGTGAGACCGGGTTTGTGCAGCACCTGGGTACTGTGACACCGGGTTTCTGTAGCACCGGTGTACAGTGACACGGGTGTTCTGTGAAACCAGGATACTTTGGCACCGGGGTACTGTGATCCCAGAGTTTTGTGACACCGGGATACTTTGGCACTGGGGATTTATGACTCCAGGGTACTGTGATAACAGGGTACTGTGACACCGGGATAGTTTGGCACTGGGGATTTATGACACCGGGGTACTGTGACACAGGGGTTCTGTGACACCAGGTTTCTGTTACACCGGGGTTCTGTCACACCGGGGTTCTGGGATATCAGGGTTCTGTGACACCAGGGTTCTGTGACACCGGGTTTCTGTGACACCGGGGTTCTGTGACACCAGTGTTTTGTGACACCGGGTTACTGTGACACCAGGGTACTGTGACACCGGGGTTCTGTGACACCAGGGTTCTGTGACACCGGTGTTTTGTTGCACCAGGGTTCTGTGACGCCAGGGTACTGTGATACTGGGTTTCTGCAGCACCGGGGTACTGTGACACCGGGTTTCTGTAGCACCTGGGTACTGTGACACCGGGTTTCTGCTACACTGGGTTTCTGTGTCACCGGCGTACAGTGATACCAGGGTTCTGTGACACCGGGTTACTTTGGCACTGGTGTTTTTTGACACCGGGGTACTGTGACACAGGGGTTCTGTGACACCAGGTTTCTGTTACACCGGGGTTCTGTCACACCGGGGTTCTGGGATATCAGGGTTCTGTGACACCAGGGTTCTGTGACACCGGGTTTCTGTGACACCGGGGTTCTGTGACACCAGTGTTTTGTGACACCGGGTTACTGTGACACCAGGGTACTGTGACACCGGGGTTCTGTGACACCAGGGTTCTGTGACACCGGTGTTTTGTTGCACCAGGGTTCTGTGACGCCAGGGTACTGTGATACTGGGTTTCTGCAGCACCGGGGTACTGTGACACCGGGTTTCTGTAGCACCTGGGTACTGTGACACCGGGTTTCTGCTACACTGGGTTTCTGTGTCACCGGCGTACAGTGATACCAGGGTTCTGTGACACCGGGTTACTTTGGCACTGGTGTTTTTTGACACCGGGGTACTGTGAAACCGGGGTTCTGTGACACCAGGATACTTTGGCACCGGGGTACTGTGACACAGGGTTTCTGTGACACCGGGTTTCTGTGACACCAGGGTTCTGTGACACGGGGGTTCTGTGACACCGGCGTTTTGTGACACCAGGTTTCCGTGACACCCGGGTTCTGTGACACCGGGATTCGGTGACACCAGGGTTTTGTGACACCGGGGTTCTGTGACACAGGGGTTCTGTGACACCAGGAAACTTTGGCACTGGGGTTCTGTGACACCGGTGTCCTGTGACACCACGGTTCCATGACACCGGCGTTTTGTGACACCGCGGTTCTGTTATACCAGGGTTTTGTGACACCGGGTTTCTCTGACACCGGGTTACTGAGATACCGGGGTTCTGTGACACAGGGAGGCTTTGGCACTGGTGTTTTGTAACACCGGGGTTCTGTGACAACGGGATACTCTGGCACTGGGGTTTAATGACACCGATGTTTTGTGACACCGAGGTACTGTGACTCCAGGGTTCTGTGCCACCAGGGTTCTGTGACACCAGTGTTTTGTGACACCGGGGTACTGTGACACCGGGGTACTGTGACAACGGGGTTCTGTGAAACCAGGGTTCTGTGACACAGGTGTTTTGTTTCACCAGAGTTCTGTGACACCAGGATACTTTGGCACCGGGGTACTGTGACACAGGGGTTCTGTGACACCGGGGTTCTGAGACACCAGGGTTCTGAGACACCGGGGTACTGTGACACCGGGTTACTCTGACACCGGGGTACTGTGATACCGGTGTTCTGTGACACAGGGATGCTTTGGCACTGGGGTTTTGTGATACCGCAGTTCTGTGACACAGGGGTACTGTGACACCGGGGTACTGTGATACCGGGGTTCTGTGACACTGGTGTTTTGGGACACCGGGGTACTGTGACACCAGGAGTCTGTGACACCGGGGTTTTGTGACACCGGGGTTCTGTTATACCAGGGTTTTGTTACACCGGGGTACTGCGACACCGGGGTTCTGTGACACCGGTGTTTTGTGACACCGAGGTACTGTGACACCAGGGTTCTGTGACACCGGGGTTCTGTGACACCAGGGTTTTGAGACACCGGGGGACTGTGACACCGGGGTCCTGTCACCGGGGTTCTGTGAAACCAGGGTTCTGTGACAACGGTGTTTTGTTTCACCAGAGTTCTGTGACACCAGGGTACTGTAGCACCGCGGTACTGTGATACTGGGTTTCTATAGTACCGGGGTACTGTGAGACCGGGTTTGTGCAGCACCTGGGTACTGTGACACCGGGTTTCTGTAGCACCGGTGTACAGTGACACGGGTGTTCTGTGAAACCAGGATACTTTGGCACCGGGGTACTGTGATCCCAGAGTTTTGTGACACCGGGATACTTTGGCACTGGGGATTTATGACTCCAGGGTACTGTGATAACAGGGTACTGTGACACCGGGATAGTTTGGCACTGGGGATTTATGACACCGGGGTACTGTGACACAGGGGTTCTGTGACACCAGGTTTCTGTTACACCGGGGTTCTGTCACACCGGGGTTCTGGGATATCAGGGTTCTGTGACACCAGGGTTCTGTGACACCGGGTTTCTGTGACACCGGGGTTCTGTGACACCAGTGTTTTGTGACACCGGGTTACTGTGACACCAGGGTACTGTGACACCGGGGTTCTGTGACACCAGGGTTCTGTGACACCGGTGTTTTGTTGCACCAGGGTTCTGTGACGCCAGGGTACTGTGATACTGGGTTTCTGCAGCACCGGGGTACTGTGACACCGGGTTTCTGTAGCACCTGGGTACTGTGACACCGGGTTTCTGCTACACTGGGTTTCTGTGTCACCGGCGTACAGTGATACCAGGGTTCTGTGACACCGGGTTACTTTGGCACTGGTGTTTTTTGACACCGGGGTACTGTGACACAGGGGTTCTGTGACACCAGGTTTCTGTTACACCGGGGTTCTGTCACACCGGGGTTCTGGGATATCAGGGTTCTGTGACACCAGGGTTCTGTGACACCGGGTTTCTGTGACACCGGGGTTCTGTGACACCAGTGTTTTGTGACACCGGGTTACTGTGACACCAGGGTACTGTGACACCGGGGTTCTGTGACACCAGGGTTCTGTGACACCGGTGTTTTGTTGCACCAGGGTTCTGTGACGCCAGGGTACTGTGATACTGGGTTTCTGCAGCACCGGGGTACTGTGACACCGGGTTTCTGTAGCACCTGGGTACTGTGACACCGGGTTTCTGCTACACTGGGTTTCTGTGTCACCGGCGTACAGTGATACCAGGGTTCTGTGACACCGGGTTACTTTGGCACTGGTGTTTTTTGACACCGGGGTACTGTGAAACCGGGGTTCTGTGACACCAGGATACTTTGGCACCGGGGTACTGTGACACAGGGTTTCTGTGACACCGGGTTTCTGTGACACCAGGGTTCTGTGACACGGGGGTTCTGTGACACCGGCGTTTTGTGACACCAGGTTTCCGTGACACCCGGGTTCTGTGACACCGGGATTCGGTGACACCAGGGTTTTGTGACACCGGGGTTCTGTGACACCGGGGTTCTGTGACACCAGGGTTTTGTGACACCGGGGTACTGTGACACCGGGTTTTCCTGACACCGTGGTACTGTGACACTGGGGTATTGTGACACCTGGTTTCTCTGACACCGTGGTACTGTGACACAGGGGTTCTGTGACACCAGGAAACTTTGGCACTGGGGTTCTGTGACACCGGGGTTTTATGACACCGGGGTACTGTGACACCGTGGTTATGTGACGCCCGGGTTCTGTGACTCCGGGATACTTTGGCACTGTGGTTTTATGACACCGGGGTACTGTGACACAGGCGTTTTGTTACACCAGGATACTTTGGCACTGGGGTTCTGTGACACCAGGGTTCTGTGTCACCAGGGTTCTATGACCCCGGCGTTTGGTGACACCAGGTTTCTGTTATACCAGGGTTTTGCGACACCAGGGTACTGTGTCACCGGGGTTCTGTGATACCGGTGTTTTGTGACACCGGGGTACTGTGACACCGGGGTACTGTGACACCGGGGTTTTGTGACACCGGGGTACTCTGACACCATGGTTCTGTGACACGGGGTTTCTGTGACACCGGTGTTTTGTAACACCGGGGTACCGTGACTCCAGAGTTCTGTGACACCAGGGTACTGTGACACCGGTGTTCTGTGACACCTGGGTTCTATGACACCAGGGTTTTGTGACACCGGTGTACTGTGATACCCGGGTACTGTGACACCGGGGTTCTGTGACGCCAGTGTTCTGTGACACCAGTGTTCTCTGAAACCAGGTTCTGTGACACCGGGATACTTTGGCACTGTGGTTTTATGACACCGGGGTACTGTGACACAGGCGTTCTGTTACACCAGGATACTTTGGCACTGGGGTTCTGTGACACCAGGGTTCTGTGACACCAGGGTTCTATGACACCGGCGTTTTGTGACACCGGTGTACTATGATACCCGGGTACTGTGACACCGGGGTTCTGTGACACCAGTTTTCTGTGACAACAGGGTTCTGTAACACCGGGATACATTGGCACTGGGTTTCTTTGACCCTGGGTTTCTCTCTCACCGGGGTAACGTGACACCGGGTTTCTGTAGCATAGGGGTACTGTGTACACCGGCGTACAGTGATACCAGGGCACTGTGATACCGGGATACTCTGGCACTGGGTTTCATGACACCGGGGTACTGTGACACCGGTGTTCTGTGACACCGGTGTTTTGTGACACCGAGGTACTGTGACTCCAGGGTTCTGTGCCACCAGGGTTCTGTGACACCAGGGTTTTGTGACAGCGGGGTACTGTGACACCGGGGTACTGTGACAACGGGGTTCTGTGAAACCAGGGTTCTGTGACACAAGTGTTTTGTTTCACCAGAGTTCTGTGACACCGGGGTTCTGTGACACCAGGGTTTTGTGACACCGGGGTACTGTGATACCGGGGTTCTGTGACTCCGGGATACTTTGGCACTGGTGTTTTGCGACACCGGGTTTCTGTGACACAGGGGTACTGTGACACCGGGGTACTGTGACACCGGGGTTCTGTGACACTGGTGTTTTGTGGCACCGGGGTACTGTGACACCAGGAGTCTGTGACACCGGGGTTGTGTCACACCAGCGATGTGTGACCCCGGGTAAATGTGACACCGGGGTAGTTTGGCACTGGGGTTCTGTCACACCAGGTTTCTGTGACACCGGGGTTTTTTTGACACGGGGTACTGTGACACAGGGGTTTTGTGACACCGGCGTTCTGTGATATCGGGATACATTGGTACTGGGGTTCTTTGACCCTGGGTTTCTCTATCACCGGGGTAATGTGACACCGGGTTTCTGTAGCACAGGGGTACTGTGTACTCCGGCATACAGTGATACCAGGGTTCTGTGACACCGGGGTACTTTGGCACTGGGGTTTAATGACACCGGGCTACTGTGACACAGGGGTTCTGTGACACCAGGAAACTTTGGCACTGGGGTTCTGTGACACCGGTGTCCTGTGACACCACGGTTCCATGACACCGGCGTTTTGTGACACCGCGGTTCTGTTATACCAGGGTTTTGTGACACCGGGTTTCTCTGACACCGGGTTACTGAGATACCGGGGTTCTGTGACACAGGGAGGCTTTGGCACTGGTGTTTTGTAACACCGGGGT
This sequence comes from Hypanus sabinus, assembly GCF_030144855.1. NCBI lineage: Eukaryota > Metazoa > Chordata > Chondrichthyes > Myliobatiformes > Dasyatidae > Hypanus > Hypanus sabinus. The sequence goes on along the minus strand of NC_082711.1, from coordinate 120,641,404 downwards.
TCTGTGACAACGGGATACTCTGGCACTGGGGTTTAATGACACCGATGTTTTGTGACACCGAGGTACTGTGACTCCAGGGTTCTGTGCCACCAGGGTTCTGTGACACCAGTGTTTTGTGACACCGGGGTACTGTGACACCGGGGTACTGTGACAACGGGGTTCTGTGAAACCAGGGTTCTGTGACACAGGTGTTTTGTTTCACCAGAGTTCTGTGACACCAGGATACTTTGGCACCGGGGTACTGTGACACAGGGGTTCTGTGACACCGGGGTTCTGTGACACCAGGGTTCTGAGACACCGGGGTACTGTGACACCGGGTTACTCTGACACCGGGGTACAGTGATACCGGTGTTCTGTGACACAGGGATGCTTTGGCACTGGGGTTTTGTGATACCGCAGTTCTGTGACACAGGGGTACTGTGACACCGGGGTACTGTGATACCGGGGTTCTGTGACACTGGTGTTTTGGGACACCGAGGTACTGTGACTCCAGGGTTCTGTGCCACCAGGGTTCTGTGACACCAGGGTTTTGTGACAGCGGGGTACTGTGACACCGGGGTACTGTGACAACGGGGTTCTGTGAAACCAGGGTTCTGTGACACAAGTGTTTTGTTTCACCAGAGTTCTGTGACACCGGGGTTCTGTGACACCAGGGTTTTGTGACACCGGGGTACTGTGATACCGGGGTTCTGTGACTCCGGGATACTTTGGCACTGGTGTTTTGCGACACCGGGTTTCTGTGACACAGGGGTACTGTGACACCGGGGTACTGTGACACCGGGGTTCTGTGACACTGGTGTTTTGTGGCACCGGGGTACTGTGACATCAGGAGTCTGTGACACCGGGGTTGTGTCACACCAGCGATGTGTGACCCCGGGTAAATGTGACACCGGGGTAGTTTGGCACTGGGGTTCTGTCACACCAGGTTTCTGTGACACCGGGGTTTTTTTGACACGGGGTACTGTGACACAGGGGTTTTGTGACACCGGCGTTCTGTGATATCGGGATACATTGGTACTGGGGTTCTTTGACCCTGGGTTTCTCTATCACCGGGGTAATGTGACACCGGGTTTCTGTAGCACAGGGGTACTGTGTACTCCGGCATACAGTGATACCAGGGTTCTGTGACACCGGGGTACTTTGGCACTGGGGTTTAATGACACCGGGCTACTGTGACACAGGGGTTCTGTGACACCAGGAAACTTTGGCACTGGGGTTCTGTGACACCGGTGTCCTGTGACACCACGGTTCCATGACACCGGCGTTTTGTGACACCGCGGTTCTGTTATACCAGGGTTTTGTGACACCGGGTTTCTCTGACACCGGGTTACTGAGATACCGGGGTTCTGTGACACAGGGAGGCTTTGGCACTGGTGTTTTGTAACACCGGGGTTCTGTGACAACGGGATACTCTGGCACTGGGGTTTAATGACACCGATGTTTTGTGACACCGAGGTACTGTGACTCCAGGGTTCTGTGCCACCAGGGTTCTGTGACACCAGGGTTTTGTGACACCGGGGTACTGTGACACCGGGGTACTGTGACAACGGGGTTCTGTGAAACCAGGGTTCTGTGACACAGGTGTTTTGTTTCACCAGAGTTCTGTGACACCAGGATACTTTGGCACCGGGGTACTGTGACACAGGGGTTCTGTGACACCGGGGTTCTGTGACACCAGGGTTCTGAGACACCGGGGTACTGTGACACCGGGTTACTCTGACACCGGGGTACAGTGATACCGGTGTTCTGTGACACAGGGATGCTTTGGCACTGGGGTTTTGTGATACCGCAGTTCTGTGACACAGGGGTACTGTGACACCGGGGTACTGTGATACCGGGGTTCTGTGACACTGGTGTTTTGGGACACCGGGGTACTGTGACACCAGGAGTCTGTGACACCGGGGTTTTGTGACACCGGGGTTCTGTTATACCAGGGTTTTGTTACACCGGGGTACTGCGACACCGGGGTTCTGTGACACCGGTGTTTTGTGACACCGAGGTACTGTGACACCAGGGTTCTGTGACACCGGGGTTCTGTGACACCAGGGTTTTGAGACACCGGGGGACTGTGACACCGGGGTCCTGTCACCGGGGTTCTGTGAAACCAGGGTTCTGTGACAACGGTGTTTTGTTTCACCAGAGTTCTGTGACACCAGGGTACTGTAGCACCGCGGTACTGTGATACTGGGTTTCTATAGTACCGGGGTACTGTGAGACCGGGTTTGTGCAGCACCTGGGTACTGTGACACCGGGTTTCTGTAGCACCGGTGTACAGTGACACGGGTGTTCTGTGACACCAGGATACTTTGGCACCGGGGTACTGTGATCCCAGAGTTTTGTGACACCGGGATACTTTGGCACTGGGGATTTATGACTCCAGGGTACTGTGATAACAGGGTTCTGTGACACCGGGATAGTTTGGCACTGGGGATTTATGACACCGGGGTACTGTGACACAGGGGTTCTGTGACACCAGGTTTCTGTTACACCGGGGTTCTGTCACACCGGGGTTCTGTGACAACAGGATTTTGTGACAATGGGGTACTGTGACACCGGGGTTCTGTCACACCAGGTTTCTGTTACACCGGGGTTCTGTCACACCGGTGTACTGGGACATCAGGGTTCTGTGACACCAGGGTTCTGTGACACCGGGTTTCTGTGACACCGGGGTTCTGTGACACCAGTGTTTTGTGACACCGGGTTACTGTGACACCAGGGTACTGTGACACCGGGGTTCTGTGACACCAGGGTTCTGTGACACCGGTGTTTTGTTGCACCAGGGTTCTGTGACGCCAGGGTACTGTAGCAGCGGGGTACTGTGATACTGGGTTTCTGTAGCACCGGGGTACTGTGACACCGGGTTTCTGTAGCACCTGGGTACTGTGACACCGGGTTTCTGCTGCACTGGGTTTCTGTGTCACCGGCGTACAGTGATACCAGGGTTCTGTGACACCGGGTTACTTTGGCACTGGTGTTTTTTGACACCGGGGTACTGTGAAACCGGGGTTCTGTGACACCAGGATACTTTGGCACCGGGGTACTGTGACACAGGGTTTCTGTGACACCGGGGTTCTGTGACACCAGGGTTCTGTGACACGGTGGTTCTGTGACACCGGCGTTTTGTGACACCAGGTTTCCGTGACACCCGGGTTCTGTGACACCGGGATTCGGTGACACCAGGGTTTTGTGACACCGGGGTTCTGTGACACCGGGGTTCTGTGACACCAGGGTTTTGTGACACCGGGGTACTGTGACACCGGGTTTCTCTGACACCGTGGTACTGTGACACTGGGGTATTGTGACACCAGGTTTCTCTGACACCGTGGTACTGTGACACAGGGGTTCTGTGACACCAGGAAACTTTGGCACTGGGGTTCTGTGACACCGGGGTCCTGTGACACCACGGTTCCATGACACCGGCGTTTTGTGACACCACGGTTCTGTTATACCAGGGTTTTGTGACACCGGGGTACTGCGACACCAGTCTTCTGTGACACCGGGGTTCTGTGACACCGGGTTTCTGTAGCTCCGGTGTAGTGACACAGGGGTACTGTGACTCCGGGGTTCTGTGACACCAGGGTTCTGTGACACCGGGGTTCTGTGACACCAGGGTTTTGTGACACCGGGGTTCTGTGACACCGGGGTACTGTGACACCGGGGTTCTGTGAAACCAGGGTTCTGTGACACCGGTGTTTTGTTTCACCAGAGTTCTGTGACACCAGGGTACTGTGATACAAGGGTTCTGTGAAACCGGGATACTTTGGCACTGGTGTTTTTTGACACCGAGGTACTGTGACACCGGGGTTCTGTGACACCAGGATACTTTGGCACCGGTGTACTGTGACACCGGGGTTCTGTGACACCAGGATACTTTGGCACCGGGGTACTGTGACACAGGGGTTCTGTGACACCGGCGTTTTGTGACACCAGGGTTCCGTGACACCGGGTTTCTGTGACAAAAGGGTTTCGGTGACACCAGGGTTTTGTGATACCGGGGTACTGTGACACCACGTTTCCATGACACCGGGGTTCTGTGACACCGGGGTTCTGTGACACCAGGGTTTTGTGACACCGGGGTACTGTGATACCGGGGTTCTGTGACCCCGGGATACGTTGGCACTGGTGTTTTGTGACACCGGGTTTCTGTGACACAGGGGTACTGTGACACCGGGGTACTGTGACACCGGGGTTCTGTGACACTGGTGTTTTGTGACACCGGGGTACTGTGACACCAGGAGTCTGTGACACCGGGGTTGTGTCACACCAGCGATGTGTGACCCCGGGTAAATGTGACACCGGGGTTCTGTGACACCGGGGTAGTTTGGCACTGGGGTTCTGTCACACCAGGTTTCTGTGACACCGGGGTTTTTTTGACACGGGGTACTGTGACACAGGTGTTTTGTGACACCGGCGTTCTGTGATATCGGGATACATTGTTACTTGTGTTCTTTGACCCTGGGTTTCTCTATCACAGGGGTAAAGTGACACCGGGTTTCTGTAGCACAGGGGTACTGTGTACTCCGGCATACAGTGATACCAGGGTTCTGTGACACCGGGGTACTTTGGCACTGGGGTTTAATGACACCGGGCTACTGTGACACAGGGGTTCTGTGACACCAGGAAACTTTGGCACTGGGGTTCTGTGACACCGGTGTCCTGTGACACCACGGTTCCATGACACCGGCGTTTTGTGACACCGCGGTTCTGTTATACCAGGGTTTTGTGACACCGGGTTTCTCTGACACCGGGTTACTGAGATACCGGGGTTCTGTGACACAGGGAGGCTTTGGCACTGGTGTTTTGTAACACCGGGGTTCTGTGACAACGGGATACTCTGGCACTGGGGTTTAATGACACCGATGTTTTGTGACACCGAGGTACTGTGACTCCAGGGTTCTGTGCCACCAGGGTTCTGTGACACCAGTGTTTTGTGACACCGGGGTACTGTGACACCGGGGTACTGTGACAACGGGGTTCTGTGAAACCAGGGTTCTGTGACACAGGTGTTTTGTTTCACCAGAGTTCTGTGACACCAGGATACTTTGGCACCGGGGTACTGTGACACAGGGGTTCTGTGACTCCGGGGTTCTGTGACACCAGGGTTCTGTGACACCGGGGTTCTGTGACACCAGGGTTTTGTGACACCGGGGTTCTGTGACACCGGGGTACTGTGACACCGGGGTTCTGTGAAACCAGGGTTCTGTGACACCGGTGTTTTGTTTCACCAGAGTTCTGTGACACCAGGGTACTGTGATACAAGGGTTCTGTGAAACCGGGATACTTTGGCACTGGTGTTTTTTGACACCGAGGTACTGTGACACCGGGGTTCTGTGACACCAGGATACTTTGGCACCGGTGTACTGTGATACCGGGGTTCTGTGACACCAGGATACTTTGGCACCGGGGTACTGTGACACAGGGGTTCTGTGACACCGGCGTTTTGTGACACCAGGGTTCCGTGACACCGGGTTTCTGTGACACCGGGTTTAGGTGACACCAGGGTTTTGTGACACCGGTGTACTGTGATACCGGGGTTCTGTGACCCCGGGATACTTTGGCACTGGTGTTTTGTGACACCGGGTTTCTGTGACACAGGGGTACTGTGACACCGGGGTACTGTGACACCGGGGTTCTGTGACACTGGTGTTTTGTGACACCGGGGTACTGTGACACCAGGAGTCTGTGACACCGGGGTTGTGTCACACCAGCGATGTGTGACCCCGGGTAAATGTGACACCGGGGTTCTGTGACACCGGGGTAGTTTGGCACTGGGGTTCTGTCACACCAGGTTTCTGTGACACCGGGGTTTTTTTGACACGGGGTACTGTGACACAGGTGTTTTGTGACACCGGCGTTCTGTGATATCGGGATACATTGTTACTGGGGTTCTTTGACCCTGGGTTTCTCTATCACCGGGGTAAAGTGACACCGGGTTTCTGTAGCACAGGGGTACTGTGTACTCCGGCATACAGTGATACCAGGGTTCTGTGACACCGGGGTACTTTGGCACTGGGGTTTAATGACAGCGGGCTGCTGTGACACAGGGGTTCTGTGACACCAGGAACCTTTGGCACTGGGGTTCTGTGACACTGGTGTCCTGTGACACCACGTTTCCATGACACCGGCGTTTTGTGACACCGGCGGTTCTGTTATACCAGGGTTTTGTGACACCGGGTTTCTCTGACACCGGGGTACTGAGATACCGGGGTTCTGTGACACAGGGAGGCTTTGGCACTGGTGTTTTGTAACACAGGGGTTCTGTGACAACGGGATACTCTGGCACTGGGGTTTAATGACACCGGTGTTTTGTGACACCGAGGTACTGTGACTCCAGGGTTCTGTGCCACCAGGGTTCTGTGACACCAGTGTTTTGTGACACCGGGGTACTGTGACACCGGGTACTGTGACAACGGGGTTCTGTGAAACCAGGGTTCTGTGACACCGGTGTTTTGTTTCACCAGAGTTCAGTGACACCAGGATACTTTGGCACCGGGGTACTGTGACACAGGGGTTCTGTGACACCGGGGTTCTGTGACACCAGGGTTCTGTGACACCGGGGTACTGTGACACCGGGTTACTCTGACACCGGGGTACTGTGATACCGGTGTTCTGTGACACAGGGATGCTTTGGCACTGGGGTTTTGTGATACCGGAGTTCTGTGACACAGGGGTACTGTGACACCGGGGTACTGTGATACCGGGGTTCTGTGACACTGGTGTTTTGGGACACCGGGGTACTGTGACACCAGGAGTCTGTGACACCGGGGTTTTGTGACACCGGGGTTCTGTTATACCAGGGTTTTGTTACACCGGGGTACTGCGACACTGGGGTTCTGTGACACCGGTGTTTTGTGACACCGAGGTACTGTGACACCAGGGTTCTGTGACACCGGGGTTCTGTGACACCGGTGTTTTGTGACACCGAGGTACTGTGACACCAGGGTACTGTGACACCGGGGTTCTGTGACACCAGGGTTCTGTGACACCGGTGTTTTGTTGCACCAGGGTTCTGTGACGCCAGGGTACTGTGATACTGGGTTTCTGTAGCACCGGGGTACTGTGACACCGGGTTTCTGTAGCACCTGGGTACTGTGACACCGGGTTTCTGCTACACTGGGTTTCTGTGTCACCGGCGTACAGTGATACCAGGGTTCTGTGACACCGGGTTACTTTGGCACTGGTGTTTTTTGACACCGGGGTACTGTGAAACCGGGGTTCTGTGACACCAGGATACTTTGGCACCGGGGTACTGTGACACAGGGTTTCTGTGACACCGGGGTTCTGTGACACCAGGGTTCTGTGACACGGGTGTTCTGTGACACCGGCGTTTTGTGACACCAGGTTTCAGTGACACCCGGGTTCTGTGACACCGGGATTCGGTGAAACCAGGGTTTTGTGACACCGGGGTTCTGTGACACCGGGGTTCTGTGACACCAGGGTTTTGTGACACCGGGGTACTGTGACACCGGGTTTCTCTGACACCGCGGTACTGTGACACTGGGGTATTGTGACACCAGGTTTCTCTGACACCGTGGTACTGTGACACAGGGGTTCTGTGACACCAGGAAACTTTGGCACTGGGGTTCTGTGACACCGGGGTCCTGTGACACCACGGTTCCATGACACCGGCGTTTTGTGACACCACGGTTCTGTTATAGAAGGGTTTTGTGACACCGGGGTACTGCGACACCAGTGTTCTGTGACACCGGGGTTCTGTGACACCGGGTTTCTGTAGCTCCGGTGTACAGTGACACAGGGGTACTGTGACTCCGGGGTTCTGTGACACCAGGGTTCTGTGACACCGGGGTTCTGTGACACCAGGGTTTTGTGACACCGGGGTTCTGTGACACCGGGGTACTGTGACACCGGGGTTCTGTGAAACCAGGGTTCTGTGACACCGGTGTTTTGTTTCACCAGAGTTCTGTGACACCAGGGTACTGTGATACAAGGGTTCTGTGAAACCGGGATACTTTGGCACTGGTGTTTTTTGACACCGAGGTACTGTGACACCGGGGTTCTGTGACACCAGGATACTTTGGCACCGGTGTACTGTGACACCGGGGTTCTGTGATACAAGGGTTCTGTGAAACCGGGATACTTTGGCACTGGTGTTTTTTGACACCGAGGTACTGTGACACCGGGGTTCTGTGACACCAGGATACTTTGGCACCGGTGTACTGTGACACCGGGGTTCTGTGACACCAGGATACTTTGGCACCGGTGTACTGTGACACCGGGGTTCTGTGACACCAGGATACTGTGATACAAGGGTTCTGTGAAACCGGGATACTTTGGCACTGGTGTTTTTTGACACCGAGGTACTGTGACACCGGGGTTCTGTGACACCAGGATACTTTGGCACCGGTGTACTGTGACACCGGGGTTCTGTGACACCAGGGTACTGTGATACAAGGGTTCTGTGAAACCGGGATACTTTGGCACTGGTGTTTTTTGACACCGAGGTACTGTGACACCGGGGTTCTGTGACACCAGGATACTTTGGCACCGGTGTACTGTGACACCGGGGTTCTGTGATACAAGGGTTCTGTGAAACCGGGATACTTTGGCACTGGTGTTTTTTGACACCGAGGTACTGTGACACCGGGGTTCTGTGACACCAGGATACTTTGGCACCGGTGTACTGTGACACCGGGGTTCTGTGACACCAGGATACTTTGGCACCGGTGTACTGTGACACCGGGGTTCTGTGACACCAGGATACTTTGGCACCGGGGTACTGTGACACAGGGGTTCTGTGACACCGGCGTTTTGTGACACCAGGGTTCCGTGACACCGGGTTTCTGTGACACCGGGTTTCGGTGACACCAGGGTTTTGTGACACCGGTGTACTGTGATACCGGGGTTCTGTGACCCCGGGATACTTTGGCACTGGTGTTTTGTGACACCGGGTTTCTGTGACACAGGGGTACTGTGACACCGGGGTACTGTGACACCGGGGTTCTGTGACACTGGTGTTTTGTGACACCGGGGTACTGTGAACCAGGAGTCTGTGACACCGGGGTTGTGTCACACCAGCGATGTGTGACCCCGGGTAAATGTGACACCGGGGTTCTGTGACACCGGGGTAGTTTGGCACTGGGGTTCTGTCACACCAGGTTTCTGTGACACCGGGGTTTTTTTGACACGGGGTACTGTGACACAGGTGTTTTGTGACACCGGCGTTCTGTGATATCGGGATACATTGTTACTGGGGTTCTTTGACCCTGGGTTTCTCTATCACCGGGGTAAAGTGACACCGGGTTTCTGTAGCACAGGGGTACTGTGTACTCCGGCATACAGTGATACCAGGGTTCTGTGACACCGGGGTACTTTGGCACTGGGGTTTAATGACAGCGGGCTGCTGTGACACAGGGGTTCTGTGACACCAGGAACCTTTGGCACTGGGGTTCTGTGACACTGGTGTCCTGTGACACCACGTTTCCATGACACCGGCGTTTTGTGACACCGGCGGTTCTGTTATACCAGGGTTTTGTGACACCGGGTTTCTCTGACACCGGGGTACTGAGATACCGGGGTTCTGTGACACAGGGAGGCTTTGGCACTGGTGTTTTGTAACACAGGGGTTCTGTGACAACGGGATACTCTGGCACTGGGGTTTAATGACACCGGTGTTTTGTGACACCGAGGTACTGTGACTCCAGGGTTCTGTGCCACCAGGGTTCTGTGACACCAGTGTTTTGTGACACCGGGTTACTGTGACACCGGGTACTGTGACAACGGGGTTCTGTGAAACCAGGGTTCTGTGACACCGGTGTTTTGTTTCACCAGAGTTCAGTGACACCAGGATACTTTGGCACCGGGGTACTGTGACACAGGGGTTCTGTGACACCGGGGTTCTGTGACACCAGGGTTCTGTGACACCGGGGTACTGTGACACCGGGTTACTCTGACACCGGGGTACTGTGATACCGGTGTTCTGTGACACAGGGATGCTTTGGCACTGGGGTTTTGTGATACCGGAGTTCTGTGACACAGGGGTACTGTGACACCGGGGTACTGTGATACCGGGGTTCTGTGACACTGGTGTTTTGGGACACCGGGGTACTGTGACACCAGGAGTCTGTGACACCGGGGTTTTGTGACACCGGGGTTCTGTTATACCAGGGTTTTGTTACACCGGGGTACTGCGACACTGGGGTTCTGTGACACCGGTGTTTTGTGACACCGAGGTACTGTGACACCAGGGTTCTGTGACACCGGGGTTCTGTGACACCAGGGTTTTGAGACACCGGGGGACTGTGACACCGGGGTCCTGTCACCGGGGTTCTGTGAAACCAGGGTTCTGTGACAACGGTGTTTTGTTTCACCAGAGTTCTGTGACACCAGGGTACTGTAGCACCGCGGTACTGTGATACTGGGTTTCTATAGTACCGGGGTACTGTGAGACCGGGTTTGTGCAGCACCTGGGTACTGTGACACCGGGTTTCTGTAGCACCGGTGTACAGTGACACGGGTGTTCTGTGACACCAGGATACTTTGGCACCGGGGTACTGTGATCCCAGAGTTTTGTGACACCGGGATACTTTGGCACTGGGGATTTATGACTCCAGGGTACTGTGATAACAGGGTTCTGTGACACCGGGATAGTTTGGCACTGGGGATTTATGACACCGGGGTACTGTGACACAGGGGTTCTGTGACACCAGGTTTCTGTTACACCGGGGTTCTGTCACACCGGGGTTCTGTGACACCAGGATTTTGTGACAATGGGGTTCTGTGACACCGGGGTTCTGTCACACCAGGTTTCTGTTACACAGGGGTTCTGTCACACCGGTGTACTGGGACATCAGGGTTCTGTGACACCAGGGTTCTGTGACACCGGGTTTCTGTGACACCGGGGTTCTGTGACACCAGTGTTTTGTGACACCGGGTTACTGTGACACCAGGGTACTGTGACACCGGGGTTCTGTGACACCAGTGTTCTGTGACACCGGTGTTTTGTTGCACCAGGGTTCTGTGACGCCAGGGTACTGTGACACCGGGTTTCTGTAGCACCTGGGTTCTGTGACACCGGGTTTCTGCTACACTGGGTTTCTGTGTCACCGGCGTACAGTGATACCAGGGTTCTGTGACACCGGGTTACTTTGGCACTGGTGTTTTTTGACACCGGGGTACTGTGAAACCGGGGTTCTGTGACACCAGGATACTTTGGCACCGGGGTACTGTGACACAGGGTTTCTGTGACACCGGGGTTCTGTGACACCAGGGTTCTGTGACACAGGGATTCGGTGACACCAGGGTTTTGTGACACCGGGGTTCTGTGACACCGGGGTTCTGTGACACCAAGGTTTTGTGACACCGGGGTACTGTGACACCGGGTTTCTCTGACACCGTGGTACTGTGACACTGGGGTATTGTGACACCAGGTTTCTCTGACACCGTGGTACTGTGACACAGGGGTTCTGTGACACCAGGAAACTTTGGCACTGGGGTTCTGTGACACCGGGGTCCTGTGACACCACGGTTCCATGACACCGGCGTTTTGTGACACCACGGTTCTGTTATACCAGGGTTTTGTGACACCGGGGTACTGCGACACCAGTGTTCTGTGACACCGGGGTTCTGTGACACCGGGTTTCTGTAGCTCCGGTGTACAGTGACACAGGGGTACTGTGACTCCGGGGTTCTGTGACACCAGGGTTCTGTGACACCGGCGGTTCTGTTATACCAGGGTTTTGTGACACCGGGTTTCTCTGACACCGGGGTACTGAGATACCGGGGTTCTGTGACACAGGGAGGCTTTGGCACTGGTGTTTTGTAACACAGGGGTTCTGTGACAACGGGATACTCTGGCACTGGGGTTTAATGACACCGGTGTTTTGTGACACCGAGGTACTGTGACTCCAGGGTTCTGTGCCACCAGGGTTCTGTGACACCAGTGTTTTGTGACACCGGGGTACTGTGACACCGGGTACTGTGACAACGGGGTTCTGTGAAACCAGGGTTCTGTGACACCGGTGTTTTGTTTCACCAGAGTTCAGTGACACCAGGATACTTTGGCACCGGGGTACTGTGACACAGGGGTTCTGTGACACCGGGGTTCTGTGACACCAGGGTTCTGTGACACCGGGGTACTGTGACACCGGGTTACTCTGACACCGGGGTACTGTGATACCGGTGTTCTGTGACACAGGGATGCTTTGGCACTGGGGTTTTGTGATACCGGAGTTCTGTGACACAGGGGTACTGTGACACCGGGGTACTGTGATACCGGGGTTCTGTGACACTGGTGTTTTGGGACACCGGGGTACTGTGACACCAGGAGTCTGTGACACCGGGGTTTTGTGACACCGGGGTTCTGTTATACCAGGGTTTTGTTACACCGGGGTACTGCGACACTGGGGTTCTGTGACACCGGTGTTTTGTGACACCGAGGTACTGTGACACCAGGGTTCTGTGACACCGGGGTTCTGTGACACTAGGGTTTTGAGACACCGGGGGACTGTGACACCGGGGTCCTGTCACCGGGGTTCTGTGAAACCAGGGTTCTGTGACAACGGTGTTTTGTTTCACCAGAGTTCTGTGACACCAGGGTACTGTAGCACCGCGGTACTGTGATACTGGGTTTCTATAGTACCGGGGTACTGTGAGACCGGGTTTGTGCAGCACCTGGGTACTGTGACACCGGGTTTCTGTAGCACCGGTGTACAGTGACACGGGTGTTCTGTGACACCAGGATACTTTGGCACCGGGGTACTGTGATCCCAGAGTTTTGTGACACCGGGATACTTTGGCACTGGGGATTTATGACTCCAGGGTACTGTGATAACAGGGTTCTGTGACACCGGGATAGTTTGGCACTGGGGATTTATGACACCGGGGTACTGTGACACAGGGGTTCTGTGACACCAGGTTTCTGTTACACCGGGGTTCTGTCACACCGGGGTTCTGTGACACCAGGATTTTGTGACAATGGGGTTCTGTGACACCGGGGTTCTGTCACACCAGGTTTCTGTTACACAGGGGTTCTGTCACACCGGTGTACTGGGACATCAGGGTTCTGTGACACCAGGGTTCTGTGACACCGGGTTTCTGTGACACCGGGGTTCTGTGACACCAGTGTTTTGTGACACCGGGTTACTGTGACACCAGGGTACTGTGACACCGGGGTTCTGTGACACCAGTGTTCTGTGACACCGGTGTTTTGTTGCACCAGGGTTCTGTGACGCCAGGGTACTGTGATACTGGGTTTCTGTAGCACCGGGGTACTGTGACACCGGGTTTCTGTAGCACCTGGGTTCTGTGACACCGGGTTTCTGCTACACTGGGTTTCTGTGTCACCGGCGTACAGTGATACCAGGGTTCTGTGACACCGGGTTACTTTGGCACTGGTGTTTTTTGACACCGGGGTACTGTGAAACCGGGGTTCTGTGACACCAGGATACTTTGGCACCGGGGTACTGTGACACAGGGTTTCTGTGACACCGGGGTTCTGTGACACCAGGGTTCTGTGACACGGGGGTTCTGTGACACCGGCGTTTTGTGACACCAGGTTTCCGTGACACCCGGGTTCTGTGACACCGGGATTCGGTGACACCAGGGTTTTGTGACACCGGGGTTCTGTGACACCGGGGTTCTGTGACACCAGGGTTTTGTGACACCGGGGTACTGTGACACCGGGTTTCTCTGACACCGTGGTACTGTGACACTGGGGTATTGTGACACCAGGTTTCTCTGACACCGTGGTACTGTGACACAGGGGTTCTGTGACACCAGGAAACTTTGGCACTGGGGTTCTGTGACACCGGGGTCCTGTGACACCACGGTTCCATGACACCGGCGTTTTGTGACACCACGGTTCTGTTATACCAGGGTTTTGTGACACCGGGGTACTGCGACACCAGTGTTCTGTGACACCGGGGTTCTGTGACACCGGGTTTCTGTAGCTCCGGTGTACAGTGACACAGGGGTACTGTGACTCCGGGGTTCTGTGACACCAGGGTTCTGTGACACCGGGGTTCTGTGACACCAGGGTTTTGTGGCACCGGGGCTCTGTGACACCGGGGTACTGTGACACCGGGGTTCTGTGAAACCAGGGTTCTGTGACACCGGTGTTTTGTTTCACCAGAGTTCTGTGACACCAGGGTACTGTGATACAAGGGTTCTGTGAAACCGGGATACTTTGGCACTGGTGTTTTTTGACACCGAGGTACTGTGACACCGGGGTTCTGTGACACCAGGATACTTTGGCACCGGTGTACTGTGACACCGGGGTTCTGTGACACCAGGCTACTTTGGCACCGGGGTACTGTGACACAGGGGTTCTGTGACACCGGCGTTTTGTGACACCAGGGTTCCGTGACACCGGGTTTCTGTGACACCGGGTTTCGGTGACACCAGGGTTTTGTGATACCGGGGTACTGTGACACCACGTTTCCATGACACCGGGGTTCTGTGTCACCGGGGTTCTGTGACACCAGGGTTTTGTGACACCGGGGTACTGTGATACCGGGGTTCTGTGACCCCGGGATACTTTGGCACTGGTGTTTTGTGACACCGGGTTTCTGTGACACAGGGGTTCTGTGACACCGGGGTACTGTGACACCGGGGTTCTGTGACACTGGTGTTTTGTGACACCGGGGTACTGTGACACCAGGAGTCTGTGACACCGGGGTTGTGTCACACCAGCGATGTGTGACCCCGGGTAAATGTGACACCGGGGTTCTGTGACACCGCGGTAGTTTGGCACTGGGGTTCTGTCACACCAGGTTTCTGTGACACCGGGGTTTTTTTGACACGGGGTACTGTGACACAGGGGTCTTGTGACACCGGCGTTCTATGATATCGGGATACATTGTTACTGGGGTTCTTTGACCCTGGGTTTCTCTATCACCGGGGTAATGTGACACCGGGTTTCTGTAGCACAGGGGTACTGTGTACTCCGGCATACAGTGATACCAGGGTTCTGTGACACCGGGGTACTTTGGCACTGGGGTTTAATGACAGCGGGCTACTGTGACACAGGGGTTCTGTGACAGCAGGAAACTTTGGCACTGGGGTTCTGTGACACTGGTGTCCTGTGACACCACGGTTCCATGACACCGGCGTTTTGTGACACCGGCGGTTCTGTTATACCAGGGTTTTGTGACACCGGGTTTCTCTGACACCGGGGTACTGAGATACCGGGGTTCTGTGACACAGGGAGGCTTTGGCACTGGTGTTTTGTAACACCGGGGTTCTGTGACAACGGGATACTCTGGCACTGGGGTTTAATGACACCGGTGTTTTGTGACACCGATGTACTGTGACTCCAGGGTTCTGTGCCACCGGGGTTCTGTGACACCGAGGTACTGTGACTCCAGGGTTCTGTGCCACCAGGGTTCTGTGACACCAGTGTTTTTTGACACCGGGGTGCTGTGACACCGGGGTACTGTGACAACGGGGTTCTGTGAAACCAGGGTTCTGTGACACAGGTGTTTTGTTTCACCAGAGTTCTGTGACACCAGGGTACTGTGACAACGGGGTTCTGTGACACCAGGATACTTTGGCACCGGGGTACTGTGAAACAGGGGTTCTGTGACACCGGGGTGCTGTGACACCAGGGTTCTGTGACACCGGGGTACTGTGACACCGGGTTACTCTGACACCGGGGTACTGTGATACCGGTGTTCTGTGACACAGGGATGCTTTGGCACTGGGGTTTTGTGATACCGGAGTTCTGTGACACAGGGGTACTGTGACACCGGGGTACTGTGATACCGGGGTTCTGTGACACTGGTGTTTTGGGACACCGGGGTACTGTGACACCAGGAGTCTGTGACACCGGGGTTTTGTGACACCGGGGTTCTGTTATACCAGGGTTTTGTTACACCGGGGTACTGCGACACCGGGGTTCTGTGACACCGGTGTTTTGTGACACCGAGGTACTGTGACACCAGGGTTCTGTGACACCGGGGTTCTGTGACACCAGCGTTTCGTGACACCGGTGTACTGTGACACCGGCGTTTTGTGACTCCGGGTTACTGTGACACCAGGGTTCTGTGACACCGGCGTTTTGTGACACCGGTGTTCTGTGACACCGGGGTTCTGTGCCACCAGCGTTCTGTGACATGGGGGTTCTGTGATACCGGGATACTGTGACACCGGGTACTGTGACACCGGGGTTCTGTGACACCAGGGTTTCTTGACACCGGGGTTACTGTGACACCAGGGTTCTGTGACACCGGGGTTCTGTGACACCAGGGTTCTGTGACACCGGGATACTGTGACACCGGGTACTGTGACACCGGGGTTCTGTGACACCAGGGTTTAGTGACACCGTGGTACTATGACACCGGGGTTATGTGACACCATGGTTCTGTGACACCGGGTTACTGTGACACCGGGGTTATGTGACACAAGGGTTTTGTGACACTGGGCTTCTGTGACACCGGCGTACAGTGATACCAGGATTCTGTGACACCGGGATACTTTGGCACTGGGGTTTTATGACACCGTGTAACTGTGACACCGGGGTTCTGTGACACCGGCGTTTTGTGACACCAGGGTTCTGGGACACCGGGGTTCTGTGACACCGGGGTTCTGTGACACCAGGGTTTTGTGACACCGGGGTACTGTGACACAGGGACACTTTGGCACCGGGGTACTTTGACACAGGGATACTTTGGCACCGGGGTTCTCTGACACCGGGGTACTGTGACACCGTGGTTATGTGACTCCAGGGTTCTGTGACACAGGGGTACTGTGACACCGGGGTTATGTGACACAAGGGTTTTGTGACACTGGGATACTTTGGCACTGGGTTTTATGACACCGTGGTACTGTGACACCGGGGTTCTGTGACACGGGGGTTCTGTGACACCGGGGTTTTGTGACACCGGGGTACTGTGACACCGGGATACTTTGGTACCGGGGTTCTGTGACACCGGGGTACTGTGACACCGGGGTACTGTTACACAGGGGTTCTGTGACAGCGGGGTTTTGT
Organism: Hypanus sabinus; assembly: GCF_030144855.1. Classification (NCBI taxonomy): domain Eukaryota; kingdom Metazoa; phylum Chordata; class Chondrichthyes; order Myliobatiformes; family Dasyatidae; genus Hypanus; species Hypanus sabinus. The sequence continues at coordinate 120,624,459 of NC_082711.1, read as the reverse complement.
GACACCGGGGTACTGTGACACCGTGATTATGTGACTCCAGGGTTCTGTGACTCCGGGATACTTTGGCACTGTGGTTTTATGACACCGGGGTACTGTGACACCAGGGTTCTATGACACCGGCGTTTTGTGACACCGGGGTTCTGTTATACCAGGGTTTTGCGGCACCAGGGTACTGTGTCACCGGGGTCCTGTGTCACCGGGGTTCTGTGATACCGGTGCTTTGTGACACCGGGGTACTGTGACACGGGGGTACTGTCACACCGGGGTTTTGTGACACCGGGGTACTCTGACACCATGGTTCTGTGACACCAGGGTTTCTGTATCACCGGGGTAATGTGACACCGGGTTTCTGTAGCACAGGGGTAGTGTGTACACCGGCGTACAGTGATACCAGGGTTCTGTGACACCGGGATATTTGGGACTGAGGTTTTATGACACCGGGGTACTGTGACACAGGCGTTCTGTTACACCAGGATACTTTGGCACTGGGGTTCTGTGACACCAGGGTTCTATGACACCGGCGTTTTGTGACACCGGGGTTCTGTTATACCAGGGTTTTGTGACACCGGGGTTCTGTGTCACCGGGGTCCTGAGTCACCGGTGTTCTGTGATACCGGTGTTTTGTGACACCGGGGTACTGCGACACCGGTGTTCTGTGACACAGGGATGCTTTGGCACTGGGGTTTTGTGATACCGGAGTTCTGTGACACAGGGGTACTGTGACACCGGGGTACTGTGATACCGGGGTTCTGTGACACTGGTGTTTTGGGACACCGGGGTACTGTGACACCAGGAGTCTGTGACACCGGGGTTGTGTCACACCAGCGATCTGTGACCCCGGGGTTCTGTGACCCCGGGGTAGTATGGCACTGGGTTTCTGTCACACCAGGGTTCTGTGACACTGGGGTTTTGTGACACGGGGTACTGTGACACAGGGGTTTTGTGACACCTGGGTAATGTGACACCGGGTTTCTGTAGCACAGGGGTACTGTGTACACCGGCATACAGTGATACCAGGGTTCTGTGACACCGGGATACTTTGGCACTGGGGTTTTATGACACCGGGGTACAGTGACACAGGGGTTCTGTGACACCAGGAAACTTTGGCGCTGGGGTTCCGTGACACCGGGGTCCTGTGACACCAGGGTTCCATGACACCGGCGTTTTGTGACACCGGGGTTCTGTTATACCAGGGTTTTGTTACACCGGGGTACTGCGACACCGGGGTTCTGTGACACCGGGGTTTTGTGACACCGAGGTACTGTGACACCAGGGTTTTGTGACACCGGGGTACTGTGACACCGGGGTACTGTGTCACCGGGGTTCTGTGAAACCAGGATTCTGTGACACCGGTGTTTTGTTTCACCAGAGTTCTGTGACACCAGGGTACTGTAGCACCGGGGTACTGTGATACTGGGTTTCTATAGCACCGGGGTACTGTGAGACCGGGTTTGTGCAGCACCTGGGTACTGTGACACCGGGTTTCTGTAGCACCGGTGTACAGTGACACGGGGGTTCTGTGACACCAGGATACTTTGGCACCGGGGTACTGTGATCCCAGGGTTTTGTGACACCGGGATACTTTGGCACTGGGGATTTATGACTCCAGGGTACTGTGATAACAGGGTTCTGTGACACCGGGATAGTTTGGCACTGGGGATTTATGACACCGGTGTACTGTGACACAGGGGTTCTGTGACACCAGGTTTCTGTTACACCGGGGTTCTGTCACACCGGGGTACTGTGACACAAGGATTTTGTGACAATGGGGTACTGTGACACCGGGGTTCTGTCACACCAGGTTTCTGTTACACCGGGGTTCTGTCACACCGGGGTACTGGGACATCAGGGTTCTGTGACACCAGGGTTCTGTGACACCGGGTTTCTGTGACACCGGGGTTCTGTGACACTAGTGTTTTGTGACACCGGGTTACTGTGACACCAGGGTACTGTGACACCGGGGTTGTGTCACACCAGCGATCTGTGACCCCGGGTAACTGTGACACCGGGGTTCTGTGACACCGGGGTCCTGTGACACCAGGGTTTCTGTATCACCGGGGTAACGTGACACCCGGTTTCTGTAGCACAGGGGTAGTGTGTACACCGGCGTACAGTGATACCAGGGTTTCTGTGACACTGGTGTTTTGGGACACCGGGGTTCTGTGACACCAGGGTTTTGTGACACCGGGGTACTGTGACACCGGGACACTTTGCCACCGGGGTACTGTGACACAGGGGTACTGTGACTCCAGGGTTCTGTGACACCGGGATACTTCGGCACTGTGGTTTTATGACACCGGGGTACTGTGACACAGGCGTTCTGTTACACCAGGATACTTTGGCACTGGGGTTCTTTGACACCAAGGTTCTGTGACACCAGGGTTCTATGACACAGGCGTTTTGTGACACCGGGGTTCTGTTATACCAGGGTTTTGTGACACCGTGGTTCTGTGACACCGGTGTTTTCTGACACCGGGGTACTGTGACACCGGGGTTTTGTGACTCCGGGGTACTCTGACACCATGGTTCTGTGACACCGGGGTTCTGTGACACCGGGGTATTGTAACACCGGGGTACCGTGACACCAGAGTTCTGTGACACAAGGGTACTGTGACACCGGTGTTCTGTCACACCTGGGTTCTATGACACCAGGGTTTTGTGACATTGGGGTACTGTGTCACCGGGGTACTTTGACACCAGGGTTCTGTGCAAACGGGGTTCTGTGAAAACGGGGTTCTGTGACACCAGGTTTCTGTGACACCGGGGTTCTGTGAAAACGGGGTTCTGTGACACGGGGGTTTTGTGACAGCGGGGTATTGTGACACCAGGGTTCTGTGACACCAGGTTTCTGTGACACCAGGGTTTTGTGACACCGGGGTTCTGTGACACCGGGTACTGATAACCGGGGTGCTGTGACACCGGGGATCTGTGACACGAGGGTTCTGTGACACAGGGGTTCTGTGACACCGGAGTTTTGTGACGCCGGGGTACTGTGACACCGGGTTACTGTGACACCGGGGTTATGTGACACCGGGGTTTTGTGACACTGGGCTTCTGTGACACCAGGGTACTGTGACACCGGGTTACTGTTACACCGGGGTTATGTGACACAAGGGTTTTGTGACACTGGGCTTCTGTGACACCGGCGTATAGTGATACCAGGGTTCTGTGCCACCGGGATACTTTGGCACTGGTGTTTTATGACACCGTGGTACTATGACACCGGGGTTCTGTGACACCGGGTTTCTGTGACACCAGGGTTTTGTGACACCGGGGTACTGTGACACCGGGATACTTTGGCACCGGGGTTCTGTGACACCGGGGTACTGTGACACCGGGGTACTGTTACACCGGGGTTCTGTGACACCGGGGTTTTGTGACACCGGGGTACTGTGACACCGTGGTTATGTGACTCCAGGGTTCTTTGACAACGGGATGCTTTGGCACTGTTGTTTTATGACACCGGGGTACTGTGACACATGCGTTCTGTTACACCAGGATACTTTGGCACTGGGGATCTTTGACACCAGGGTTCTGTGACACCAGGGTTCAATGACACCGGCGTTTTGTGACACCGGGGTTCTGTTATACCAGGGTTTTGCGACACCAGGGTACTGTGACACCGTGCTTCTGTGACACCGGTGTTTTGTGACACCGGGGTACTCTGACACCGGGATACTTTGGCACCGGGGTTCTGTGACACAGGGGTACTGTGACACCGGGGTACTGTTACACCGGGGTTCTGTGAAACCAGGATTCTGTGACACCGGTGTTTTGTTTCACCAGAGTTCTGTGACACCAGGGTACTGTAGCACCGGGGTACTGTGATACTGGGTTTCTATAGCACCGGGGTACTGTGAGACCGGGTTTGTGCAGCACCTGGGTACTGTGACACCGGGTTTCTGTAGCACCGGTGTACAGTGACACGGGGGTTCTGTGACACCAGGATACTTTGGCACCGGGGTACTGTGATCCCAGGGTTTTGTGACACCGGGATACTTTGGCACTGGGGATTTATGACTCCAGGGTACTGTGATAACAGGGTTCTGTGACACCGGGATAGTTTGGCACTGGGGATTTATGACACCGGTGTACTGTGACACAGGGGTTCTGTGACACCAGGTTTCTGTTACACCGGGGTTCTGTCACACCGGGGTACTGTGACACAAGGATTTTGTGACAATGGGGTACTGTGACACCGGGGTTCTGTCACACCAGGTTTCTGTTACACCGGGGTTCTGTCACACCGGGGTACTGGGACATCAGGGTTCTGTGACACCAGGGTTCTGTGACACCGGGTTTCTGTGACACCGGGGTTCTGTGACACTAGTGTTTTGTGACACCGGGTTACTGTGACACCAGGGTACTGTGACACCGGGGTTGTGTCACACCAGCGATCTGTGACCCCGGGTAACTGTGACACCGGGGTTCTGTGACACCGGGGTCCTGTGACACCAGGGTTTCTGTATCACCGGGGTAACGTGACACCCGGTTTCTGTAGCACAGGGGTAGTGTGTACACCGGCGTACAGTGATACCAGGGTTTCTGTGACACTGGTGTTTTGGGACACCGGGGTTCTGTGACACCAGGGTTTTGTGACACCGGGGTACTGTGACACCGGGACACTTTGCCACCGGGGTACTGTGACACAGGGGTACTGTGACTCCAGGGTTCTGTGACACCGGGATACTTCGGCACTGTGGTTTTATGACACCGGGGTACTGTGACACAGGCGTTCTGTTACACCAGGATACTTTGGCACTGGGGTTCTTTGACACCAAGGTTCTGTGACACCAGGGTTCTATGACACAGGCGTTTTGTGACACCGGGGTTCTGTTATACCAGGGTTTTGTGACACCGTGGTTCTGTGACACCGGTGTTTTCTGACACCGGGGTACTGTGACACCGGGGTTTTGTGACTCCGGGGTACTCTGACACCATGGTTCTGTGACACCGGGGTTCTGTGACACCGGGGTATTGTAACACCGGGGTACCGTGACACCAGATTTCTGTGACACAAGGGTACTGTGACACCGGTGTTCTGTCACACCTGGGTTCTATGACACCAGGGTTTTGTGACATTGGGGTACTGTGTCACCGGGGTACTTTGACACCAGGGTTCTGTGCAAACGGGGTTCTGTGAAAACGGGGTTCTGTGACACCAGGTTTCTGTGACACCGGGGTTCTGTGAAAACGGGGTTCTGTGACACGGGGGTTTTGTGACAGCGGGGTATTGTGACACCAGGGTTCTGTGACACCAGGTTTCTGTGACACCAGGGTTTTGTTACACCGGGGTTCTGTGACACCGGGTACTGATAACCGGGGTGCTGTGACACCGGGGATCTGTGACACGAGGGTTCTGTGACACAGGGGTTCTGTGACACCGGAGTTTTGTGACGCCGGGGTACTGTGACACCGGGTTACTGTGACACCGGGGTTATGTGACACCGGGGTTTTGTGACACTGGGCTTCTGTGACACCAGGGTACTGTGACACCGGGTTACTGTGACACCGGGGTTATGTGACACAAGGGTTTTGTGACACTGGGCTTCTGTGACACCGGCGTATAGTGATACCAGGGTTCTGTGCCACCGGGATACTTTGGCACTGGTGTTTTATGACACCGTGGTACTATGACACCGGGGTTCTGTGACACCGGGTTTCTGTGACACCAGGGTTTTGTGACACCGGGGTACTGTGACACCGGGATACTTTGGCACCGGGGTTCTGTGACACCGGGGTACTGTGACACCGGGGTACTGTTACACCGGGGTTCTGTGACACCGGGGTTTTGTGACACCGGGGTACTGTGACACCGTGGTTATGTGACTCCAGGGTTCTTTGACAACGGGATACTTTGGCACTGTTGTTTTATGACACCGGGGTACTGTGACACATGCGTTCTGTTACACCAGGATACTTTGGCACTGGGGTTCTTTGACACCAGGGTTCTGTGATACCAGGGTTCAATGACACCGGCGTTTTGTGACACCGGGGTTCTGTTATACCAGGGTTTTGCGACACCAGGGTACTGTGACACCGTGCTTCTGTGACACCGGTGTTTTGTGACACCGGGGTACTCTGACACAGGGATACTTTGGCACCGGGGTTCTGTGACACAGGGGTACTGTGACACCGGGGTACTGTTACACCGGGGTTCTGTGACACCGGGGCTTTGTGACACTGGGGTACTGTGACACCATGGTTATGTGACTCCAGGGTTCTGTGACACCGGGATACTTTGGCACCGGGGTTATGTGACACCGGGGTTTTGTGACACTGGGCTTCTGTGACACCAGGGTACTGTGACACCGGGTTACTGTGACACCGGGGTTATGTGACACAAGGGTTTTGTGACACTGGGCTTCTGTGACACCGGCGTATAGTGATACCAGGGTTCTGTGCCACCGGGATACTTTGGCACAGGTGTTTTATGACACCGTGGTACTGTGCCACCGGGGTTCTGTGACACCGGGTTTCTGTGACACCAGGGTTTTGTGACACCGGGGTACTGTGACACCGGGATACTTTGTCACCGGGGTTCTGTGACACAGGGGTACTGCGACACCGGGGTACTGTTACACCGGGGTTCTGTGACACCGGGGCTTTGTGACACTGGGGTACTGTGACACCATGGTTATGTGACTCCAGGGTTCTGTGACACCGGGATACTTTGGCACCGGGGTTCTGTGACACCGGGGTACTGTGACACCGGGGTACTGTTACACCGGGGTTCTGTGACACCGGGGTTTTGTGACACCGGGGTACTGTGACACCGTGGTTATGTGACTCCAGGGTTCTTTGACAACGGGATACTTTGGCACTGTTGTTTTATGACACCGGGGTACTGTGACACCGTGGTTCTGTGACACCGGGGTTTTGTGACACCGGGGTACTGTGACACCGTGGTTATGTGACTCCAGGGTTCTGTGACACCGGGATACTTTGGCACTGTGGCTTTATGACACCGGGGTACTGTGACACAGGCGTTCTGTTACACCAGGATACTTTGGCACTGGGGTTCTGTGACACCAGGGTTCTGTGACACCAGGGTTCTATGACACCGGCGTTTTGTGACACCGGGGTTCTGTTATACCAGGGTTTTGTGAAACCAGGGTACCGTGTCACTGGTGTTCTGTGACACCAGGGTTCTGTGACACCAGGGTTTTGTGACACCAGGGTTTTGTGACACAGGCGTTCTGTTACACCAGGATACTTTGGCACTGGGGTTCTGTGACATTAGGGTTCTGTGACACCAGGGTTCTATAACACCAGGGTTTTGTGACACCGGGGTTCTGTGACACCAGGGTTCCGTGACAACGGCGTTTTGTGACACCGGGATACTTTGGCACTGTGGTTTTATGGCACCGTGGTACTGTGACACCGGGGTTCTGTGACTCGAGGTTCTGTGACACCGGCGTTTTGTGACACCAGGGTTCTGGGACACCGGGTTTCTGTGACACCGGGGTTCTGTGACACCAGGGTTTTGTGACACCGGGGTACTGTGACACCGGGACACTTTGCCACCGGGGTACTGTGACACCGGGATACTTTGGCACCGGGGTTCTGTGACACAGGGGTACTGTGACACCGGGGTACTTTTACACCGGGGTTCTGTGACACCGGGGTTTTGTGACACCGGGGTACTGTGACACCGTGGTTATGTGACTCCAGGGTTCTGTGACACCGGGATACTTTGGCACTGTGGTTTTATGACACCGGGGTACTGTGACACAGGCGTTCTGTTACACCAGGATACTTTGGCACTGGGGTTCTGTGACACCAGGGTTCTGTGACACAAGGGTTCTATGACACCGGCGTTTAGTGACACCGGGGTTCTGTTATACCAGGGTTTTGTGACACCAGGGTACTGCGTCACCGGGGTTCTGTGACACCATGGTTCTGTGACACCGGGGTTATGGGACACAAGGGTTTTGAAACTCTGGGCTTCTGTGACACCGGCGTACAGTGATACCAGGATTCTGTGACACCGGGATATTTTGGCACTGTGGTTTTATGACACCGCGGTACTGTGACACCGGGGTTCTGTGACTCGGGGGTTCTGTGACACCGGCGTTTTGTGACACCAGGGTTCTGGGACACCGGGATTCTGTGACACCGGGGTTCTGTGACACCAGGGTTTTGTGACACCGGGGTACTGTGACACCGGGACACTTTGCCACCGGGGTACTGTGACACAGGGGTACTGTGACTCCAGGGTTCTGTGACACCGGGATACTTTGGCACTGTGGTTTTATGACACCGGGGTACTGTGACACAGGCGTTCTGTTACACCAGGATACTTTGGCACTGGGGTTCTTTGACACCAAGGTTCTGTGACACCAGGGTTCTATGACACAGGCGTTTTGTGACACCGGGGTTCTGTTATACCAGGGTTTTGTGACACCGTGGTTCTGTGACACCGGTGTTTTCTGACACCGGGGTACTGTGACACCGGGGTTTTGTGACTCCGGGGTACTCTGACACCATGGTTCTGTGACACCGGGGTTCTGTGACACCGGGGTATTGTAACACCGGGGTACCGTGACACCAGAGTTCTGTGACACAAGGGTACTGTGACACCGGTGTTCTGTCACACCTGGGTTCTATGACACCAGGGTTTTGTGACATTGGGGTACTGTGTCACCGGGGTACTTTGACACCACGGTTCTGTGCAAACGGGGTTCTGTGAAAACGGGGTTCTGTGACACCAGGTTTCTGTGACACCGGGGTTCTGTGAAAACGGGGTTCTGTGACACGGGGGTTTTGTGACAGCGGGGTATTGTGACACCAGGGTTCTGTGACACCAGGTTTCTGTGACACCAGGGTTTTGTGACACCGGGGTTCTGTGACACCGGGTACTGATAACCGGGGTGCTGTGACACCGGGGATCTGTGACACGAGGGTTCTGTGACACAGGGGTTCTGTGACACCGGAGTTTTGTGACGCCGGGGTACTGTGACACCGGGTTACTGTGACACCGGGGTTATGTGACACCGGGGTTTTGTGACACTGGGCTTCTGTGACACCAGGGTACTGTGACACCGGGTTACTGTGACACCGGGGTTATGTGACACAAGGGTTTTGTGACACTGGGCTTCTGTGACACCGGCGTATAGTGATACCAGGGTTCTGTGCCACCGGGATACTTTGGCACTGGTGTTTTATGACACCGTGGTACTATGACACCGGGGTTCTGTGACACCGGGTTTCTGTGACACCAGGGTTTTGTGACACCGGGGTACTGTGACACCGGGATACTTTGGCACCGGGGTTCTGTGACACCGGGGTACTGTGACACCGGGGTACTGTTACACCGGGGTTCTGTGACACCGGGGTTTTGTGACACCGGGGTACTGTGACACCGTGGTTATGTGACTCCAGGGTTCTTTGACAACGGGATACTTTGGCACTGTTGTTTTATGACACCGGGGTACTGTGACACATGCGTTCTGTTACACCAGGATACTTTGGCACTGGGGTTCTTTGACACCAGGGTTCTGTGACACCAGGGTTCAATGACACCGGCGTTTTGTGACACCGGGGTTCTGTTATACCAGGGTTTTGCGACACCAGGGTACTGTGACACCGTGCTTCTGTGACACCGGTGTTTTGTGACACCGGGGTACTCTGACACCGGGATACTTTGGCACCGGGGTTCTGTGACACAGGGGTACTGTGACACCGGGGTACTGTTACACCGGGGTTCTGTGACACCGGGGCTTTGTGACACTGGGGTACTGTGACACCATGGTTATGTGACTCCAGGGTTCTGTGACACCGGGATACTTTGGCACCGGGGTTCTGTGACACCGGGGTACTGTGACACCGGGGTACTGATACACCGGGGTTCTGTGACACCGGGGTTTTGTGACACCGGGGTACTGTGACACCGTGGTTATGTGACTCCAGGGTTCTTTGACAACGGGATACTTTGGCACTGTTGTTTTATGACACCGGGGTACTGTGACACCGTGGTTCTGTGACACCGGGGTTTTGTGACACCGGGGTACTGTGACACCGTGGTTATGTGACTCCAGGGTTCTGTTACACCAGGATACTTTGGCACTGGGGTTCTGTGACACCAGGGTTCTGTGACACCAGGGTTCTATGACACCGGCGTTTTGTGACACCGGGGTTCTGTTATACCAGGGTTTTGTGACACCAGGGTACCGTGTCACCGGTGTTCTGTGACACCGGGGTTCTGTGACACCAGGGTTTTGTGACACCAGGGTTTTGTGACACAGGCGTTCTGTTACACCAGGATACTTTGGCACTGGGGTTCTGTGACACCAGGGTTCTGTGACACCAGGGTTCTATAACACCAGGGTTTTGTGACACCGGGGTTCTGTGACACCAGGGTTCTGTGACACCGGCGTTTTGTGACACCGGGATACTTTGGCACTATGTTTTTATGGCACCGTGGTACTGTGACACCGGGGTTCTGTGACACCGGGACACTTTGCCACCGGGGTACTGTGACACCGGGATACTTTGGCACCGGGGTTATGTGACACAGGGGTACTGTGACACCGGGGTACTTTTACACCGGGGTTCTGTGACACCGGGGTTTTGTGACACCGGGGTACTGTGACACCGTGGTTATGTGACTCCAGGGTTCTGTGACACCGGGATACTTTGGCACTGTGGTTTTATGACACCGGGGTACTGTGACACAGGCGTTCTGTTACACCAGGATACTTTGGCACTGGGTTTCTTTGACACCAAGGTTCTATGACACAGGCGTTTTGTGACACCGGGGTTCTGTTATACCAGGGTTTGGTGACACCGTGGTTCTGTGACACCGGGGTACTGTGACTCCGGGGTTTTGTGACTCCGGGGTACTCTGACACCATGGTTCTGTGACACCTGGGTTCTATCACACCAGGGTTTTGTGACATTGGGGTACTGTGTCACCGGGGTTTCGTGACACCGGGATATATTGGCACCGGGGTTCTTTGACCATGGGTTTCTGTATCACCGGGGTAAAGTGACACCGGGTTTCTGTAGCACAGGGGTAGTGTGTACACCGGTGTACAGTGATACCAGGGTTCTATGACACCGGGATACTTTGGCACTGTGGTTTAAGTCACCGGGGTACAGTGACACAGGCGTTCTGTTACACCAGGATACTTTGGCACTGGGGTTCTGTGACACCAGGGTTCTGTGACACCAGGGTTCTATGACACCGGCGTTTTGTGACACCGGGGTTCTGTTATACCAGGGTTTTGTGACACCAGGGTTTTGTGACACAGGCGTTCTGTTACACCAGGATACTTTGGCACTGGGGTTCTGTGACACCAGGGTTCAGTGACACCAGGGTTCTATGACACCAGGGTTTTGTGACACCGGGGTTCTGTGACACCAGGGTTCTGTGACACCGGCGTTTTGTGACACCGGGTTACTGTGACACCGGGGTTCTGTGACACCGGGGTTCTGTGACACCAGGGTTCTGTGACACGGGTGTTCTGTGACACCGGGATACTTTGGCACTGGGGTTTTATGACGCCGGGGTACTGTGACACAGGCGTTCTGTGACACCAGGATACTTTGGCACTGGGGTTCTTTGACACCAGGGTTCTATGACACCGGCGTTTTGTGACACCGGTGTTCTGTTATACCGGGGTTCTGTGACACCGGGGTTCTGCGACACCGGGGTACTGTGATACCGGGGTTCTGCGAAACCAGTGTTCTCTGAAACCAGGGTACTGTGACACCGGGGTTTTGTGACACAGGGGTACTGTGACACCGGGGTTCTGTGACACCGGGATACATTGCCACTGGGGTTCTTTGACCCTGGGTTTCTCAATCACCGGGGTAATGTGACACCGGGTATCTGTAGCACAGGGGTAGTTTGTACACCGGCGTACAGTTATACCAGGGTTCGGTGACACCGGGATACTTTGGCACTGTGGTTTTATGACACCGGGGTACTGTGACACAGGCGTTCTGTTACACCAGGATACTTTGGCTCTGGGGTTCTGTGACACCAGGGTTCTGTGACACCAGGGTTCTATGACACCGGCGTTTTGTGACACCGGGGTTCAGTTATACCAGGGTTTTGTGACACCAGTGTACTGTGTCACCGGGGTTCTGTGACACCGGGGTTCTGTGACACCAGGGTTTTGTGACACCAGGGTTTTGTGACACAGGCGTTCTGTTACACCAGGATACTTTGGCATTGGGGTTCTGTGACACCAGGGTTCTATGACACCAGGGTTTTGTGACACCAGGGTACTGTGTCACCGGGGTTCTGTGACACCGGTGTTTTGTTACACCGGGGTACTCTGAGACCAGGGTTCTGTGACACCAGGGTTTTGTGACAACGGGGTACTGTGACTCCGGGGTACTTTGGCACTGGGGTTTTGTGACACCGGGGTTCTGTGACACCGGGGTACTGTGTCACCGGGGTTCTGTGACACCGGGGTACTTTGGCACTCTGGTTCCGTGATACCGGGGATCTGTGACACCAGGGTTCTGCTTACTCCGGCGTACTGTGATTCCAGGGTTCTGTGACACCGGTGTTTTGTGACGCCGGGGTACTGTGACACCGGGGTTATGTGACACCATGGTTCTGTGTCACCGGGGTTATGGGACACAAGGGTTTTGAAACACTGGGTTTCTGTGACACCGGCGTACAGTGATACCAGGATTCTGTGACACCGGGATACTTTGGCACTGTGGTTTTATGACACCGCGGTACTGTGACACCGGGGTTCAGTGACTCGGGGGTTCTGTGACACCGGGATTCTGTGACACCGGGGTTCTGTGACACCGGGATACTTTGGCACCGGAGTTCTGTGACACAGGGGTACTGTGACACCGCGGTACTGTGACACCGTGGTTATGTGACTCCAGGTTTCTGTGACACCGGGATACTTTGGCACTGTGGTTTTATGACACCGGGGTACTGTGACACAGGCGTTCTGTTACACCAGGATACTTTGGCACTGGGGTTCTTTGACACCAAGGTTCTGTGACACCAGGGTTCTATGACACAGGCGTTTTGTGACACCGGGGTTCTGTTATACCAGGGTTTTGTGACACCGTGGTTCTGTGACACCGGTGTTTTCTGACACCGGGGTACTGTGACACCGGGGTTTTGTGACTCCGGGGTACTCTGACACCATGGTTCTGTGACACCGGGGTTCTGTGACACCGGGGTTTTGTAACACCGGGGTACCATGACACCAGAGTTCTGTGACACAAGGGTACTGTGACACCGGTGTTCTGTCACACCTGTGTTCTATGACACCATGGTTTTGTGACATTGGGGTACTGTGTCACCGGGGTACTTTGACACCAGGGTTCTGTGCAAACGGGGTTCTGTGAAAACGGGGTTCTGTGACACCAGGTTTCTGTGACACCGGGGTTCTGTGAAAACGGGGTTCTGTGACACGGGGGTTTTGTGACAGCGGGGTATTGTGACACCGGCGTTTTGTGACACCGGTGCTCTGTGACACCAGCGTTTCGTGACACCGGTGTACTGTGACACCGGCGTTTTGTGACTCCGGGTTACTGTGACACCAGGGTTCTGTGACACCGGCGTTTTGTGACACCGGTGTTCTGTGACACCGGGGTTCTGTGACACCAGCGTTCTGTGACATGGGGGTTCTGTGATACCGGGATACTGTGACACCGGGTACTGTGACACCGGGGTTCTGTGACACCAGGGTTTCTTGACACCGGGGTTACTGTGACACCAGGGTTCTGTGACACCGGGGTTCTGTGACACCAGGGTTCTGTGACACCGGGGTTCTGTGACACCAGCGTTCTGTGACACCAGGGTTTAGTGACACCGGGGTACTGTGACACCGGGGTTCTGTGACACCAGGGTTCTGTGACACGGGGATACTGTGACACCGGGTACTGTGACACCGGGGTTCTGTGACACCAGGGTTTAGTGACACCGGGGTACTGTGACACCGGGGTTCTGTGACACCAGGGTTCTGTGACACCGGTGTTTTGTGACACCGGGTTACTGTGACACCGGGGTTCTGTGACACCGGGGTTCTGTGACACCGGGGTTCTGTGACACCGGGGTTCTGTGACACGGGTGTTCTGTGACACCGGGATACTTTGGCACTGGGGTTTTATGACGCCGGGGTACTGTGACACAGGCGTTCTGTGACACCAGGATACTTTGGCACTGGGGTTCTTTGGCACCAGGGTTCTATGACACCGGCGTTTTGTGACACCGGTGTTCTGTTATACCGGGGTTCTGTGACACCGGGGTACTGCGACACCGGGGTACTGTGACACCGGGTTTCTGTGACACCAGTGTTCTGTGAAACCCGGGTTTTGTGAAACCGGTGTTTTGTGACACCGGGGTACTGTGACACCAGGGTTCTGTGACACCAGGTTTCTGTGACACCAGGGTTTTGTGACACCGGGGTTCCGTGACACCGGGTACTGATAACCGGGGTTCTGTGACACCGGGGATCTGTGACACGAGGGTTCTGTGACACAGGGGTTCTGTGACACCGGAGTTTTGTGACGCCGGGGTACTGTGACACCGGGTTACTGTGACACCGGGATACTTTGGCACTGTGGTTTTATGACACCGGGGTACTGTGACACCGGGGTTCTGTGACACCGGGGTTTTGTGACACCGGGGTACTGTGACACCGTGGTTATGTGACTCCAGGTTTCTGTGACACCGGGATACTTTGGCACTGTGGTTTTATGACACCGGGGTACTGTGACACAGGCGTTCTGTTACACCAGGATACTTTGGCTCTGGGGTTCTGTGACACCAGGGTTCTGTGACACCAGGGTTCTATGACACCGGCGTTTTGTGACACCGGGGTTCTGTTATACCAGGGTTTTGTGACCCCAGGGTACCGTGTCACCGGGGTTCTGTGACACCGGGGTTCTGTGACACCAGGGTTTTGTGACACCAGGGTTTTGTGACACAGGCGTTCTGTTACACCAGGATACTTTGGCACTGGGGTTCTGTGACACCAGGGTTCTGTGACACCAGGGTTCTATAATACCAGGGTTTTGTGACACCGGGGTTCTGTGACACCAGGGTTCTGTGACACCGGCGTTTTGTGACACCGGGATACTTTGGCACTGCGGTTTTATGACACCGTGGTACTGTGACACCGGGGTTCTGTGACTCGGGGTTCTGTGACACCGGCGTTTTGTGACACCAGGGTTCTGGGACACCGGGTTTCTGTGACACCGGGGTTCTGTGACACCAGGGTTTTGTGACAGCGGGGTACTGTGACACCGGGACACTTTGCCACCGGGGTACTGTGACACCGGGATACTTTGGCACCGGGGTTCTGTGACACAGGGGTACTGTGACACCGGGGTACTTTTACACCGGGTTTCTGTGACACCGGGGTTTTGTGACACCGGGGTATTGTGACACCGTGGTTATGTGACTCCAGGGTTCTGTGACACCGGGATACTTTGGCACTGTGGTTTTATGACACCGGGGTACTGTGACACAGGCGTTCTGTTACACCAGGATACTTTGGCACTGGGGTTCTTTGGCACCAAGGTTCTGTGACACCAGGGTTCTATGACACAGGCGTTTTGTGACACCGGGGTTCTGTTATACCAGGGTTTTGTGACACCGTGGTTCTGTGACACCGGGGTACTGTGACACCGGGGTTTTGTGACTCCGGGGTACTCTGACACCATGGTTCTGTGACACCGGTGTTCTGTGACACCTGGGTTCTATGACACCAGGGTTTTGTGACATTGGGGTACTGTGTCACCGGGGTACTTTGACACCAGGGTTCTGTGAAAACGGGGTTCTGTGAAAACGGGGTTCTGTGACACCAGGTTTCTGTGACACCGGGGTTCTGTGAAAACGGGGTTCTGTGACACGGGGGTTTTGTGACAGCGGGGTATTGTGACACCGGGTACTGTGACACTGGGGTTCTGTGACACCAACGTTTCGTGACACCAGGGTTCTGTGACACCGGCGTTTTGCGTCACCGGTGTTCTGTGACACCAGCGTTTCGTGACACCGGGGTACTGTGACACCGGCGTTTTGTGACTCCGGGTTACTGTGACACCAGGGTTCTGTGACACCGGGGTTCTGTGACACCAAGGTTTTGTGACACCGGGGTACTGTGACACCGGGATACTTTGGCACCGGGGTTCTGTGACACCGGGGTACTGTGACACCGGGGTACTGTTACACCGGGGTTCTGTGACACCGGGGTTTTGTGACACCGGGGTACTGTGACACCGTGGTTATGTGACTCCATGGTTCTTTGACAACGGGATACTTTGGCACTGTTGTTTTATGACACCGGGGTACTGTGACACATGCGTTCTGTTACACCAGGATACTTTGGCACTGGGGTTCTTTGACACCAGGGTTCTGTGACACCAGGGTTCAATGACACCGGCGTTTTGTGACACCGGGTTACTGTGACACCGGGGTTCTGTGACACCGGGGTTCTGTGACACCGGGGTTCTGTGACACGGGTGTTCTGTGACACCGGGATACTTTGGCACTGGGGTTTTGTGACGCCGGGGTACTGTGACACAGGCGTTCTGTGACACCAGGATACTTTGGCACTGGGGTTCTTTGGCACCAGGGTTCTATGACACCGGCGTTTTGTGACACCGGTGTTCTGTTATACCGGGGTTCTGTGACACCGGGGTACTGCGACACCGGGGTACTGTGACACCGGGTTTCTGTGACACCGGTGTTTTGTGACACCAGTGTTCTGTGAAACCCGGGTTTTGTGAAACCGGTGTTTTGTGACACCGGGGTACTGTGACACCAGGGTTCTGTGACACCAGGTTTCTGTGACACCAGGGTTTTGTGACACCGGGGTTCCGTGACACCGGGTACTGATAACCGGGGTTCTGTGACACCGGGGATCTGTGACACGAGGGTTCTGTGACACAGGGGTTCTGTGACACCGGAGTTTTGTGACGCCGGGGTACTGTGACACCGGGTTACTGTGACACCGGGATACTTTGGCACTGTGGTTTTATGACACCGGGGTACTGTGACACCGGGGTTCTGTGACACCGGGGTTTTGTGACACCGGGGTACTGTGACACCGTGGTTATGTGACTCCAGGTTTCTGTGACACCGGGATACTTTGGCACTGTGGTTTTATGACACCGGGGTACTGTGACACAGGCGTTCTGTTACACCAGGATACTTTAGCTCTGGGGTTCTGTGACACCAGGGTTCTGTGACACCAGGGTTCTATGACACCGGCGTTTTGTGACACCGGGGTTCTGTTATACCAGGGTTTTGTGACCCCAGGGTACCGTGTCACCGGGGTTCTGTGACACCGGGGTTCTGTGACACCAGGGTTTTGTGACACCAGGGTTTTGTGACACAGGCGTTCTGTTACACCAGGATACTTTGGCACTGGGGTTCTGTGACACCAGGGTTCTGTGACACCAGGGTTCTATAATACCAGGGTTTTGTGACACCGGGGTTCTGTGACACCAGGGTTCTGTGACACCGGCGTTTTGTGACACCGGGATACTTTGGCACTGCGGTTTTATGACACCGTGGTACTGTGACACCGGGGTTCTGTGACTCGGGGTTCTGTGACACCGGCGTTTTGTGACACCAGGGTTCTGGGACACCGGGTTTCTGTGACACCGGGGTTCTGTGACACCAGGGTTTTGTGACAGCGGGGTACTGTGACACCGGGACACTTTGCCACCGGGGTACTGTGACACCGGGATACTTTGGCACCGGGGTTCTGTGACACAGGGGTACTGTGACACCGGGGTACTTTTACACCGGGGTTCTGTGACACCGGGGTTTTGTGACACCGGGGTATTGTGACACCGTGGTTATGTGACTCCAGGGTTCTGTGACACCGGGATACTTTGGCACTGTGGTTTTATGACACCGGGGTACTGTGACACAGGCGTTCTGTTACACCAGGATACTTTGGCACTGGGGTTCTTTGGCACCAAGGTTCTGTGACACCAGGGTTCTATGACACAGGCGTTTTGTGACACCGGGGTTCTGCTATACCAGGGTTTTGTGACACCGTGGTTCTGTGACACCGGGGTACTGTGACACCGGGGTTTTGTGACTCCGGGGTACTCTGACACCATGGTTCTGTGACACCGGTGTTCTGTGACACCTGGGTTCTATGACACCAGGGTTTTGTGACATTGGGGTACTGTGTCACCGGGGTACTTTGACACCAGGGTTCTGTGAAAACGGGGTTCTGTGAAAACGGGGTTCTGTGACACCAGGTTTCTGTGACACCGGGGTTCTGTGAAAACGGGGTTCTGTGACACGGGGGTTTTGTGACAGCGGGGTATTGTGACACCGGGTACTGTGACACTGGGGTTCTGTGACACCAACGTTTCGTGACACCAGGGTTCTGTGACACCGGCGTTTTGCGTCACCGGTGTTCTGTGACACCAGCGTTTCGTGACACCGGGGTACTGTGACACCGGCGTTTTGTGACTCCGGGTTACTGTGACACCAGGGTTCTGTGACACCGGGGTTCTGTGACACCAAGGTTTTGTGACACCGGGGTACTGTGACACCGGGATACTTTGGCACCGGGGTTCTGTGACACCGGGGTACTGTGACACCGGGGTACTGTTACACCGGGGTTCTGTGACACCGGGGTTTTGTGACACCGGGGTACTGTGACACCGTGGTTATGTGACTCCATGGTTCTTTGACAACGGGATACTTTGGCACTGTTGTTTTATGACACCGGGGTACTGTGACACATGCGTTCTGTTACACCAGGATACTTTGGCACTGGGGTTCTTTGACACCAGGGTTCTGTGACACCAGGGTTCAATGACACCGGCGTTTTGTGACACCGGGGTTCTGTTATACTAGGGTTTTGCGACACCAGGGTACTGTGACACCGTGGTTCTGTGACACCGGTGTTTTGTGACACCGGGGTACTCTGACACCGGGATACTTTGGCACCGGGGTTCTGTGACACCGGAGTACTGTGACACCGGGTTACTGTTACACCGGGGTTCTGTGACACGGGGGCTTTGTGACACTGGGGTACTGTGACACCATGGTTATGTAACTCCAGGGTTCTGTGACACCGGAATACTTTGGCACTGTGGTTTTATGACACCGGGGTACTGTGACACCGGGGTTCTGTGCCACCGGGATACTCTGGCACTGGTGTTTTATGACACCGTGGTACTGTGACACCGGTGTTCTGTGACACCGGGGTTTCTGTGACACCAGGGTTTTGTGACACCGGGGTACTGTGACACCGGGATACTTTGGCACCGGGGTTCTGTGACACCGGGGTACTGTGACACCGGGGTACTGTTACACCGGGGTTCTGTGACACCGGGGTTTTGTGACACCGGGGTACTGTTATACTAGGGTTTTGCGACACCAGGGTACTGTGACACCGTGGTTCTGTGACACCGGTGTTTTGTGACACCGGGGTACTCTGACACCGGGATACTTTGGCACCGGGGTTCTGTGACACAGGAGTAGTGTGACACCGGGGTACTGTTACACCGGGGTTCTGTGACACGGGGGCTTTGTGACACTGGGGTACTGTGACACCATGGTTATGTGACTCCAGGGTTCTGTGACACCGGAATACTTTGGCACTGTGGTTTTATCACACCGGGGTACTGTGACACCGGGGTTCTGTGCCACCGGGATACTTTGGCACTGGTGTTTTATGACACCGTGGTGCTGTGACACCGGGGTACCGTTACACCGGGGTTCTGTGACACCGGGGTTTTGTGACACCGGGGTACTGTGACACCGTGGTTATGTGACTCCAGGGTTCTTTGACAACGGGATACTTTGGCACTGTTGTTTTATGACACCGGGGTACTGTGACACATGCGTTCTGTTACACCAGGATACTTTGGCACTGGGGTTCTTTGACACCAGGGTTCTGTGACACCAGGGTTCAATGACACCGGCGTTTTGTGACACCGGGGTTCTGTTATACCAGGGTTTTGCGACACCAGGGTACTGTGACACCGTGCTTCTGTGACACCGGTGTTTTGTGACACCGGGGTACTCTGACACCGGGATACTTTGGCACCGGGGTTCTGTGACACAGGGGTACTGTGACACCGGGGTACTGTTACACCGGGGTTCTGTGACACCGGGGCTTTGTGACACTGGGGTACTGTGACACCATGGTTATGTGACTCCAGGGTTCTGTGACACCGGGATACTTTGGCACCGGGGTTCTGTGACACCGGGGTACTGTGACACCGGGGTACTGATACACCGGGGTTCTGTGACACCGGGGTTTTGTGACACCGGGGTACTGTGACACCGTGGTTATGTGACTCCAGGGTTCTTTGACAACGGGATACTTTGGCACTGTTGTTTTATGACACCGGGGTACTGTGACACCGTGGTTCTGTGACACCGGGGTTTTGTGACACCGGGGTACTGTGACACCGTGGTTATGTGACTCCAGGGTTCTGTTACACCAGGATACTTTGGCACTGGTGTTCTGTGACACCAGGGTTCTGTGACACCAGGGTTCAATGACACCGGCGTTTTGTGACACCGGGGTTCTGTTATACCAGGGTTTTGTGACACCAGGGTACCGTGTCACCGGTGTTCTGTGACACCGGGGTTCTGTGACACCAGGGTTTTGTGACACCAGGGTTTTGTGACACAGGCGTTCTGTTACACCAGGATACTTTGGCACTGGGGTTCTGTGACACCAGGGTTCTGTGACACCAGGGTTCTATAACACCAGGGTTTTGTGACACCGGGGTTCTGTGACACCAGGGTTCTGTGACACCGGCGTTTTGTGACACCGGGATACTTTGGCACTGTGGTTTTATGGCACCGTGGTACTGTGACACCGGGGTTCTGTGACACCGGGACACTTTGCCACCGGGGTACTGTGACACCGGGATACTTTGGCACCGGGGTTATGTGACACAGGGGTACTGTGACACCGGGGTACTTTTACACCGGGGTTCTGTGACACCGGGGTTTTGTGACACCGGGGTACTGTGACACCGTGGTTATGTGACTCCAGGGTTCTGTGACACCGGGATACTTTGGCACTGTGGTTTTATGACACCGGGGTACTGTGACACAGGCGTTCTGTTACACCAGGATACTTTGGCACTGGGGTTCTTTGACACCAAGGTTCTATGACACAGGCGTTTTGTGACACCGGGGTTCTGTTATACCAGGGTTTGGTGACACCGTGGTTCTGTGACACCGGGGTACTGTGACTCCGGGGTTTTGTGACTCCGGGGTACTCTGACACCATGGTTCTGTGACACCGGTGTTCTGTGACACCTGGGTTCTATGACACCAGGGTTTTGTGACATTGGGGTACTGTGTCACCGGGGTTTCGTGACACCGGGATACATTGGCACTGGGGTTCTTTGACCATGGGTTTCTGTATCACCGGGGTAAAGTGACACCGGGTTTCTGTAGCACAGGGGTAGTGTGTACACCGGTGTACAGTGATACCAGGGTTCTATGACACCGGGATACTTTGGCACTGTGGTTTAAGTCACCGGGGTACTGTGACACAGGCGTTCTGTTACACCAGGATACTTTGGCACTGGGGTTCTGTGACACCAGGGTTCTGTGACACCAGGGTTCTATGACACCGGCGTTTTGTGACACCGGGGTTCTGTTATACCAGGGTTTTGTGACACCAGGGTTTTGTGACACAGGCGTTCTGTTACACCAGGATACTTTGGCACTGGGGTTCTGTGACACCAGGGTTCAGTGACACCAGGGTTCTATGACACCAGGGTTTTGTGACACCGGGGTTCTGTGACACCAGGGTTCTGTGACACCGGCGTTTTGTGACACCGGGTTACTGTGACACCGGGGTTCTGTGACACCGGGGTTCTGTGACACCAGGGTTCTGTGACACGGGTGTTCTGTGACACCGGGATACTTTGGCACTGGGGTTTTATGACGCCGGGGTACTGTGACACAGGCGTTCTGTGACACCAGGATACTTTGGCACTGGGGTTCTTTGACACCAGGGTTCTATGACACCGGCGTTTTGTGACACCGGTGTTCTGTTATACCGGGGCTCTGTGACACCGGGGTTCTGCGACACCGGGGTACTGTGATACCGGGGTTCTGCGGAACCAGTGTTCGCTGAAACCAGGGTACTGTGACACCGGGGTTTTGTGACACAGGGGTACTGTGACACCGGGGTTCTGTGACACCGGGATACATTGCCACTGGGGTTCTTTGACCCTGGGTTTCTGTATCACCGGGGTAATGTTACACCGGGTATCTGTAGCACAGGGGTAGTTTGTACACCGGCGTACAGTTATACCAGGGTTCGGTGACACCGGGATACTTTGGCACTGTGGTTTTATGACACCGGGGTACTGTGACACAGGCGTTCTGTTACACCAGGATACTTTGGCACTGGGGTTCTGTGACACCAGGGTTCTGTGACACCAGGGTTCTATGACACCGGCGTTTTGTGACACCGGGGTTCAGTTATACCAGGGTTTTGTGACACCAGTGTACTGTGTCACCGGGGTTCTGTGACACCGGGGTTCTGTGACACCAGGGTTTTGTGACACCAGGGTTTTGTGACACAGGCGTTCTGTTACACCAGGATACTTTGGCACTGGGGTTCTGTGACACCAGGGTTCTATGACACCAGGGTTTTGTGACACCAGGGTACTGTGTCACCGGGGTTCTGTGACACCGGTGTTTTGTTACACCGGGGTACTCTGAGACCAGGGTTCTGTGACACCAGGGTTTTGTGACAACGGGGTACTGTGACTCCGGGGTACTTTGGCACTGGGGTTTTGTGACACCGGGGTTCTGTGACACCGGGGTACTGTGTCACCGGGGTTCTGTGACACCGGGGTACTTTGGCACTCTGGTTCCGTGATACCGGGGATCTGTGACACCAGGATTCTGTGACACCGGGATACTTTGGCACTGTGGTTTTATGACACCGCGGTACTGTGACACCGGGGTTCTGTGACTCGGGGGTTCTGTGACACCGGCGTTTTGTGACACCAGAGTTCTGGGACACCGGGATTCTGTGACACCGGGGTTCTGTGACACCAGGGTTTTGTGACACCGGGGTACTGTGACACCGGGATACTTTGGCACCGGAGTTCTGTGACACAGGGGTACTGTGACACCGCGGTACTGTGACACCGTGGTTATGTGACTCCAGGTTTCTGTGACACCGGGATACTTTGGCACTGTGGTTTTATGACACCGGGGTACTGTGACACAGGCGTTCTGTTACACCAGGATACTTTGGCACTGGGGTTCTTTGACACCAAGGTTCTGTGACACCAGGGTTCTATGACACAGGCGTTTTGTGACACCGGGGTTCTGTTATACCAGGGTTTTGTGACACCGTGGTTCTGTGACACCGGTGTTTTCTGACACCGGGGTACTGTGACACCGGGGTTTTGTGACTCCGGGGTACTCTGACACCATGGTTCTGTGACACCGGGGTTCTGTGACACCGGGGTTTTGTAACACCGGGGTACCATGACACCAGAGTTCTGTGACACAAGGGTACTGTGACACCGGTGTTCTGTCACACCTGGGTTCTATGACACCAGGGTTTTGTGACATTGGGGTACTGTGTCACCGGGGTACTTTGACACCAGGGTTCTGTGCAAACGGGGTTCTGTGAAAACGGGGTTCTGTGACACCAGGTTTCTGTGACACCGGGGTTCTGTGAAAACGGGGTTCTGTGACACCGGCGTTTTGTGACTCCGGGTTACTGTGACACCAGGGTTCTGTGACACCGGCGTTTTGTGACACCGGTGTTCTGTGACACCGGGGTTCTGTGACACCAGCGTTCTGTGACATGGGGGTTCTGTGATACCGGGATACTGTGACACCGGGTACTGTGACACCGGGGTTCTGTGACACCAGCGTTCTGTGACACCAGGGTTTAGTGACACCGGGGTACTGTGACACCGGGTTTCTGTGACACCGGTGTTTTGTGACACCAGTCTTCTGTGAAACCCGGGTTTTGTGAAACCGGTGTTTTGTGACACCGGGGTACTGTGACACCAGGGTTCTGTGACACCAGGTTTCTGTGACACCAGGGTTTTGTGACACCGGGGTTCCGTGACACCGGGTACTGATAACCGGGGTTCTGTGACACCGGGGATCTGTGACACGAGGGTTCTGTGACACAGGGGTTCTGTGACACCGGAGTTTTGTGACGCCGGGGTACTGTGACACCGGGTTACTGTGACACCGGGATACTTTGGCACTGTGGTTTTATGACACCGGGGTACTGTGACACCGGGGTTCTGTGACACCGGGGTTTTGTGACACCGGGGTACTGTGACACCGTGGTTATGTGACTCCAGGTTTCTGTGACACCGGGATACTTTGGCACTGTGGTTTTATGACACCGGGGTACTGTGACACAGGCGTTCTGTTACACCAGGATACTTTGGCTCTGGGGTTCTGTGACACCAGGGTTCTGTGACACCAGGGTTCTATGACACCGGCGTTTTGTGACACCGGGGTTCTGTTATACCAGGGTTTTGTGACCCCAGGGTACCGTGTCACCGGGGTTCTGTGACACCGGGGTTCTGTGACACCAGGGTTTTGTGACACCAGGGTTTTGTGACACAGGCGTTCTGTTACACCAGGATACTTTGGCACTGGGGTTCTGTGACACCAGGGTTCTGTGACACCAGGGTTCTATAATACCAGGGTTTTGTGACACCGGGGTTCTGTGACACCAGGGTTCTGTGACACCGGCGTTTTGTGACACCGGGATACTTTGGCACTGTGGTTTTATGACACCGTGGTACTGTGACACCGGGGTTCTGTGACTCGGGGTTCTGTGACACCGGCGTTTTGTGACACCAGGGTTCTGGGACACCGGGTTTCTGTGACACCGGGGTTCTGTGACACCAGGGTTTTGTGACAGCGGGGTACTGTGACACCGGGACACTTTGCCACCGGGGTACTGTGACACCGGGATACTTTGGCACCGGGGTTCTGTGACACAGGGGTACTGTGACACCGGGGTACTTTTACACCGGGGTTCTGTGACACCGGGGTTTTGTGACACCGGGGTATTGTGACACCGTGGTTATGTGACTCCAGGGTTCTGTGACACCGGGATACTTTGGCACTGTGGTTTTATGACACCGGGGTACTGTGACACAGGCGTTCTGTTACACCAGGATACTTTGGCACTGGGGTTCTTTGGCACCAAGGTTCTGTGACACCAGGGTTCTATGACACAGGCGTTTTGTGACACCGGGGTTCTGTTATACCAGGGTTTCGTGACACCGTGGTTCTGTGACACCGGGGTACTGTGACACCGGGGTTTTGTGACTCCGGGGTACTCTGACACCATGGTTCTGTGACACCGGTGTTCTGTGACACCTGGGTTCTATGACACCAGGGTTTTGTGACATTGGGGTACTGTGTCACCGGGGTACTTTGACACCAGGGTTCTGTGAAAACGGGGTTCTGTGAAAACGGGGTTCTGTGACACCAGGTTTCTGTGACACCGGGGTTCTGTGAAAACGGGGTTCTGTGACACGGGGGTTTTGTGACAGCGGGGTATTGTGACACCGGGTACTGTGACACTGGGGTTCTGTGACACCAACGTTTCGTGACACCAGGGTTCTGTGACACCGGCGTTTTGCGTCACCGGTGTTCTGTGACACCAGCGTTTCGTGACACCGGGGTACTGTGACACCGGCGTTTTGTGACTCCGGGTTACTGTGACACCAGGGTTCTGTGACACCGGGGTTCTGTGACACCAAGGTTTTGTGACACCGGGGTACTGTGACACCGGGATACTTTGGCACCGGGGTTCTGTGACACCGGGGTACTGTGACACCGGGGTACTGTTACACCGGGGTTCTGTGACACCGGGGTTTTGTGACACCGGGGTACTGTGACACCGTGGTTATGTGACTCCATGGTTCTTTGACAACGGGATACTTTGGCACTGTTGTTTTATGACACCGGGGTACTGTGACACATGCGTTCTGTTACACCAGGATACTTTGGCACTGGGGTTCTTTGACACCAGGGTTCTGTGACACCAGGGTTCAATGACACCGGCGTTTTGTGACACCGGGGTTCTGTTATACTAGGGTTTTGCGACACCAGGGTACTGTGACACCGTGGTTCTGTGACACCGGTGTTTTGTGACACCGGGGTACTCTGACACCGGGATACTTTGGCAACGGGGTTCTGTGACACAGGAGTACTGTGACACCGGGTTACTGTTACACCGGGGTTCTGTGACACGGGGGCTTTGTGACACTGGGGTACTGTGACACCATGGTTATGTAACTCCAGGGTTCTGTGACACCGGAATACTTTGGCACTGTGGTTTTATGACACCGGGGTACTGTGACACCGGGGTTCTGTGCCACCGGGATACTCTGGCACTGGTGTTTTATGACACCGTGGTACTGTGACACCGGTGTTCTGTGACACCGGGGTTTCTGTGACACCAGGGTTTTGTGACACCGGGGTACTGTGACACCGGGATACTTTGGCACCGGGGTTCTGTGACACCGGGGTACTGTGACACCGGGGTACTGTTACACCGGGGTTCTGTGACACCGGGGTTTTGTGACACCGGGGTACTGTTATACTAGGGTTTTGCGACACCAGGGTACTGTGACACCGTGGTTCTGTGACACCGGTGTTTTGTGACACCGGGGTACTCTGACACCGGGATACTTTGGCACCGGGGTTCTGTGACACAGGAGTACTGTGACACCGGGGTACTGTTACACCGGGGTTCTGTGACACGGGGGCTTTGTGACACTGGGGTACTGTGACACCATGGTTATGTGACTCCAGGGTTCTGTGACACCGGAATACTTTGGCACTGTGGTTTTATCACACCGGGGTACTGTGACACCGGGGTTCTGTGCCACCGGGATACTTTGGCACTGGTGTTTTATGACACCGTGGTGCTGTGACACCGGGGTACCGTTACACCGGGGTTCTGTGACACCGGGGTTTTGTGACACCGGGGTACTGTGACACCGTGGTTATGTGACTCCAGGGTTCTTTGACAACGGGATACTTTGGCACTGTTGTTTTATGACACCGGGGTACTGTGACACATGCGTTCTGTTACACCAGGATACTTTGGCACTGGGGTTCTTTGACACCAGGGTTCTGTGACACCAGGGTTCAATGACACCGGCGTTTTGTGACACCGGGGTTCTGTTATACCAGGGTTTTGCGACACCAGGGTACTGTGACACCGTGCTTCTGTGACACCGGTGTTTTGTGACACCGGGGTACTCTGACACCGGGATACTTTGGCACCGGGGTTCTGTGACACAGGGGTACTGTGACACCGGGGTACTGTTACACCGGGGTTCTGTGACACCGGGGCTTTGTGACACTGGGGTACTGTGACACCATGGTTATGTGACTCCAGGGTTCTGTGACACCGGGATACTTTGGCACCGGGGTTCTGTGACACCGGGGTACTGTGACACCGGGGTACTGATACACCGGGGTTCTGTGACACCGGGGTTTTGTGACACCGGGGTACTGTGACACCGTGGTTATGTGACTCCAGGGTTCTTTGACAACGGGATACTTTGGCACTGTTGTTTTATGACACCGGGGTACTGTGACACCGTGGTTCTGTGACACCGGGGTTTTGTGACACCGGGGTACTGTGACACCGTGGTTATGTGACTCCAGGGTTCTGTTACACCAGGATACTTTGGCACTGGGGTTCTTTGACACCAGGGTTCTGTGACACCAGGGTTCAATGACACCGGCGTTTTGTGACACCGGGGTTCTGTTATACCAGGGTTTTGCGACACCAGGGTACTGTGACACCGTGCTTCTGTGACACCGGTGTTTTGTGACACCGGGGTACTCTGACACCGGTATACTTTGGCACCGGGGTTCTGTGACACAGGGGTACTGTGACACCGGGGTACTGTTACACCGGGGTTCTGTGACACCGGGGCTTTGTGACACTGGGGTACTGTGATACCATGGTTATGTGACTCCAGGGTTCTGTGACACCGGGATACTTTGGCACCGGGGTTCTGTGACACCGGGGTACTGTGACACCGGGGTACTGATACACCGGGGTTCTGTGACACCGGGGTTTTGTGACACCGGGGTACTGTGACACCGTGGTTATGTGACTCCAGGGTTCTTTGACAACGGGATACTTTGGCACTGTTGTTTTATGACACCGGGGTACTGTGACACCGTGGTTCTGTGACACCGGGGTTTTGTGACACCGGGGTACTGTGACACCGTGGTTATGTGACTCCAGGGTTCTGTTACACCAGGATACTTTGGCACTGGGGTTCTGTGACACCAGGGTTCTGTGACACCAGGGTTCTATGACACCGGCGTTTTGTGACACCGGGGTTCTGTTATACCAGGGTTTTGTGACACCAGGGTACCGTGTCACCGGTGTTCTGTGACACCGGGGTTCTGTGACACCAGGGTTTTGTGACACCAGGGTTTTGTGACACAGGCGTTCTGTTACACGAGGATACTTTGGCACTGGGGTTCTGTGACACCAGGGTTCTGTGACACCAGGGTTCTATAACACCAGGGTTTTGTGACACCGGGGTTCTGTGACACCAGGGTTCTGTGACACCGGCGTTTTGTGACACCGGGATACTTTGGCACTGTGGTTTTATGGCACCGTGGTACTGTGACACCGGGGTTCTGTGACACCGGGACACTTTGCCACCGGGGTACTGTGACACCGGGATACTTTGGCACCGGGGTTATGTGACACAGGGGTACTGTGACACCGGGGTACTTTTACACCGGGGTTCTGTGACACCGGGGTTTTGTGACACCGGGGTACTGTGACACCGTGGTTATGTGACTCCAGGGTTCTGTGACACCGGGATACTTTGGCACTGTGGTTTTATGACACCGGGGTACTGTGACACAGGCGTTCTGTTACACCAGGATACTTTGGCACTGGGGTTCTTTGACACCAAGGTTCTATGACACAGGCGTTTTGTGACACCGGGGTTCTGTTATACCAGGGTTTGGTGACACCGTGGTTCTGTGACACCGGGGTACTGTGACTCCGGGGTTTTGTGACTCCGGGGTACTCTGACACCATGGTTCTGTGACACCGGTGTTCTGTGACACCTGGGTTCTATGACACCAGTGTTTTGTGACATTGGGGTACTGTGTCACCGGGGTTTCGTGACACCGGGATACATTGGCACTGGGGTTCTTTGACCATGGGATTCTGTATCACCGGGGTAAAGTGACACCGGGTTTCTGTAGCACAGAGGTAGTGTGTACACCGGTGTACAGTGATACCAGGGTTCTATGACACCGGGATACTTTGGCACTGTGGTTTAAGTCACCGGGGTACTGTGACACAGGCGTTCTGTTACACCAGGATACTTTGGCACTGGGGTTCTGTGACACCAGGGTTCTGTGACACCAGGGTTCTATGACACCGGCGTTTTGTGACACCGGGGTTCTGTTATACCAGGGTTTTGTGACACCAGGGTTTTGTGACACAGGCGTTCTGTTACACCAGGATACTTTGGCACTGGGGTTCTGTGACACCAGGGTTCAGTGACACCAGGGTTCTATGACACCAGGGTTTTGTGACACCGGGGTTCTGTGACACCAGGGTTCTGTGACACCGGCGTTTTGTGACACCGGGTTACTGTGACACCGGGGTTCTGTGACACCGGGGTTCTGTGACACCAGGGTTCTGTGACACGGGTGTTCTGTGACACCGGGATACTTTGGCACTGGGGTTTTATGACGCCGGGGTACTGTGACACAGGCGTTCTGTGACACCAGGATACTTTGGCACTGGGGTTCTTTGACACCAGGGTTCTATGACACCGGCGTTTTGTGACACCGGTGTTCTGTTATACCGGGGTTCTGTGACACCGGGCTTCTGCGACACCGGGGTACTGTGATACCGGGGTTCTGCGAAACCAGTGTTCGCTGAAACCAGGGTACTGTGACACCGGGGTTTTGTGACACAGGGGTACTGTGACACCGGGGTTCTGTGACACCGGGATACATTGCCACTGGGGTTCTTTGACCCTGGGTTTCTGTATCACCGGGGTAATGTTACACCGGGTATCTGTAGCACAGGGGTAGTTTGTACACCGGCGTACAGTTATACCAGGGTTCGGTGACACCGGGATACTTTGGCACTGTGGTTTTATGACACCGGGGTACTGTGACACAGGCGTTCTGTTACACCAGGATACTTTGGCACTGGGGTTCTGTGACACCAGGGTTCTGTGACACCAGGGTTCTATGACACCGGCGTTTTGTGACACCGGGGTTCAGTTATACCAGGGTTTTGTGACACCAGTGTACTGTGTCACCGGGGTTCTGTGACACCGGGGTTCTGTGACACCAGGGTTTTGTGACACCAGGGTTTTGTGACACAGGCGTTCTGTTACACCAGGATACTTTGGCACTGGGGTTCTGTGACACCAGGGTTCTATGACACCAGGGTTTTGTGACACCAGGGTACTGTGTCACCGGGGTTCTGTGACACCGGTGTTTTGTTACACCGGGGTACTCTGAGACCAGGGTTCTGTGACACCAGGGTTTTGTGACAACGGGGTACTGTGACTCCGGGGTACTTTGGCACTGGGGTTTTGTGACACCGGGGTTCTGTGACACCGGGGTACTGTGTCACCGGGGTTCTGTGACACCGGGGTACTTTGGCACTCTGGTTCCGTGATACCGGGGATCTGTGACACCAGGGTTCTGCTTACACCGGCGTACTGTGACACCAGGGTTCTGTGACACCGGTGTTTTGTGACGCCGGGGTACTGTGACACCGGGGTTATGTGACACCATGGTTCTGTGACACCGGGGTTATGGGACACAAGGGTTTTGAAACACTGGGTTTCTGTGACACCGGCGTACAGTGATACCAGGATTCTGTGACACAAGGATACTTTGGCACTGTGGTTTTATGACACCGCGGTACTGTGACACCGGGGTTCTGTGACTCGGGGGTTCTGTGACACCGGCGTTTTGTGACACCAGAGTTCTGGGACACCGGGATTCTGTGACACCGGGGTTCTGTGACACCAGGGTTTTGTGACACCGGGGTACTGTGACACCGGGACACTTTGCCACCGGGGTACTGTGACACCGGGATACTTTGGCACCGGAGTTCTGTGACACAGGGGTACTGTGACACCGCGGTACTGTGACACCGTGGTTATGTGACTCCAGGTTTCTGTGACACCGGGATACTTTGGCACTGTGGTTTTATGACACCGGGGTACTGTGACACAGGCGTTCTGTTACACCAGGATACTTTGGCACTGGGGTTCTTTGACACCAAGGTTCTGTGACACCAGGGTTCTATGACACAGGCGTTTTGTGACACCGGGGTTCTGTTATACCAGGGTTTTGTGACACCGTGGTTCTGTGACACCGGTGTTTTCTGACACCGGGGTACTGTGACACCGGGGTTTTGTGACTCCGGGGTACTCTGACACCATGGTTCTGTGACACCGGGGTTCTGTGACACCGGGGTTTTGTAACACCGGGGTACCATGACACCAGAGTTCTGTGACACAAGGGTACTGTGACACCGGTGTTCTGTCACACCTGGGTTCTATGACACCAGGGTTTTGTGACATTGGGGTACTGTGTCACCGGGGTACTTTGACACCAGGGTTCTGTGCAAACGGGGTTCTGTGAAAACGGGGTTCTGTGACACCAGGTTTCTGTGACACCGGGGTTCTGTGAAAACGGGGTTCTGTGACACGGGGGTTTTGTGACAGCGGGGTATTGTGACACCGGGTACTGTGACACTGGGGTTCTGTGACACCAACGTTTCGTGACACCAGGGTTCTGTGACACCAGGGTTCTGTGACACCGGCGTTTTGTGACACCGGTGCTCTGTGACACCAGCGTTTCGTGACACCGGTGTACTGTGACACCGGCGTTTTGTGACTCCGGGTTACTGTGACACCAGTGTTCTGTGACACCGGCGTTTTGTGACACCGGTGTTCTGTGACACCGGGGTTCTGTGACACCAGCGTTCTGTGACATGGGGGTTCTGTGATACCGGGATACTGTGACACCGGGTACTGTGACACCGGGGTTCTGTGACACCAGGGTTTCTTGACACCGGGGTTACTGTGACACCAGGGTTCTGTGACACCGGGGTTCTGTGACACCAGGGTTCTGTGACACCGGGGTTCTGTGACACCAGCGTTCTGTGACACCAGGGTTTAGTGACACCGGGGTACTGTGACACCGGGGTTCTGTGACACCAGGGTTCTGTGACACCGGGATACTGTGACACCGGGTACTGTGACACCGGGGTTCTGTGACACCAGGGTTTAGTGACACCGGGGTACTGTGACACCGGGGTTCTGTGACACCAGGGTTCTGTGACACCGGTGTTTTGTGACACCGGGTTACTGTGACACCGGGGTTCTGTGACACCGGGGTTCTGTGACACCGGGGTTCTGTGACACCGGGGTTCTGTGACACGGGTGTTCTGTGACACCGGGATACTTTGGCACTGGGGTTTTATGACGCCGGGGTACTGTGACACAGGCGTTCTGTGACACCAGGATACTTTGGCACTGGGGTTCTTTGGCACCAGGGTTCTATGACACCGGCGTTTTGTGACACCGGTGTTCTGTTATACCGGGGTTCTGTGACACCGGGGTACTGCGACACCGGGGTACTGTGACACCGGGTTGCTGTGACACCGGTGTTTTGTGACACCAGTGTTCTGTGAAACCCGGGTTTTGTGAAACCGGTGTTTTGTGACACCGGGGTACTGTGACACCAGGGTTCTGTGACACCAGGTTTCTGTGACACCAGGGTTTTGTGACACCGGGGTTCCGTGACACCGGGTACTGATAACCGGGGTTCTGTGACACCGGGGATCTGTGACACGAGGGTTCTGTGACACAGGGGTTCTGTGACACCGGAGTTTTGTGACGCCGGGGTACTGTGACACCGGGTTACTGTGACACCGGGATACTTTGGCACTGTGGTTTTATGACACCGGGGTACTGTGACACCGGGGTTCTGTGACACCGGGGTTTTGTGACACCGGGGTACTGTGACACCGTGGTTATGTGACTCCAGGGTTCTGTGACACCGGGATACTTTGGCACTGTGGTTTTATGACACCGGGGTACTGTGACACAGGCGTTCTGTTACACCAGGATACTTTGGCTCTGGGGTTCTGTGACACCAGGGTTCTGTGACACCAGGGTTCTATGACACCGGCGTTTTGTGACACCGGGGTTCTGTTATACCAGGGTTTTGTGACCCCAGGGTACCGTGTCAACGGGGTTCTGTGACACCGGGGTTCTGTGACACCAGGGTTTTGTGACACCGGGGTTCTGTGACACTGGGGTTCTGTGACACCAGGGTTCTGTGACACCAGGGTTCTATAATACCAGGGTTTTGTGACACCGGGGTTCTGTGACACCAGGGTTCTGTGACACCGGCGTTTTGTGACACCGGGATACTTTGGCACTGTGGTTTTATGACACCGTGGTACTGTGACACCGGGGTTCTGTGACTCGGGGTTCTGTGACACCGGCGTTTTGTGACACCAGGGTTCTGGGACACCGGGTTTCTGTGACACCGGGGTTCTGTGACACCAGGGTTTTGTGACAGCGGGGTACTGTGACACCGGGACACTTTGCCACCGGGGTACTGTGACACCGGGATACTTTGGCACCGGGGTTCTGTGACACAGGGGTACTGTGACACCGGGGTACTTTTACACCGGGGTTCTGTGACACCGGGGTTTTGTGACACCGGGGTATTGTGACACCGTGGTTATGTGACTCCAGGGTTCTGTGACACCGGGATACTTTGGCACTGTGGTTTTATGACACCGGGGTACTGTGACACAGGCGTTCTGTTACACCAGGATACTTTGGCACTGGGGTTCTTTGGCACCAAGGTTCTGTGACACCAGGGTTCTATGACACAAGCGTTTTGTGACACCGGGGTTCTGTTATACCAGGGTTTTGTGACACCGTGGTTCTGTGACACCGGGGTACTGTGACACCGGGGTTTTGTGACTCCGGGGTACTCTGACACCATGGTTCTGTGACACCGGTGTTCTGTGACACCTGGGTTCTATGACACCAGGGTTTTGTGACATTGGGGTACTGTGTCACCGGGGTACTTTGACACCAGGGTTCTGTGAAAACGGAGTTCTGTGAAAACGGGGTTCTGTGACACCAGGTTTCTGTGACACCGGGGTTCTGTGAAAACGGGGTTCTGTGACACGGGGGTTTTGTGACAGCGGGGTACTGTGACACCGGGTACTGTGACACTGGGGTTCTGTGACACCAACGTTTCGTGACACCAGGGTTCTGTGACACCGGCGTTTTGCGTCACCGGTGTTCTGTGACACCAGCGTTTCGTGACACCGGGGTACTGTGACACCGGCGTTTTGTGACTCCGGGTTACTATGACACCAGGGTTCTGTGACACCGGGGTTCCGTGACACCAAGGTTTTGTGACACCGGGGTACTGTGACACCGGGATACTTTGGCACCGGGGTTCTGTGACACCGGGGTACTGTGACACCGGGGTACTGTTACACCGGGGTTCTGTGACACCGGGGTTTTGTGACACCGGGGTACTGTGACACCGTGGTTATGTGACTCCATGGTTCTTTGACAACGGGATACTTTGGCACTGTTGTTTTATGACACCGGGGTACTGTGACACATGCGTTCTGTTACACCAGGATACTTTGGCACTGGGGTTCTTTGACACCAGGGTTCTGTGACACCAGGGTTCAATGACACCGGCGTTTTGTGACACCGGGGTTCTGTTATACTAGGGTTTTGCGACACCAGGGTACTGTGACACCGTGGTTCTGTGACACCGGTGTTTTGTGACACCGGGGTACTCTGACACCGGGATACTTTGGCACCGGGGTTCTGTGACACAGGAGTACTGTGACACCGGGTTACTGTTACACCGGGGTTCTGTGACACGGGGGCTTTGTGACACTGGGGTACTGTGACACCATGGTTATGTAACTCCAGGGTTCTGTGACACCGGAATACTTTGGCACTGTGGTTTTATGACACCGGGGTACTGTGACACCGGGGTTCTGTGCCACCGGGATACTCTGGCACTGGTGTTTTATGACACCGTGGTACTGTGACACCGGTGTTCTGTGACACCGGGGTTTCTGTGACACCAGGGTTTTGTGACACCGGGGTACTGTGACACCGGGATACTTTGGCACCGGGGTTCTGTGACACCGGGGTACTGTGACACCGGGGTACTGTTACACCGGGGTTCTGTGACACCGGGGTTTTGTGACACCGGGGTACTGTTATACTAGGGTTTTGCGACACCAGGGTACTGTGACACCGTGGTTCTGTGACACCGGTGTTTTGTGACACCGGGGTACTCTGACACCGGGATACTTTGGCACCGGGGTTCTGTGACACAGGAGTACTGTGACACCGGGGTACTGTTACACCGGGGTTCTGTGACACGGGGGCTTTGTGACACTGGGGTACTGTGACACCATGGTTATGTGACTCCAGGGTTCTGTGACACCGGAATACTTTGGCACTGTGGTTTTATCACACCGGGGTACTGTGACACCGGGGTTCTGTGCCACCGGGATACTTTGGCACTGGTGTTTTTTGACACCGTGGTGCTGTGACACCGGGGTACCGTTACACCGGGGTTCTGTGACACCGGGGTTTTGTGACACCGGGGTACTGTGACACCGTGGTTATGTGACTCCAGGGTTCTTTGACAACGGGATACTTTGGCACTGTTGTTTTATGACACCGGGGTACTGTGACACATGCGTTCTGTTACACCAGGATACTTTGGCACTGGGGTTCTTTGACACCAGGGTTCTGTGACACCAGGGTTCAATGACACCGGCGTTTTGTGACACCGGGGTTCTGTTATACCAGGGTTTTGTGACACGGTGGTTCTGTGACACCGGGGTACTGTGACACCGGTGTTTTGTGACACCGGGGTACTCTGACACCGGGATACTTTGGCACCGGGGTTCTGTAACACAGGGGTACTGTGACACCGGGGTACTGTTTCACCGGGGTACTGTGACACCATGGTTATGTGACTCCAGGGTTCTGTGACACCGGGATACTTTGGCACTGTGGTTTTATGACACCGGGGTACTGTGACACCGGGGTTCTGTGACACCGGGGTTTTGTGACACCGGGGTACTGTGACACCGTGGTTATGTGACTCCAGGGTTCTGTGACACCGGGATACTTTGGCACTGTGGTTTTATGACACCGGGGTACTGTGACACCATGGTTCTGTGACACCAGGGTTCTGTGACACCAGGGTTCTATGACACCGGCGTTTTGTGACACCGGGGTTCTGTTATACCAGGGTTTTGTGACCCCAGGGTACCGTGTCACCGGGGTTCTGTGA
The DNA here is from genome assembly GCF_030144855.1 of Hypanus sabinus. NCBI lineage: Eukaryota > Metazoa > Chordata > Chondrichthyes > Myliobatiformes > Dasyatidae > Hypanus > Hypanus sabinus. Next base: position 120,588,101 of record NC_082711.1, on the reverse strand, counting down.
CACCGGGGTTCTGTGACACCAGGGTTTTGTCACACCAGGGTTTTGTGACACAGGCGTTCTGTTACACCAGGATACTTTGGCACTGGGGTTCTGTGACACCAGGGTTCTGTGACACCAGGGTTCTATAACACCAGGGTTTTGTGACACCGGGGTTCTGTGACACCAGGGTTCTGTGACACCGGCGTTTTGTGACACCGGGATACTTATGCACTGTGGTTTTATGACACCGTGGTACTGTGACACCGGGGTTCTGTGACTCGGGGTTCTGTGACACCGGTGTTCTGTGACACCAGGGTTCTGGGACACCGGGTTTCTATGACACCGGGGTTCTGTGACACTAGGGTTTTGTGACAGCGGGGTACTGTGACACCGGGACACTTTGCCACCGGGGTACTGTGACACCGGGATACTTTGGCACCGGGGTTCTGTGACACAGGGGTACTGTGACACCGGGGTACTGTTACACCGGGGTTCTGTGACACCGGGGTTTTGTGACACCGGGGTACTGTGACACCGGGGTACTGTTACACCGGGGTTCTGTGACACCGGGGTTTTGTGACACCGGGGTATTGTGACACCGTGGTTATGTGACTCCAGGGTTCTGTGACACCGGGATACTTTGGCACTGTGGTTTTATGACACCGGGGTACTGTGACACAGGCGTTCTGTTACACCAGGATACTTTGGCACTGGGGTTCTTTGACACCAAGGTTCTGTGACACCAGGGTTCTATGACACAGGCGTTTTGTGACACCGGGGTTCTGTTATACCAGGGTTTTGTGACACCGTGGTTCTGTGACACCGGGGTACTGTGACACCGGGGTTTTGTGACTCCGGGGTACTCTGACACCATGGTTCTGTGACACCGGTGTTCTGTGACACCTGGGTTCTATGACACCAGGGTTTTGTGACATTGGGGTACTGTGTCACCGGGGTACTTTGACACCAGGGTTCTGTGAAAACGGGGTTCTGTGAAAACGGGGTTCTGTGACACCAGGTTTCTGTGACACCGGGGTTCTGTGAAAACGGGGTTCTGTGACACGGGGGTTTTGTGACAGCGGGGTATTGTGACACCGGGTACTGTGACACTGGGGTTCTGTGACACCAACGTTTCGTGACACCAGGGTTCTGTGACACCGGCGTTTTGTGTCACCGGTGTTCTGTGACACCAGCGTTTCGTGACACCGGGGTACTGTGACACCGGCGTTTTGTGACTCCGGGTTACTGTGACACCAGGGTTCTGTGACACCGGGGTTCTGTGACACCAAGGTTTTGTGACACCGGGGTACTGTGACACCGGGATACTTTGGCACCGGGGTTCTGTGACACCGGGGTACTGTGACACCGGGGTACTGTTACACCGGGGTTCTGTGACACCGGGGTTTTGTGACACCGGGGTACTGTGACACCGTGGTTATGTGACTCCATGGTTCTTTGACAACGGGATACTTTGGCACTGTTGTTTTATGACACCGGGGTACTGTGACACATGCGTTCTGTTACACCAGGATACTTTGGCACTGGGGTTCTTTGACACCAGGGTTCTGTGACACCAGGGTTCAATGACACCGGCGTTTTGTGACACCGGGGTTCTGTTATACTAGGGTTTTGCGACACCAGGGTACTCTGACACCGTGGTTCTGTGACACCGGTGTTTTGTGACACCGGGGTACTCTGACACCGGGATACTTTGGCACCGGGGTTCTGTGACACAGGAGTACTGTGACACCGGGGTACTGTTACACCGGGGTTCTGTGACACGGGGGCTTTGTGACACTGGGGTACTGTGACACCATGGTTATGTGACTCCAGGGTTCTGTGACACCGGAATACTTTGGCACTGTGGTTTTATGACACCGGGGTACTGTGACACCGGGGTTCTGTGACACCGGGATACTTTGGCACCGGGGTTCTGTGACACAGGGGTACTGTGACACCGGGGTACTGTTACACCGGGGTTCTGTGACTCCAGGGTTCTGCGACACCGGGATACTTTGGCACTGTGGTTTTATGACACCGGGGTACTGTGACACAGGCGTTCTGTTACACCAGGATACTTTGGCACTGGGGTTCTGTGACACCAGGGTTCTGTGACACCAGGTTTCTATGACACCGGCGTTTTGTGACACCGGGGTTCTGTTATGCCAGGGTTTTGTGACACCAGGGTACCGTGTCACCGGGGTTCTGTGACACCGGGGTTCAGTGACACCAGGGTTTTGTGACACCAGGGTTTTGTGACACAGGCGTTCTGTTACACCAGGATACTTTGGCACTGGGTTTCTGTGACACCAGGGTTCTGTAACACCAGGGTTCTATAACACCAGGGTTTTGTGACACCGGGGTTCTGTGACACCAGGGTTCTGTGACACCGGCGTTTTGTGACACCGGGGTACTCTGACACCGGGATACTTTGGCACCGGGGTTCTGTGACACAGGAGTACTGTGACTCGGGGTTCTGTGACACCGGCGTTTTGTGACACCAGGGTTCTGGGACACCGGGTTTCTGTGACACCGGTGTTCTGTGACACCAGGGCTTTGTGACACCGGGGTACTGTGACGCCGGGACACTTTGCCACCGGGGTACTGTGACACCGGGATACTTTGGCACCGGGGTTCTGTGACACAGGGGTACTGTGACACCGGGGTACTTTTACACCGGGGTTCTGTGACACCGGGATTTTGTGACACCAGGGTACTGTGACACCGTGGTTATGTGACTCCAGGGTTCTGTGACACCGGGATACTTTGGCACTGTGGTTTTATGACACCGGGGTACTGTGACACAGGCGTTCTGTTACACCAGGATACTTTGGCACTGGGGTTCTTTGACACCAAGGTTCTGTGACACCAGGGTTCTATGACACAGGCGTTTTGTGACACCGGGGTTCTGTTATACCAGGGTTTTGTGACACCGTGGTTCTGTGACACCGCGGTACTGTGACACCGGGGTTTTGTGACTCCGGGGTACTCTGACACCATGGTTCTGTGACACCGGTGTTCTGTGACACCGGGGTTCTGTGACATTGGGGTACTGTGTCACCGGGGTACTTTGACACCAGGGTTCTGTGAAAACGGGGTTCTGTGACACCAGGTTTCTGTGATACCGGGGTTCTGTGAAAACGGTGTTCTGTGACACGGGGGTTTTGTGACAGCGGGGTATTGTGACACCGGGTACTGTGACACTGGGGTTCTGTGACACCAACGTTTCGTGACACCAGGGTTCTGTGACACCGGCGTTTTGTGACACCGGTGTTCTGTGACACCAGCGTTTCGTGACACCGGGGTACTGTGACACCGGCGTTTTGTGACTCCGGGTTACTGTGACACCAGGGTTCTGTGACACCGGCGTTTTGTGACACCGGTATTCGGTGACACGGGGTTCTGTGACACCAGCGTTCTGTGACATGGGGGGTCTGTGACACCGGGATACTGTGACACCGGGTACTGTGACACCGGGGTTCTGTGACACCAGGGTTTCTTGACACCGGGGTTACTGTGACACCGGGGTACTGTGACACCGGGATACTTTGGCACCGGGGTTCTGTGACACCGGGGTACTGTGACACCGGGGTACTGTTACACCGGGGTTCTGTGACACCGGGGTTTTGTGACACCGGGGTACTGTGACACCGTGGTTATGTGACTCCATGGTTCTTTGACAACGGGATACTTTGGCACTGTTGTTTTATGACACCGGGGTACTGTGACACATGCGTTCTGTTACACCAGGATACTTTGGCACTGGGGTTCTTTGACACCAGGGTTCTGTGACACCAGGGTTCAATGACACCGGCGTTTTGTGACACCGGGGTTCTGTTATACTAGGGTTTTGCGACACCAGGGTACTCTGACACCGTGGTTCTGTGACACCGGTGTTTTGTGACACCGGGGTACTCTGACACCGGGATACTTTGGCACCGGGGTTCTGTGACACAGGAGTACTGTGACACCGGGGTACTGTTACACCGGGGTTCTGTGACACGGGGGCTTTGTGACACTGGGGTACTGTGACACCATGGTTATGTGACTCCAGGGTTCTGTGACACCGGAATACTTTGGCACTGTGGTTTTATGACACCGGGGTACTGTGACACCGGGGTTCTGTGACACCGGGATACTTTGGCACCGGGGTTCTGTGACACAGGGGTACTGTGACACCGGGGTACTGTTACACCGTGGTTCTGTGACACCGGGGTACTGTGACACCGGGGTTTTGTGACTCCGGGGTACTCTGACACCATGGTTCTGTGACACCGGTGTTCTGTGACACCGGGGTTCTGTGACATTGGGGTACTGTGTCACCGGGGTACTTTGACACCAGGGTTCTATGAAAACGGGGTTCTGTGACACCAGGTTTCTGTGATACCGGGGTTCTGTGAAAACGGTGTTCTGTGACACGGGGGTTTTGTGACAGCGGGGTATTGTGACACCGGGTACTGTGACACTGGGGTTCTGTGACACCAACGTTTCGTGACACCAGGGTTCTGTGACACCGGCGTTTTGTGACACCGGTGTTCTGTGACACCAGCGTTTCGTGACACCGGGGTACTGTGACACCGGCGTTTTGTGACTCCGGGTTACTGTGACACCAGGGTTCTGTGACACCGGCGTTTTGTGACACCGGTATTCGGTGACACGGGGTTCTGTGACACCAGCGTTCTGTGACATGGGGGGTCTGTGACACCGGGATACTGTGACACCGGGTACTGTGACACCGGGGTTCTGTGACACCAGGGTTTCTTGACACCGGGGTTACTGTGACACCGGGGTTCTGTGACACCAGGGTTCTGTGACACCGGCGTTTTGTGACACCGGGTTACTGTGACACCGGGGTTCTGTGACACCGGGGTTCTGTGACACGGGTGTTCTGTGACACCGGGATACTTTGGCACTGGGGTTTTATGACGCCGGGGTACTGTGACACATGCGTTCTGTGACACCAGGATACTTTGGCACTGGTGTACTTTGGCACCAGGGTTCTATGACACCGGAGTTTTGTGACACCGGTGTTCTGTTATACCGGGGTTCTGTGACACCGGGGTACTGCGACACCGGGGTACTGTGACACCGGGGTTCTGTGACACCGGTGTTTTGTGACACCGAGGTTCTCTGACACCGGGATACTTTGGCACCGGGGTTCTGTGACACAGGGGTACTGTGACACCGGGGTACTGTTACACCGGGGTTCTGTGACACCGGGGTTTTGTGACACCGGGGAACTGAGACACCGTGGTTATGGGACTCCAGGGTTCTGTGACACCGGGATACTTTGGCACTGTGGTTTTATGACACCGGGGTACTGTGACACAGGCGTTCTGTTACACCAGGATACTTTGGCACTGGGGTTCTGTGACACCAGGGTTCTGTGACACCAGGGTTCTATGACACCGGCGTTTTGTGACACCGGGGTTCTGTTATACCAGGGTTTTGTGACACCAGGGTACTGTGTCACCGGGGTTCTTTGACACCGGAGTTCTGTGACACCGGGGTACTCTGACACCAGGGTTCTGTGACACCAGGGTTCTGTGACACCAGGGTTTTGTGACAACGGGGTACTGTGACTCCGGGGTACTTTGGCACTGGGGATTTGTGACACCGAGGTTCTCTGACACCGGGATACTTTGGCACCGGGGTTCTGTGACACAGGGGTACTGTGACACCGGGGTACTGTTACACCGGGGTTCTGTGACACCGGGGTTTTGTGACACCGGGGAACTGTGACACCGTGGTTATGGGACTCCAGGGTTCTGTGACACCGGGATACTTTGGCACTGTGGTTTTATGACACCGGGGTACTGTGACACAGGCGTTCTGTTACACCAGGATACTTTGGCACTGGGGTTCTGTGACACCAGGGTTCTGTGACACCAGGGTTCTATGATACCAGGGTTTTGTGACACCAGGGTACTGTGTCACCGGGGTTCTGTGACACCGGTGTTTTGTGACACCGGGGTACTCTGACACCAGGGTTCTGTGACACCAGGGTTCTGTGACACCAGGGTTTTGTGACAACGGGGTACTGTGACTCCGGGGTACTTTGGCACTGGGGATTTGTGATACCGGGGTTCTGTGACACCGGGGTACTGTGTCACCGGGGTTCTGTGACACCGGGGTTTTGTAACACCGGGTTTCTGTGAAAACGGGGTTCTGTGACACGGGGGTTTTGTGACAGCGGGGTATTGTGACACCGGGTACTGTGACACTGGGGTTCTGTGACACCAACGTTTCGTGACACCAGGCTTCTGTGACACCAGGGTTCTGTGACACCGGCGTTTTGTGACACCGGTGTTCTGTCACACAGGCGTTCTGTTACACCAGGATACTTTGGCACTGGGGTTTTGTGACACCGGGGTACTGTGACACCAGGGTTCTGTGACACCAGGTTTCTGTGACACCAGGGTCTTGTGACACCGGGGTTCTGTGACACCGGGTACTGATAACCGGGGTTCTGTGACACAGGGGATCTGTGACACGAGGGTTCTGTGACTCAGCGGCACTGTGACACCGGAGTTTTGTGAGGCCGCGGTACTGTGACACCGGGTTACAGTGGCACCGGGGTTATGTGACACAAGGGTTTTGTGACACTGGGCTTCTGTGACACCGGCGTATAGTGATACCAGGGTTCTGTGCCACCGGGATACTTTGGCACTGGTGTTTTATGACACCGTGGTACTGTGACACCGGGGTTCTGTGACACCTGGGTTTTGTGACACCGGGGTACTGTGATACCGGGATACTTTGGCACCGGGGTTCTGTGACACCGGGGTACTGTGACACCGGGGTACTGTTACACCGGGGTTCTGTGACACCGGGGTTTTGTGACACCGGGGTACTGTGACACCGTGGTTATGTGACTCCAGGGTTCTTTGACACCGGGATACTTTGGCAATGTTGTTTTATGACACCGGGGTACTGTGACACAGGCGTTCTGTTACACCAGGATACTTTGGCACTGGGGTTCTTTGACACCAGGGTTCTGTGACACCAGGGTTCAATGACACCGGCGTTTTGTGACACCGGGGTTCTGTTATACCAGGGTTTTGCGACACCAGGGTACTGTGACACCGTGGTTCTGTGACACCGGTGTTTTGTGACACCGGTGTGCTGTGACACCGGGGTTTTGTGACACCGAGGTTCTCTGACACCGGGATACTTTGGCACCGGGGTTCTGTGACACAGGGGTACTGTGACACCGGGGTACTGTTACACCGGGGTTCTGTGACACCGGGGTTTTGTGACACCGGGGAACTGTGACACCGTGGTTATGGGACTCCAGGGTTCTGTGACACCGGGATACTTTGGCACTGTGGTTTTATGACACCGGGGTACTGTGACACAGGCGTTCTTTTACACCAGGATACTTTGACACCGGGGTTCTGTTATACCAGGGTTTTGTGACACCAGGGTACTGTGTCACCGGGGTTCTTTGACACCGGAGTTCTGTGACACCGGGGTACTCTGACACCAGGGTTCTGTGACACCAGGGTTCTGTGACACCAGGGTTTTGTGACAACGGGGTACTGTGACTCCGGGGTTCTTTGGCACTGGGGATTTGTGACACCGAGGTTCTCTGACACCGGGATACTTTGGCACCGGGGTTCTGTGACACAGGGGTACTGTGACACCGGGGTACTGTTACACCGGGGTTCTGTGACACCGGGGTTTTGTGACACCGGGGAACTGTGACACCGTGGTTATGGGACTCCAGGGTTCTGTGACACCGGGATACTTTGGCACTGTGGTTTTATGACACCGGGGTACTGTGACACAGGCGTTCTGTTACACCAGGATACTTTGGCACTGGGGTTCTGTGACACCAGGGTTCTGTGACACCAGGGTTCTATGACACCGGCGTTTTGTGACACCGGGGTTCTGTTATACCAGGGTTTTGTGACAACAGGGTTTTGTGACACCAGGGTTTTGTGACACAGGCGTTCTGTTACACCAGGATACTTTGGCACTGGGGTTCTGTGACACCAGGGTTCTGTGACACCAGGGTTCTATGATACCAGGGTTTTGTGACACCAGGGTACTGTGTCACCGGGGTTCTGTGACACCGGTGTTTTGTGACACCGGGGTACTCTGACACCAGGGTTCTGTGACACCAGGGTTCTGTGACACCAGGGTTTTGTGACAACGGGGTACTGTGACTCCGGGGTACTTTGGCACTGGGGATTTGTGACACCGGGGTTCTGTGACACCGGGGTACTGTGTCACCGGGGTTCTGTGACACCGGGGTTTTGTAACACCGGGTTTCTGTGAAAACGGGGTTCTGTGACACGGGGGTTTTGTGACAGCGGGGTATTGTGACACCGGGTACTGTGACACTGGGCTTCTGTGACACCAACGTTTCGTGACACCAGGCTTCTGTGACACCAGGGTTCTGTGACACCGGCGTTTTGTGACACCGGTGTTCTGTGACACCAGCGTTTCGTGACACCGGGGTATTGTGACACCGGGGTTACTGTGACACCGTGGTACTGTGACACCGGGGTTCTGTGACACCAGCGTTCTGTGACACCGGCGTTTTGTGACACCGGGTTACTGTGACACCGAGGTTCTGTGAGTCCGGGGTACTCTGACACCATGGTTCTGTGACAGCGGGGTTCTGTGACACCGGGGTTTTGTAACACCGGGGTACCGTGACACCAGAGTTCTGTGACACGGGTACGGTGACACCGGTGTTCTCTGACACCTGGGTTCTATGACACCAGGGTTTTGTGACACTGGGGTACTGTGTCACCGGAGTTCTGTGACACCAGGGTTTTGTGTCACCGGGGTACTTTGAAACCAGGGTTCTGTGAAAACGGGTTTCTGTGAAAACGGGGTTCTGTGACACCAGGTTTCTGTGACACCGGGTTTCTGTGAAAACGGGGTTCTGTGACACGGGGGTTTTGTGACAGCGGGGTATTGTGACACCGGGTACTGTGACACTGGGGTTCTGTGACACCAACGTTTCGTGACACCATGCTTCTGTGACACCGGCGTTTTGTGACACCGGTGTACTGTGACACCAGCGTTTCGTGACACCATGCTTCTGTGACACCGGGGTTACTGTGACACCGTGGTACTGTGACACCGGGGTTCTGTGACACCGGGGTTCTGTGACACCAGGGTTCTGTGACACGGGTGTTCTGTGACACCGGGATACTTTGGCACTGGGGTTCTTTGACACCAGGGTTCTATGACACCGGCGTTTTGTGACACCGGTGTTCTGTTATACCGGGGTTCTGTGACACCGGGGTACTGCGACACCGGGGTTCTGTGACACCAGGGTTCTGTGACACGGGTGTTCTGTGACACCGGGATACTTTGGCACCGGGGTTCTGTGACACCAGGGTTCTGTGACACCGGCGTTTTGTGACACCAGGGTTTTGTGTCACCGGGGTACTTTGAAACCAGGGTTCTGTGAAAACGGGGTTCTGTGAAAACGGGGTTCTGTGACACCAGGTTTCTGTGACACCGGGTTTCTGTGAAAACGGGGTTCTGTGACACGGGGGTTTTGTGACACCGGGTACTGTGACACTGGGGTTCTGTGACACCAACGTTTCGTGACACCATGCTTCTGTGACACCGGCGTTTTGTGACACCGGTGTACTGTGACACCAGCGTTTCGTGACACCGGGGTATTGTGACTCCGGGGTTACTGTGACACCGTGGTACTGTGACACCGGGGTTCTGTGACACCGGGGTTCTGTGACACCAGGGTTCTGTGACACGGGTGTTCTGTGACACCGGGATACTTTGGCACTGGGGTTCTTTGACACCAGGGTTCTATGACACCGGCGTTTTGTGACACCGGTGTTCTGTTCTACCGGGGTTCTGTGACACCGGGGTACTGCGACACCGGGGTTCTGTGACACCGGGGTTCTGTTATACCAGGGTTTTGTGATACCGGTGTACTGTGATACCCGGGTACTGTGACACCGGGGTACTGTGACACCGGGGTTCTGTGACACCAGTGTTCTCTGAAACCAGGGTACTGTGACACCGGGGTACTGTGACACCGGGGTTCCGTGACACCGGGATACATTGGCGCTGGGGTTCTTTGACCCTGGGTTTCTGTCTCACCGGGGTAATGTGACACCGGGTTTCTGTAGCACAGGGGTAGTGTGTACACCGGCGTACAGTGATACCAGGGTTCTGTGACACCTGGATACTTTGGCACTGTGGTTTTATGACACCGGGGTACTGTGACACAGGCGTTCTGTTACACCAGGATACTTTGGCACTGGGGTTTTGTGACACCGGGGTACTGTGACACCAGGGTTCTATGACACCGGCGTTTTGTGACACCGGGGTTCTGTTATACCAGGGTTTCTGTGAAAACGGGGTTCTGTGACACGGGGTTTTGTGACAGCGGGGTATTGTGACACCGGGTACTGTGACACTGGGGTTCTGTGACACCAACTTTTCGTGACACCAGGGTTCTGTGACACCAGGGTTCTGTGACACCGGCGTTTTGTGACACCGGTGTTCTGTGACACCAGCGTTTCGTGACACCGGGGTATTGTGACACCGGCGTTTTGTGACACCGGTGTTCTGTGAGACCGGGGTTCTGTGACACCAGCGTTCTGTGACACGGGGGTTCTGTGACACCGGGATACTGTGACACCGGGTACAGTGACACCGGGGTTCTGTGACACCAGGGTTTCTTGACACCGGGGTTTCTGTGACACCGTGGTACTGTGACACCGGGGTTCTGTGACACCAGGGTTCTGTGACACCAGGGTTCTATGACACCGGCGTTTTGTGACACCGGGGTTCTGTTATACCAGGGTTTTGTGACACCGGGGTTCTGTTATACCAGGGTTTTGTGACACCAGGGTACTGTGTCACCGGGGTTCTGTGACACCGGGGTTCTGTGACACCAGGGTTCTGTGACACGGGTGTTCTGTGACACCGGGATACTTTGGCACTGGGGTTCTGTGACACCAGGGTTCTATGACACCGGCGTTTTGTGACACCGGTGTTCTGTTATACCCGGGTTTTGTGACACCGGTGTACTGTGATACCCGGGTACTGTGACACCGGGGTACTGTGACACCGGGGTTCTGTGACACCAGTGTTCTCTGAAACCAGGGTACTGTGACACCGGGGTACTGTGACACCGGGGTTCGTGACACCGGGATACATTGGCACTGGGGTTCTTTGACCCAGGATTTCTGTATCACCGGGGTAATGTGACACCGGGTTTCTGTAGCACAGGGGTAGTGTGTACATCGGCGTACAGTGATACCAGGGTTCTGTGACACCTGGATACTTTGGCACTGTGGTTTTATGACACCGGGGTACTGTGACACAGGCGTTCTGTTACACCAGGATACTTTGGCACTGGGGTTTTGTGACACCGGGGTACTGTGACACCAGGGTTCTATGACACCGGCGTTTTGTGACACCGGGGTTCTGTTATACCAGGGTTTTTGTGAAAACGGGGTTCTGTGACACGGGGGTTTTGTGACAGCGGGGTATTGTGACACCGGGTACTGTGACACTGGGGTTCTGTGACACCAACTTTTCGTGACACCAGGGTTCTGTGACACCAGGGTTCTGTGACACCGGCGTTTTGTGACACCGGTGTTCTGTGACACCAGCGTTTCGTGACACCGGGGTATTGTGACACCGGCGTTTTGTGACACCGGTGTTCTGTGAGACCGGGGTTCTGTGACACCAGCGCTCTGTGACACGGGGGTTCTGTGACACCGGGATACTGTGACACCGGGTACAGTGACACCGGGGTTCTGTGACACCATTGTTTCTTGACACCGGTGTTTCTGTGACACCGTGGTACTGTGACACCGGGGTTCTGTGACACCAGGGTTCTGTGACACCAGGGTTCTATGACACCGGCGTTTTGTGACACCGGGGTTCTGTTATACCAGGGTTTTGTGACACCAGGGTTCTGTGACACCAGGGTTCTATGACACCAGGGTTTTGTGACACCGGGGTTCTGTGACACCAGGGTTCTGTGACACCGGCGTTTTGTGACACCGGGTTACTGTGACACCGGGGTTCTGTGACACCGGGGTTCTGTGACACCAGGGTTCTGTGACACGGGTGTTCTGTGACACCGGGATACTTTGGCACTGGGGTTTTATGACGCCGGGGTACTGTGACACAGGCGTTCTGTGACACCAGGATACTTTGGCACTGGTGTTCTTTGACACCAGGGTTCTATGACACCGGCGTTTTGTGACACCGGTGTTCTGTTATACCGGGGTTCTGCGACACCGGGGTACTGTCACACCGGGGTTCTGTGACACCAGTGTTCTCTGTAACCAGGGTACTGTGACACAGGGGTACTGTGACACGGGGTACTGTGACACCGGGGTAATGTGACACCGGGGTTCCGTGATACCGGGTTACATTGGCACTGGGGTTCTTTGAACCTGGGTTTCTGTATCACCGGGGTAATGTGACACCGGGTTTCTGTAGCACAGGGGTAGTGTGTACACCGGCGTACAGTGATACCAGGGTTCTGTGACACCGGGATACTTTGGCACTGTGGTTTTATGACACCGGGGTACTTTGACACAGGCGTTCTGTTACACCAGGATACTTTGGCACTGGGGTTCTGTGACACCAGGGTTCTATGACACCGGCGTTTTGTGACACAGGGGTTCTGTTATAGCAGGGTTTTGTGACACCAGGGTACTGTGTCACCGGGGTTCTGTGACACCGGGGTTCTGTGACACCAGGGTTCTGTGACACCAGGGTTCTATGACACCAGGGTTCTGTGACACCAGGGTACTGTGTCACCGGGGTTCTGTGACACCGGTGTTTTGTGACACCGGGGTACTCTGACACCAGGGTTCTGTGACACCAGGGTTCTGTGACACCGGTGTTTTGTGACGCCGGGGTACTGTGACACCGGGGTTATGTGTCACCATGGTTCTGTGACACTGGGGTTATGGGACACAAGGGTTTTGAAACACTGGGCTTCTGTGACTCCGGCGTACAGTGATACCAGGATTCTGTGACACCGGGATAATTTGGCACTGTGGTTTTATGACACCGTGGTACTGTGACACCGGGGTTCTGTGACTCGGGGGTTCTGTGTCACCGGCGTTTTGTGACACCAGGGTTCTGGGACACCGGGTTTCTGTGACACCGGGGTTCTGTGACACCAGGGTTTTGTGACACCGGGGTAATGTGACCCCGGGATACTTTGCCACCGGGGTACTGTGACACCGGGATACTTTGGCACCGGGGTTCTGTGACACAGGGGTACTGTGACACCGGGGTACTGTTACACCGGGGTTCTGTGACACCGGGGTTTTGTGACACCGGGGTACTGTGACACCGTGGTTATGTGACTCCAGGGTTCTTTGACACCGGGATACTTTTTCACTGTTGTTTTATGACACCGGGGTACTGTGACACAGGCGTTCTGTTACACCAGGATACTTTGGCACTGGGGTTCTTTGACACCAGGGTTCTGTGACACCAGGGTTCTCTGACACCGGCGTTTTGTGACACCGGTGTTCTGTTATACCAGGGTTTTGCGACACCAGGTTATTGTGACACCGTGGTTCTGTGACACCGGTGTTTCGTGACACCGGGGTACTGTGACACCGGGGTTTTGTGACACCATGGTACTGTGACACCGTGGTTATGTGACTCCAGGGTTCTGTGACACCGGGATACTTTGGCACTGTGGTTTTATGACACCGGGGTACTGTGACACAGGCGTTCTGTTACACCAGGATACTTTGGCACTGGGGTTCTGTGACACCAGGGTTCTGTGACACCAGGGTTTTGTGACACCAGGGTACTGCGTCACCGGGGTTCTGTGACACCGGGGTTCTGTGACACCAGGGTTTTGTGACACCAGGGTTTTGTGACACAGGCGTTCTGTTACACCAGGATACTTTGGCACTGGGGTTCTGTGACACCAGGTTTCTGTGACACCAGGGTTCTATGACACCAGGGTTTTGTGACACCAGGGTACTGTGTCACCGGGGTTCTGTGACACCGGTGTTTTGTGACACCGGGGATCTGTGACACCGGTGTTTTGTGACACCGGGGTACTCTGACACCAGGGTTCTGTGACACCAGGGTACTTTGGCACTGGGGTTCCGTGATACCGGGGATCTGTGACACCAGGGTTCTGCTTACAGCGGAGCACTGTGACACCAGGGTTCTGTGACACAGGGGTTCTGTGACACCGGTGTTTTGTGACGCCGGGGAACTGTGACACCGGGGTTATGTGACACCATGGTTCTGTGACACCGGGGTTATGTGACACAAGGGTTTTGTGAAACTGAGCTTCTGTGACACCGGCGTACAGTGATACCAGGGTTCTGTGACACCGGGATACTTTGGCACTGGGGTTTTATGACACCGTGGTGCTGTGACACCGGGGTTCTGTGACTCGGGGGTTCTGTGACACCGGGGGTACTGTGACACCGGGACACTTTGCCACCGGGGTACTGTGACACCGGGATACTTTGGCACCGGGGTTCTGTGACACAGGGGTACTGTGACACCGGGGTACTGTGACACAGGCGTTCTGTTACACCAGGATAATTTGGCACTGGGGTTCTTTGACACCAAGGTTCTGTGACAGCAGGGTTTTGTGACACCAGGGTACGGTGACACCGTGGTTCTGTGACACCGGTGTTTTGTGACACCGGGGTACTGTGACACCGGGGTTTTGTGACTCCGGGGTACTCTGACACCGTGGTTCTGTGACACCGGTGTTTTGTGACACCGGGGTACTGTGACACCGGGGTTTTATGACACCGGGGTACTGTGACACAGGCGTTCTGTGACACCGGGATACTTTGGCACTGGGTTTTATGACACCGGGGTTCTTTGACAGCAGGGTTCTGTGACACCAGGGTTTTGTGACACCAGGGTTCTGGGACACCGGGGTTCCGTGACACCGGGGTTCTGTGACACCGGGATACTTTGGCACTGTGGTTTTATGACACCGGGGTACTGTGACACAGGCGTTCTATTACACCAGGATACTTTGGCACTGGGGTTCTTTGACACCAAGGTTCTGTGACTCCGGGGTTGTGTCACACCAGCGATCTGTGACCCAGTGTAACTGTGACACCGGTGTTCTGTGACACCGGGGTCCTGTGACACCACGGTTCCATGACACCGGGGTTCTGTGACACCGGTGTTCTGTTATACCAGGGTTTTGTGACACCGGGGTACTGCGACACCGGGTTTCTGTTATACCAGGGTTTTGTGACACCGTGGTTCTGTGACACCGGTGTTTTGTGACACCGGGGTACTGTGACACCGGGGTTTTGTGACTCCGCGGTACTCTGACACCATGGTTCTGTGACACCGGGGTACTGTTACACCGGGGTTCTGTGACACCGGGGTTTTGTAACACCGGGGTACCGTGACACCAGAGTTCTGTGACACAAGGGTACTGTGACACCGGTGTTCTGTGACACCTGGGTTCTATGACACCAGGGTTTTGTGACGTTGGGGTACTGTGTCACCGGGGTACTTTGACACCAGGGTTCTGTGAAAACGGGGTTCTGTGAAAACGGGGTTCTGTGACAACAGGTTTCTGTGACACAGGGGTTCTGTTAAAACGGGGTTCTGTGACACGGGGGTTTTGTGACAGCGGGGTATTGTGACACCGGGTACTGTGACACTGGGGTTCTGTGACACCGGCGTTTTGTGACTCCGGGTTACTGTGACACCAGGGTTCTGTGACACCAACGTTCCGTGACATGGGGGTTCTGTGACACCGGGATACTGTGACACCGGGTATTGTGACACCGGGGTTCTGTGACACCAGGGTTTCTTGACACCGGGGTTACTGTGACACCGTGGTACTGTGACACCGGGGTTCTGTGACACCAGGGTTCTGTGACACCGGGTTACTGTGACACCGGGGTTCTGTGACACCGGGGTTCTGTGACACCGGGGTTCAGTGACACGGGTGTTCTGTGACACCGGGTTACTGTGACACCGGGGTTTTATGACGCCGGGGTACTGTGACACAGGCGTTCTGTGACACCAGGATACTTTGGCACTGGGGTTCTTTGGCACCAGGGTTCTATGACACCGGCGTTTTGTGACACCGGTGTTCTGTTATACCGGGGTTCTGTGACACCGGGGTACTGCGACACCGGGGTACTGTGACACCGGGATTCTGTGACACCGGTGTTTTGTGACACCGGGGTTCTGTGAAACCCGGGTTTTGTGAAACCGGGGTTTTGTAACACCGGGGTTCTGTGACACCAGGGTTCTGTGACACCAGGGTATTGTGACACCGGGGTTCTGTGACACCGGGTACTGATAACCGGGGTTCTGTGACACCGGGGATCTGTGACACGAGGGTTCTGTGACACAGGGGTTCTGTGACACCGGAGTTTTGTGACGCCGGGGTACCGTGACACCGGGTTACTGTGACACCGGGGTTATGTGACACAAGGGTTTTGTGACACTGGGCTTCTGTGACACCGGCGTATAGTGATACCAGGGTTCTATGCCACCGGGATACTTCGGCACTGGTGTTTTTTGACACCGTGGTACTGTGACACCGGGGTTCTGTGACACCGGGGTTCTGTGACACCAGGGTTTTGTGACACCGGGGTACTGTGACACCGGGATACTTTGGCACCGGGGTTCTGTGACACCGGCGTTTTGTGACACCGGGGTTCTGTTATACCAGGGTTTTGCGACACCAGGTTATTGTGACACCGTGGTTATGTGACTCCAGGGTTCTGTGACACCGGGATACTTTGGCACTGTGGTTTTATGACACCGGGGTACTGTGACACAGGCGTTCTGTTACACCAGGATACTTCGGCACTGGTGTTTTCTGACACCGTGGTACTGTGACACCGGGGTTCTGTGACACCGGGGTTCTGTGACACCAGGGTTTTGTGACACTGGGCTTCTGAGACACTGGCTTATAGTGATACCAGGGTTCTATGCCACCGGGATACTTCGGCACTGGTGTTTTATGACACCGTGGTACTGTGACACCGGGGTTCTGTGACACCGGGGTTCTGTGACACCAGGGTTTTGTGACACCGGGGTACTGTGACACCGGGATACTTAGGCACCGGGGTTCTGTGACACCGGGGTACTGTGACACCGGGGTACTGTTACACCGGGGTTCTGTGACTCCGCGGTACTCTGACACCATGGTTCTGTGACACCGGGGTACTGTTACACCGGGGTTCTGTGACACCGGGGTTTTGTAACACCGGGGTACCGTGACACCAGAGTTCTGTGACACAAGGGTACTGTGACACCGGTGTTCTGTGACACCTGGGTTCTATGACACCAGGGTTTTGTGACGTTGGGGTACTGTGTCACCGGGGTACTTTGACACCAGGGTTCTGTGAAAACGGGGTTCTGTGAAAACGGGGTTCTGTGACAACAGGTTTCTGTGACACAGGGGTTCTGTTAAAACGGGGTTCTGTGACACGGGGGTTTTGTGACAGCGGGGTATTGTGACACCGGGTACTGTGACACTGGGGTTCTGTGACACCGGCGTTTTGTGACTCCGGGTTACTGTGACACCAGGGTTCTGTGACACCAACGTTCCGTGACATGGGGGTTCTGTGACACCGGGATACTGTGACACCGGGTATTGTGACACAGGGGTTCTGTGACACCAGGGTTTCTTGACACCGGGGTTACTGTGACACCGTGGTACTGTGACACCGGGGTTCTGTGACACCAGGGTTCTGTGACACCGGGTTACTGTGACACCGGGGTTCTGTGACACCGGGGTTCTGTGACACCGGGGTTCAGTGACACGGGTGTTCTGTGACACCGGGTTACTGTGACACCGGGGTTTTATGACGCCGGGGTACTGTGACACAGGCGTTCTGTGACACCAGGATACTTTGGCACTGGGGTTCTTTGGCACCAGGGTTCTATGACACCGGCGTTTTGTGACACCGGTGTTCTGTTATACCGGGGTTCTGTGACACCGGGGTACTGCGACACCGGGGTACTGTGACACCGGGGTTCTGTGACACCGGTGTTTTGTGACACCGGGGTTCTGTGAAACCCGGGTTTTGTGAAACCGGGGTTTTGTAACACCGGGGTTCTGTGACACCAGGGTTCTGTGACACCAGGGTATTGTGACACCGGGGTTCTGTGACACCGGGTACTGATAACCGGGGTTCTGTGACACCGGGGATCTGTGACACGAGGGTTCTGTGACACAGGGGTTCTGTGACACCGGAGTTTTGTGACGCCGGGGTACCGTGACACCGGGTTACTGTGACACCGGGGTTATGTGACACAAGGGTTTTGTGACACTGGGCTTCTGTGACACCGGCGTATAGTGATACCAGGGTTCTATGCCACCGGGATACTTCGGCACTGGTGTTTTTTGACACCGTGGTACTGTGACACCGGGGTTCTGTGACACCGGGGTTCTGTGACACCAGGGTTTTGTGACACCGGGGTACTGTGACACCGGGATACTTTGGCACCGGGGTTCTGTGACACCGGCGTTTTGTGACACCGGGGTTCTGTTATACCAGGGTTTTGCGACACCAGGTTATTGTGACACCGTGGTTATGTGACTCCAGGGTTCTGTGACACCGGGATACTTTGGCACTGTGGTTTTATGACACCGGGGTACTGTGACACAGGCGTTCTGTTACACCAGGATACTTCGGCACTGGTGTTTTCTGACACCGTGGTACTGTGACACCGGGGTTCTGTGACACCGGGGTTCTGTGACACCAGGGTTTTGTGACACTGGGCTTCTGAGACACTGGCTTATAGTGATACCAGGGTTCTATGCCACCGGGATACTTCGGCACTGGTGTTTTATGACACCGTGGTACTGTGACACCGGGGTTCTGTGACACCAGGGTTTTGTGACACCGGGGTACTGTGACACCGGGATACTTAGGCACCGGGGTTCTGTGACACCGGGGTACTGTGACACCGGGGTACTGTTACACCGGGGTTCTGTGACTCCGCGGTACTCTGACACCATGGTTCTGTGACACCGGGGTACTGTTACACCGGGGTTCTGTGACACCGGGGTTTTGTAACACCGGGGTACCGTGACACCAGAGTTCTGTGACACAAGGGTACTGTGACACCGGTGTTCTGTGACACCTGGGTTCTATGACACCAGGGTTTTGTGACGTTGGGGTACTGTGTCACCGGGGTACTTTGACACCAGGGTTCTGTGAAAACGGGGTTCTGTGAAAACGGGGTTCTGTGACAACAGGTTTCTGTGACACAGGGGTTCTGTTAAAACGGGGTTCTGTGACACGGGGGTTTTGTGACAGCGGGGTATTGTGACACCGGGTACTGTGACACTGGGGTTCTGTGACACCGGCGTTTTGTGACTCCGGGTTACTGTGACACCAGGGTTCTGTGACACCAACTTTCCGTGACATGGGGGTTCTGTGACACCGGGATACTGTGACACCGGGTATTGTGACACCGGGGTTCTGTGACACCAGGGTTTCTTGACACCGGGGTTACTGTGACACCGTGGTACTGTGACACCGGGGTTCTGTGACACCAGGGTTCTGTGACACCGGGTTACTGTGACACCGGGGTTCTGTGACACCGGGGTTCTGTGACACCGGGGTTCAGTGACACGGGTGTTCTGTGACACCGGGTTACTGTGACACCGGGGTTTTATGACGCCGGGGTACTGTGACACAGGCGTTCTGTGACACCAGGATACTTTGGCACTGGGGTTCTTTGGCACCAGGGTTCTATGACACCGGCGTTTTGTGACACCGGTGTTCTGTTATACCGGGGTTCTGTGACACCGGGGTACTGCGACACCGGGGTACTGTGACACCGGGGTTCTGTGACACCGGTGTTTTGTGACACCGGGGTTCTGTGAAACCCGGGTTTTGTGAAACCGGGGTTTTGTAACACCGGGGTTCTGTGACACCAGGGTTCTGTGACACCAGGGTATTGTGACACCGGGGTTCTGTGACACCGGGTACTGATAACCGGGGTTCTGTGACACCGGGGATCTGTGACACGAGGGTTCTGTGACACAGGGGTTCTGTGACACCGGAGTTTTGTGACGCCGGGGTACCGTGACACCGGGTTACTGTGACACCGGGGTTATGTGACACAAGGGTTTTGTGACACTGGGCTTCTGTGACACCGGCGTATAGTGATACCAGGGTTCTATGCCACCGGGATACTTCGGCACTGGTGTTTTTTGACACCGTGGTACTGTGACACCGGGGTTCTGTGACACCGGGGTTCTGTGACACCAGGGTTTTGTGACACCGGGGTACTGTGACACCGGGATACTTTGGCACCGGGGTTCTGTGACACCGGCGTTTTGTGACACCGGGGTTCTGTTATACCAGGGTTTTGCGACACCAGGTTATTGTGACACCGTGGTTATGTGACTCCAGGGTTCTGTGACACCGGGATACTTTGGCACTGTGGTTTTATGACACCGGGGTACTGTGACACAGGCGTTCTGTTACACCAGGATACTTTGGCACTGGGGTTCTGTGACACCAGGGTTCTGTGACACCAGGGTTCTATGACACCGGCGTTTTGTGACACCGGGGTTCTGTTATACCAGGGTTTTGTGACACCAGGGTACTGCGTCACCGGGGTTCTGTGACACCGGGGTTCTGTGACACCAGGGTTTTGTGACACCAGGGTTTTGTGACGCAGGCGTTCTGTTACACCAGGATACTTTGGCACTGGGGTTCTGTGACACCAGGGTTCTGTGACACCAGGGTTCTATGACACCAGGGTTTTGTGACACCAGGGTACTGTGTCACCGGGGTTCTGTGACACCGGTGTTTTGTGACACCGGGGTTCTGTGACACCGGTGTTTTGTGACACCGGGGTACTCTGACACCAGGGTTCTGTGACACCAGGGTACTTTGGCACTGGGGTTCCGTGATACCGGGGATCTGTGACACCAGAGTTCTGCTTACAGCGGAGCACTGTTGACACCAGGGTTCTGTGACACCGGTGTTTTGTGACGCCGGGGTACTGTGACACCGGGGTTATGTGACACCATGGTTCTGTGACACCGGGGTTATGTGACACAAGGGTTTTGTGAAACTGAGCTTCTGTGACACCGGCGTACAGTGATACCAGGGTTCTGTGACACCGGGATACTTTGGCACTGGGGTTTTATGACACCGTGGTGCTGTGACACCGGGGTTCTGTGACTCGTGGGTTCTGTGACACCGGGGGTACTGTGACACCGGGACACTTTGCCACCGGGGTACTGTGACACCGGGATACTTTGGCACCGGGGTTCTGTGACACAGGGGTACTGTGACACCGGGGTACTGTGACACAGGCGTTCTGTTACACCAGGATAATTTGGCACTGGGGTTCTTTGACACCAAGGTTCTGTGACACCAGGGTTCTATGACACAGGCGTTTTGTGACACCGGGGTTCTGTGACACCGGGGTTCTGTGACACCGGGATACTTTGGCACTGTGGTTTTATGACACCGGGGTACTGTGACACAGGTGTTCTATTACACCAGGATACTTTGGCACTGGGGTTCTTTGACACCAAGGTTCTGTGACACCGGGGTTGTGTCACACCAGCGATCTGTGACCCCGGGTAACTGTGACACCGGGGTTCTGTGACACCGGGGTCCTGTGACACCACGGTTCCATGACACCGGGGTTCTGTGACACCGGTGTTCTGTTATACCAGGGTTTTGTGACACCGGGGTACTGCGACACCGGGGTTCTGTTATACCAGGGTTTTGTGACACCGTGGTTCTGTGACACCGGTGTTTTGTGACACCGGGGTACTGTGACACCGGGGTTTTGTGATTCCGCGGTACTCTGACACCATGGTTCTGTGACACCGGGGTACTGTTACACCGGGGTTCTGTGACACCGGGGTTTTGTAACACCGGGGTACCGTGACACCAGAGTTCTGTGACACAAGGGTACTGTGACACCGGTGTTCTGTGACACCTGGGTTCTATGACACCAGGGTTTTGTGACGTTGGGGTACTGTGTCACCGGGGTACTTTGACACCAGGGTTCTGTGAAAACGTGGTTTTGTGAAAACGGGGTTCTGTGACACCAGGTTTCTGTGACACAGGGGTTCTGTTAAAACGGGGTTCTGTGACACGGGGGTTTTGTGACAGCGGGGTATTGTGACACCGGGTACTGTGACACTGGGGTTCTGTGACACCGGCGTTTTGTGACTCCGGGTTACTGTGACACCAGGGTTCTGTGACACCAGCGTTCTGTGACATGGGGGTTCTGTGACACCGGGATACTGTGACACCGGGTATTGTGACACCGGGTTCTGTGACACCTGCGTTTTGTGACACCGGGGTTCTGTGACACCGGGGTTCTGTGACACCAGGGTTTTGTGACACTGGGCTTCTGAGACACTGGCTTATAGTGATACCAGGGTTCTATGCCACCGGGATACTTCGGCACTGGTGTTTTATGACACCGTGGTACTGTGACACCGGGGTTCTGTGACACCGGGGTTCTGTGACACCAGGGTTTTGTGACACCGGGGTACTGTGACACCGGGATACTTAGGCACCGGGGTTCTGTGACACCGGGGTACTGTGACACCGGGGTACTGTTACACCGGGGTTCTGTGACTCCGCGGTACTCTGACACCATGGTTCTGTGACACCGGGGTACTGTTACACCGGGGTTCTGTGACACCGGGGTTTTGTAACACCGGGGTACCGTGACACCAGAGTTCTGTGACACAAGGGTACTGTGACACCGGTGTTCTGTGACACCTGGGTTCTATGACACCAGGGTTTTGTGACGTTGGGGTACTGTGTCACCGGGGTACTTTGACACCAGGGTTCTGTGAAAACGGGGTTCTGTGAAAACGGGGTTCTGTGACAACAGGTTTCTGTGACACAGGGGTTCTGTTAAAACGGGGTTCTGTGACACGGGGGTTTTGTGACAGCGGGGTATTGTGACACCGGGTACTGTGACACTGGGGTTCTGTGACACCGGCGTTTTGTGACTCCGGGTTACTGTGACACCAGGGTTCTGTGACACCAACGTTCCGTGACATGGGGGTTCTGTGACACCGGGATACTGTGACACCGGGTATTGTGACACCGGGGTTCTGTGACACCAGGGTTTCTTGACACCGGGGTTACTGTGACACCGTGGTACTGTGACACCGGGGTTCTGTGACACCAGGGTTCTGTGACACCGGGTTACTGTGACACCGGGGTTCTGTGACACCGGGGTTCTGTGACACCGGGGTTCAGTGACACGGGTGTTCTGTGACACCGGGTTACTGTGACACCGGGGTTTTATGACGCTGGGGTACTGTGACACAGGCGTTCTGTGACACCAGGATACTTTGGCACTGGGGTTCTTTGGCACCAGGGTTCTATGACACCGGCGTTTTGTGACACCGGTGTTCTGTTATACCGGGGTTCTGTGACACCGGGGTACTGCGACACCGGGGTACTGTGACACCGGGGTTCTGTGACACCGGTGTTTTGTGACACCGGGGTTCTGTGAAACCCGGGTTTTGTGAAACCGGGGTTTTGTAACACCGGGGTTCTGTGACACCAGGGTTCTGTGACACCAGGGTATTGTGACACCGGGGTTCTGTGACACCGGGTACTGATAACCGGGGTTCTGTGACACCGGGGATCTGTGACACGAGGGTTCTGTGACACAGGGGTTCTGTGACACCGGAGTTTTGTGACGCCGGGGTACCGTGACACCGGGTTACTGTGACACCGGGGTTATGTGACACAAGGGTTTTGTGACACTGGGCTTCTGTGACACCGGCGTATAGTGATACCAGGGTTCTATGCCACCGGGATACTTCGGCACTGGTGTTTTTTGACACCGTGGTACTGTGACACCGGGGTTCTGTGACACCGGGGTTCTGTGACACCAGGGTTTTGTGACACCGGGGTACTGTGACACCGGGATACTTTGGCACCGGGGTTCTGTGACACCGGCGTTTTGTGACACCGGGGTTCTGTTATACCAGGGTTTTGCGACACCAGGTTATTGTGACACCGTGGTTATGTGACTCCAGGGTTCTGTGACACCGGGATACTTTGGCACTGTGGTTTTATGACACCGGGGTACTGTGACACAGGCGTTCTGTTACACCAGGATACTTTGGCACTGGGGTTCTGTGACACCAGGGTTCTGTGACACCAGGGTTCTATGACACCGGCGTTTTGTGACACCGGGGTTCTGTTATACCAGGGTTTTGTGACACCAGGGTACTGCGTCACCGGGGTTCTGTGACACCGGGGTTCTGTGACACCAGGGTTTTGTGACACCAGGGTTTTGTGACGCAGGCGTTCTGTTACACCAGGATACTTTGGCACTGGGGTTCTGTGACACCAGGGTTCTGTGACACCAGGGTTCTATGACACCAGGGTTTTGTGACACCAGGGTACTGTGTCACCGGGGTTCTGTGACACCGGTGTTTTGTGACACCGGGGTTCTGTGACACCGGTGTTTTGTGACACCGGGGTACTCTGACACCAGGGTTCTGTGACACCAGGGTACTTTGGCACTGGGGTTCCGTGATACCGGGGATCTGTGACACCAGAGTTCTGCTTACAGCGGAGCACTGTTGACACCAGGGTTCTGTGACACCGGTGTTTTGTGACGCCGGGGTACTGTGACACCGGGGTTATGTGACACCATGGTTCTGTGACACCGGGGTTATGTGACACAAGGGTTTTGTGAAACTGAGCTTCTGTGACACCGGCGTACAGTGATACCAGGGTTCTGTGACACCGGGATACTTTGGCACTGGGGTTTTATGACACCGTGGTGCTGTGACACCGGGGTTCTGTGACTCGTGGGTTCTGTGACACCGGGGGTACTGTGACACCGGGACACTTTGCCACCGGGGTACTGTGACACCGGGATACTTTGGCACCGGGGTTCTGTGACACAGGGGTACTGTGACACCGGGGTACTGTGACACAGGCGTTCTGTTACACCAGGATAATTTGGCACTGGGGTTCTTTGACACCAAGGTTCTGTGACACCAGGGTTCTATGACACAGGCGTTTTGTGACACCGGGGTTCTGTGACACCGGGGTTCTGTGACACCGGGATACTTTGGCACTGTGGTTTTATGACACCGGGGTACTGTGACACAGGTGTTCTATTACACCAGGATACTTTGGCACTGGGGTTCTTTGACACCAAGGTTCTGTGACACCGGGGTTGTGTCACACCAGCGATCTGTGACCCCGGGTAACTGTGACACCGGGGTTCTGTGACACCGGGGTCCTGTGACACCACGGTTCCATGACACCGGGGTTCTGTGACACCGGTGTTCTGTTATACCAGGGTTTTGTGACACCGGGGTACTGCGACACCGGGGTTCTGTTATACCAGGGTTTTGTGACACCGTGGTTCTGTGACACCGGTGTTTTGTGACACCGGGGTACTGTGACACCGGGGTTTTGTGATTCCGCGGTACTCTGACACCATGGTTCTGTGACACCGGGGTACTGTTACACCGGGGTTCTGTGACACCGGGGTTTTGTAACACCGGGGTACCGTGACACCAGAGTTCTGTGACACAAGGGTACTGTGACACCGGTGTTCTGTGACACCTGGGTTCTATGACACCAGGGTTTTGTGACGTTGGGGTACTGTGTCACCGGGGTACTTTGACACCAGGGTTCTGTGAAAACGTGGTTTTGTGAAAACGGGGTTCTGTGACACCAGGTTTCTGTGACACAGGGGTTCTGTTAAAACGGGGTTCTGTGACACGGGGGTTTTGTGACAGCGGGGTATTGTGACAGCGGGTACTGTGACACTGGGGTTCTGTGACACCGGCGTTTTGTGACTCCGGGTTACTGTGACACCAGGGTTCTGTGACACCAGCGTTCTGTGACATGTGGGTTCTGTGACACCGGGATACTGTGACACCGGGTATTGTGACACCGGGGTTCTGTGACACCAGGGTTTCTTGACACCGGGGTTACTGTGACACCGTGGTACTGTGACACCGGGGTTCTGTGACACCAGGGTTCTGTGACACCGGGTTACTGTGACACCGGGGTTCTGTGACACCGGGGTTCTGTGACACCGGGGTTCTGTGACACGGGTGTTCTGTGACACCGGGTTACTGTGACACCGGGGTTTTATGACGCCGGGGTACTGTGACACAGGCGTTCTGTGACACCAGGATACTTTGGCACTGGGGTTCTTTGGCACCAGGGTTCTATGACACCGGCGTTTTGTGACACCGGTGTTCTGTTATACCGGGGTTCTGTGACACCGGGGTACTGCGACACCGGGGTACTGTGACACCGGGGTTCTGTGACACCGGTGTTTTGTGACACCGGGGATCTGTGAAACCCGGGTTTTGTGAAACCGGGGTTTTGTAACACCGGGGTTCTGTGACACCAGGGTTCTGTGACACCAGGGTATTGTGACACCGGGGTTCTGTGACACCGGGTACTGATAACCGGGGTTCTGTGACACCGGGGATCTGTGACACGAGGGTTCTGTGACACAGGGGTTCTGTGACACCGGAGTTTTGTGACGCCGGGGTACCGTGACACCGGGTTACTGTGACACCGGGGTTATGTGACACAAGGGTTTTGTGACACTGGGCTTCTGTGACACCGGTGTATAGTGATACCAGGGTTCTATGCCACCGGGATACTTCGGCACTGGTGTTTTCTGACACCTTGGTACTGTGACACCGGGGTTCTGTGACACCGGGGTTCTGTGACACCAGGGTTTTGTGACACTGGGCTTCTGAGACACTGGCTTATAGTGATACCAGGGTTCTATGCCACCGGGATACTTCGGCACTGGTGTTTTATGACACCGTGGTACTGTGACACCGGGGTTCTGTGACACCGGGGTTCTGTGACACCAGGGTTTTGTGACACCGGGGTACTGTGACACCGGGATACTTAGGCACCGGGGTTCTGTGACACCGGGGTACTGTGACACCGGGGTACTGTTACACCGGGGTTCTGTGACACCGGGGTTTTGTGACACCGGGGTACTGTGACACCGTGGTTATGTGACTCCAGGGTTCTTTGACACCGGGATACTTTGGCACTGTTGTTTTATGACACCGGGTTACTGTGACACAGGCGTTCTGTTACACCAGGATACTTTGGCACTGGGGTTCTTTGACACCAGGGTTCTGTGACACCAGGGTTCTATGACACCGGCGTTTTGTGACACCGGGGTTCTGTTATAACAGGGTTTTGCGACACCAGGGTACTGTGACACCGTGGTTCTGTGACACCGGTGTTTTGTGACACCGGGGTACTGTGACACCGGGGTTTTGTGACACCGGGGTACTCTGACACCGGGATACTTTGGCACCGGGGTTCTGTGACACAGTGGTACTGTGACACCGGGGTACTGTTACACCGGGGTTCTGTGACACCGGGGTTTTGTGACACCGGGGTACTGTGACACCGTGGTTATGTGACTCCAGGGTTCTGTGACACCGGGATACTTTGGCACTGTGGTTTTATGACACCGGGGTACTGTGACACCGGGGTTCTGTGACACCGGGATACTTTGGCACCGGGGTTCTGTGACACAGGGGTACTGTGACACCGGGGTACTGTGACACCGGGATACTTTGGCACTGTGGTTTTATGACACCGGGGTTCTGTGACACCAGCGTTCTGTGACATGGGGGTTCTGTGACACCGGGATACTGTGACACCGGGTATTGTGACACCGGGGTTCTGTGACACCAGGGTTTCTTGACACCGGGGTTACTGTGACACCGTGGTACTGTGACACCGGGGTTCTGTGACACCAGGGTTCTGTGACACCGGGTTACTGTGACACCGGGGTTCTGTGACACCGGGGTTCTGTGACACCGGGGTTCTGTGACACGGGTGTTCTGTGACACCGGGTTACTGTTACACCGGGGTTTTATGACGCCGGGGTACTGTGACACAGGCGTTCTGTGACACCAGGATACTTTGGCACTGGGGTTCTTTGGCACCAGGTTTCTATGACACCGGCGTTTTGTGACACCGGTGTTCTGTTATACCGGGGTTCTGTGACACCGGGGTACTGCGACACCGGGGTACTGTGACACCGGGGTTCTGTGACACCGGTGTTTTGTGACACCGGGGATCTGTGAAACCCGGGTTTTGTGAAACCGGGGTTTTGTAACACCGGGGTTCTGTGACACCAGGGTTCTGTGACACCAGGGTATTGTGACACCGGGGTTCTGTGACACCGGGTACTGATAACCGGGGTTCTGTGACACCGGGGATCTGTGACACGAGGGTTTTGTGACACAGGGGTTCTGTGACACCGGAGTTTTGTGACGCCGGGGTACCGTGACACCGGGTTACTGTGACACCGGGGTTATGTGACAGAAGGGTTTTGTGACACTGGGCTTCTGTGACACCGGTGTATAGTGATACCAGGGTTCTATGCCACCGGGATACTTCGGCACTGGTGTTTTCTGACACCGTGGTACTGTGACACCGGGGTTCTGTGACACCGGGGTTCTGTGACACCAGGGTTTTGTGACACTGGGCTTCTGTGACACTGGCTTATAGTGATACCAGGGTTCTATGCCACCGGGATACTTCGGCACTGGTGTTTTATGACACCGTGGTACTGTGACACCGGGGTTCTGTGACACCGGGGTTCTGTGACACCAGGGTTTTGTGACACCGGGGTACTGTGACACCGGGATACTTTGGCACCGGGGTTCTGTGACACCGGGGTACTGTGACACCGGGGTACTGTTACACCGGGGTTCTGTGACACCGGGGTTTTGTGACACCGGGGTACTGTGACACCGTGGTTATGTGACTCCAGGGTTCTTTGACACCGGGATACTTTGGCACTGTTGTTTTATGATACCGGGGTACTGTGACACAGGCGTTCTGTTACACCAGGATACTTTGGCACTGGGGTTCTTTGACACCAGGGATCTGTGACACCAGGGTTCTATGACACCGGCGTTTTGTGACACCGGGGTTCTGTTATACCAGGGTTTTGCGACACCAGGGTACTGTGACACCGTGGTTCTGTGACACCGGTGTTTTGTGACACCGGGGTACTGTGACACCGGGGTTTTGTGACACCGGGGTACTCTGACACCGGGATACTTTGGCACCGGGGTTCTGTGACACAGTGGTACTGTGACACCGGGGTACTGTTACACCGGGGTTCTGTGACACCGGGGTTTTGTGACACCGGGGTACTGTGACACCGTGGTTATGTGACTCCAGGGTTCTGTGACACCGGGATACTTTGGCACTGTGGTTTTATGACACCGGGGTACTGTGACACCGGGGTTCTGTGACACCGGGATACTTTGGCACCGGGGTTCTGTGACACAGGGGTTCTGTGACACCGGGGTACTGTGACACCGGGATACTTTGGCACTGTGGTTTTATGACACCGGGGTACTGTGACACAGGCGTTCTGTTACAACAGGATACTTTGGCACTGGGGTTCTGTGACACCAGGGTTCTGTGACACCGGCGTTTTGTGACACCGGGGTTCTGTTATACCAGGGTTTTATGACACCGGGGTACTGTGACACAGGCGTTCTATTACACCAGGATACTTTGGCACTGGGGTTCTTTGACACCAAGGTTCTGTGACACCGGGGTTGTGTCACACCAGCGATCTGTGACCCCGGGTAACTGTGACACCGGGGTTCTGTGACACCGGGGTCCTGTGACACCACGGTTCCATGACACCGGGGTTCTGTGACACCAGTGTTCTGTTATACCAGGGTTTTGTGACACCGGGGTACTGCGACACCGGGGTTCTGTTATACCAGGGTTTTGTGACACCGTTGTTCTGTGACACCGGTGTTTTGTGACACCGGGGTACTGTGACACCGGGGTTTTGTGACTCCGGGGTACTCTGACACCATGGTTCTGTGACACCGGGGTACTGTTACACCGGGGTTCTGTGACACCGGGGTTTTGTAACACCGGGTTACCGTGACACCAGAGTTCTGTGACACAAGGGTACTGTGACACCGGTGTTCTGTGACACCTGGGTTCTGTGACACCAGGGTTTTGTGACGTTGGGGTACTGTGTCACCGGGGTACTTTGACACCAGAGTTCTGTGAAAACGGGGTTCTGTGAAAACGGGGTTCTGTGACACCAGGTTTCTGTGACACAGGGGTTCTGTTAAAACGGGGTTCTGTGACACGGGGGTTTTGTGACAGCGGGGTATTTTGACACCGGGTACTGTGACACTGGGGTTCTGCGACACCGGCGTTTTGTGACTCCGGGTTACTGTGACACCAGGGTTCTGTGACACCAGCGTTCTGTGACATGGGGGTTCTGTGACACCGGGATACTGTGACACCGGGTATTGTGACACCGGGGTTCTGTGACACCAGGGGTTCTTGACACCAGGGTTACTGTGACACCGTGGTACTGTGACACCGGGGTTCTGTGACACCAGGGTTCGGTGACACCGGGTTACTGTGACACCGGGTTACTGTGACACCGGGGTTCTGTGACACCGGGGTTCTGTGACACCAGGGTTCTGTGACACCGGCGTTTTGTGACACCGGGTTACTGTGACACCGGCGTTTTGTGACACTGGGTTACTGTGACACCGGGGTTCTGTGACACCGGGGTTCTGTGACACCGGGGTTCTGTGACACAGGCGTTCTGTGACACCAGGATACTTTGGCACTGGGGTTCTTTGGCACCAGGGTTCTATGACACCGGCGTTTTGTGACACCGGTGTTCTGTTATACCGGGGTTCTGTGACACCGGGGTACTGCGACACCGGGGTACTGTGACACCGGGGTTCTGTGACACCGGTGTTTTGTGACACCGGGGTTCTGTGAAACCCGGGTTTTGTGAAACCGGGGTTTTGTAACACCGGGGATCTGTGACACCAGGGTTCTGTGACACCAGGGTATTGTGACACCGGGTTTCTGTGACACCGGGTACTGATAACCGGGGTTCTGTGACACCGGGGATCTGTGACACGAGGGTTCTGTGACACAGGGGTTCTGTGACACCGGAGTTTTGTGACGCCGGGGTACCGTGACACCGGGTTACTGTGACACCGGGGTTCTGTGACACCAGGGTTTTGTGACACCGGGGTACTGTGACACCGGGAAACTTTGGCACCGGGGTTCTGTGACACCGGGGTACTGTGACACCGGGGTACTGTGACACCGGGGTTCTGTGACACCGGGGTTTTGTGACACCGGGGTACTGTGACACCGTGGTTATGTGACTCCAGGGTTCTTTGACACCGGGATACTTTGGCACTGTTGTTTTATGACACCAGGGTACTGTGACACAGGCGTTCTGTTACACCAGGATACTTTGGCACTGGGGTTCTTTGACACCAGGGTTCTGTGACACCAGGGTTCTATGACACCGGCGTTTTGTGACACCGGTGTTCTGTTATACCAGGGTTTTGCGACACCAGGGTACTGTGACACCGTGGTTCTGTGACACCGGGGTTCTGTGACACCGGGGTTTTGTGACACCGGGGTACTGTGACACCGTGGTTATGTGACTCCAGTGTTTAGTGACACCGGGATACTTTGGCACTGTGGTTTTATGACACCGGGGTACTGTGACACCGGGGTTCTGTGACACCGGGATACTTTGGCACCGGGGTTCTGTGACACAGGGGTACTGTGACACCGGAGTTTTGTGACGCCGGGGTACCGTGACACCGGGTTACTGTGACACCGGCGTTCTGTTACACCAGGATACTTTGGCACTGGGGTTCTTTGACACCAGGGTTCTGTGACACCAGGGTTCTGTGACACCGGCGTTTTGTGACACCGGGGTTCTGTTATACCAGGGTTTTGCGACACCAGGGTACTGTGACACCGTGGTTCTGTGACACCGGTGTTTTGTGACACCGGGGTACTGTGACACCCGGGTTTTGTGACACCGGGGTACTCTGACACCGGGATACTTTAGCACCGGGGTTCTGTGACACAGGGGTTCTGTGACACCGGAGTTTTGTGACGCCGGGGTACCGTGACACCGGGTTACTGTGACACCGGGGTTATGTGACTCAAGGGTTTTGTGACACTGGGCTTCTGTGACACCGGCGTATAGTGATACCAGGGTTCTATGCCACCGGGATACTTCGGCACTGGTGTTTTATGACACCGTGGTACTGTGACACCGGGGTTCTGTGACACCGGGGTTCTGTGACACCAGGGTTTTGTGACACCGGGGTACTGTGACACCGGGGTACTTTGGCACCGGGGTTCTGTGACACCGGGGTACTGTGACACCGGGGTACTGTTACACCGGGGTTCTGAGACACCGGGGTACTCTGACACCGGGGTACTGTGACACCGTGGTTATGTGACTCCAGGGTTCTTTGACACCGGGATGCTTTGGCACTGTTGTTTTATGACACCGGGGTACTGTGACACAGGCGTTCTGTTACACCAGGATACTTTGGCACTGGGGTTCTTTGACACCAGGGTTCTGTGACACCAGGGTTCTATGACACCGGCGTTTTGTGACACCGGGGTTCTGCTATACCGGGGTTTTGTGACACCGGGGTACTGTGACACCGTGGTTATGTGACTCCAGGGTTCTTTGACACCGGGATGCTTTGGCACTGTTGTTTTATGACACCGGGGTACTGTGACACAGGCGTTCTGTTACACCAGGATACTTTGGCACTGGGGTTCTTTGACACCGGGGTACTGTGACACCGGGGTTCTGTGACACCGGGATACTTTGGCACCGGGGTTCTGTGACACAGGGGTACTGTGACACCGGAGTTTTGTGACGCCGGGGTACCGTGACACCGGGTTACTGTGACACCGGCGTTCTGTTACACCAGGATACTTTGGCACTGGGGTTCTTTGACACCAGGGTTCTGTGACACCAGGGTTCTATGACACCGGCGTTTTGTGACACCGGGGTTCTGTTATACCAGGGTTTTGTGACACCAGGGTACTGTGTCACCGGGGTTCTGTGACACCGGGGTTCTGTGACACCAGGGTTTTGTGACACCAGGGTTTTGTGACACAGGCGTTCTGTTACACCAGGATACTTTGGCACTGGGGTTCTGTGACACCAGGGTTCTGTGACACCAGTGTTCTATGACACCAGGGTTTTGTGACACCAGGGTACTCTGACACCAGGGTTCTGTGACACCGGTGTTTTGTGACACCGGGGTTCCGTGATACCGGGGATCTGTGACACCAGGGTTCTGCTTACACCGGAGCACTGTGACACCAGGGTTCTGTGACACAGGGGTTCTGTGACACCGGTGTTTTGTGACGCCGGGGTTATGTGACACCATGGTTCTGTGACACCGGGGTTATGTGACACAAGGGTTTTGTGACACTGAGCTTCGGTGACACCGGCGTACAGTGATACCAGGGTTCTGTGACACCGGGATACTTTGGCACTGGGGTTTTATGACACCGTGGTGCTGTGACACCGGGGTTCGTTGACTCGGGGGTTCTGTGACACCGGGGTACTGTGACACCGGGACACTTTGCCACCGGGGTACTGTGACACCGGGATACTTTGGCACCGGGGTTCTGTGACACAGGGGTACTGTGACTCCGGGGTACTGTGACACAGGCGTTCTGTTACACCAGGATACTTTGGCACTGGGGTTCTTTGACACCATGGTTCTGTGACACCAGGGTTTTGTGACACCAGGGTACTGTGACACCGTGGTTCTGTGACACCGGTGTTCTGTTATACCGGGGTTCTGTGACACCGGGGTACTGCGACACCGGGGTACTGTGACACCGGGGTTCTGTGACACCAGTGTTCTCTGAAACCAGGGTACTGTGACACCGGGGTTTTGTGACACAGGCGTACAGTGATACCAGTGTTCTGTGACAACGGGGTTTTGTAACACCGGGGTACCGTGACACCAGAGTTCTGTGACACAAGGGTACTGTGACACCGGTGTTCTGTGACACCTGGGTTCTATGACACCAGGGTTTTGTGACGTTGGGGTACTGTGTCACCGGGGTACTTTGACACCAGGGTTCTGTGAAAACGTGGTTCTGTGAAAACGGGGTCCTGTGACACCAGGTTTCAGTGACACAGGGGTTCTGTTAAAACGGGGTTCTGTGACACGGGGGTTTTGTGACAGAGGGGTATTGTGACACCGGGTACTGTGACACTGGGGTTCTGTGACACCGGCGTTTTGTGACTCCGGGTTACTGTGACACCAGGGTTCTGTGACACCAGCGTTCTGTGACATGGGGGTTCTGTGACACCGGGATACTGTGGCACCGGGTATTGTGACACCGGGGTTCTGTGACACCAGGGTTCTGTGACACCGGGGTTTTGTGACACCGGGGTACTGTGACACCGTGGTTATGTGACTCCAGGGTTCTGTGACACCGGGATACTTTGGCACTGTGGTTTTATGACACCGGGGTACTGTGACACCGGGGTTCTGTGACACCGGGGTTCTGTGACACCGGGGTTCTGTGACACCGGGGTACTGTGACACCGTGGTACTGTGACACCGGGGTTCTGTGACACCAGGGTTCTGTGACACCGGCGTTTTGTGACACCGGGTTACTGTGACACCGGGGTTCTGTGACACCGGGGTTCTGTGACACAAGGGTTCTGTGACACCGGCGTTTTGTGACACCGGGTTACTGTGACACCGGCGTTTTGTGACACCGGGTTACTGTGACACCAGGGTTCTGTGACACCGGGGTTCTGTGACACCGGGGTTCTGTGACACGGGTGTTCTGTGACACCGGGATACTTTGGCACTGGGGTTTTATGACGCCGGGGTACTGTGACACAGGCGTTCTGTGACACCAGGATACTTTGGCACTGGGGTTCTTTGGCACCAGGGTTCTATGACACCGGCGTTTTGTGACACCGGTGTTCTGTTATACCGGGTTTCTGTGACACCGGGGTACTGCGACACCGGGGTACTGTGACACCGGGGTTCTGTGACACCGGTGTTTTGTGACACCGGGGTTCTGTGAAACCCGGGTTTTGTGAAACCGGGGTTTTGTAACACCGGGGTTCTGTGACACCAGGGTTCTGTGACACCAGGGTATTGTGACACCGGGGTTCTGTGACACCGGGTACTGATAACCGGGGTTCTGTGACACCGGGGATCTGTGACACGAGGGTTCTGTGACACAGGGGTTCTGTGACACCGGAGTTTTGTGACGCCGGGGTACCGTGACACCGGGTTACTGTGACACCGGGGTTATGTGACACAAGGGTTTTGTGACACTGGGCTTCTGTGACACCGGCGTATAGTGATACCAGGGTTCTATGCCACCGGGATACTTCGGCACTGGTGTTTTCTGACACCGTGGTACTGTGACACCGGGGTTCTGTGACACCGGGGTTCTGTGACACCAGGGTTTTGTGACACCGGGGTACTGTGACACCGGGATACTTTGGCACCGGGGTTCTGTGACACCGGGGTACTGTGACACCGGGGTACTGTTACACCGGGGTTCTGTGACACCGGGGTTTTGTGACACCGGGGTACTGTGACACCGTGGTTATGTGACTCCAGGGTTCTTTGACACCGGGATACTTTGGCACTGTTGTTTTATGACACCGGGGTACTGTGACACAGGCGTTCTGTTACACCAGGATACTTTGGCACTGGGGTTCTTTGACACCAGGGTTCTGTGACACCAGGGTTCTATGACACCGGCGTTTTGTGACACCGGGGTTCTGTTATACCAGGGTTTTGCGACACCACGGTACTGTGACACCGTGGTTCTGTGACACCGGTGTTTTGTGACACCGGGGTACTGTGACACCGGGGTTTTGTGACACTGGGGTACTCTGACACCGGGATACTTTAGCACCGGGGTTCTGTGACACCGGGGTTTTGTGACACCGGGGTACTGTGACACCGTGGTTATGTGACTCCAGTGTTCTGTGACACCGGGATACTTTGGCACTGTGGTTTTATGACACCGGGGTACTGTGACACCGGGGTTCTGTGATACCGGGATACTTTGGCACCGGGGTTCTGTGACACAGGGGTACTGTGACACCGGAGTTTTGTGACGCCGGGGTACCGTGACACCGGGTTACTGTGACACCGGCGTTCTGTTACACCAGGATACTTTGGCACTGGGGTTCTTTGACACCAGGGTTCTGTGACACGAGGGTTCTATGACACCGGCGTTTTGTGACACCGGGGTTCTGTTATACCAGGGTTTTGTGACACCAGGGTACTGTGTCACCGGGGTTCTGTGACACCGGGGTTCTGTGACACCAGGGTTTTGTGACACCGGGGTACTGTGACACCGGGGTTTTGTGACACTGGGGTACTCTGACACCGGGATACTTTAGCACCGGGGTTCTGTGACACCGGGGTTTTGTGACACCGGGGTACTGTGACACCGTGGTTATGTGACTCCAGTGTTCTGTGACACCGGGATACTTTGGCACTGTGGTTTTATGACACCGGGGTACTGTGACACCGGGGTTCTGTGATACCGGGATACTTTGGCACCGGGGTTCTGTGACACAGGGGTACTGTGACACCGGAGTTTTGTGACGCCGGGGTACCGTGACACCGGGTTACTGTGACACCGGCGTTCTGTTACACCAGGATACTTTGGCACTGGGGTTCTTTGACACCAGGGTTCTGTGACACGAGGGTTCTATGACACCGGCGTTTTGTGACACCGGGGTTCTGTTATACCAGGGTTTTGTGACACCAGGGTACTGTGTCACCGGGGTTCTGTGACACCGGGGTTCTGTGACACCAGGGTTTTGTGACACCAGGGTTTTGTGACACAGGCGTTCTGTTACACCAGGATACTTTGGCACTGGGGTTCTGTGACACCAGGGTTCTGTGACACCAGTGTTCTATGACACCAGGGTTTTGTGACACCAGGGTACTCTGACACCAGGGTTCTGTGACACCGGTGTTTTGTGACACCGGGGTTCCGTGATACCGGGGATCTGTGACACCAGGGTTCTGCTTACACCGGAGCACTGTGACACCAGGGTTCTGTGACACAGGGGTTCTGTGACACCGGTGTTTTGTGACGCCGGGGTTTGTGACACCATGGTTCTGTGACACCGGGGTTATGTGACACAAGGGTTTTGTGACACTGAGCTTCTGTGACACCGGCGTACAGTGATACCAGGGTTCTGTGACACCGGGATACTTTGGCACTGGGGTTTTATGACACCGTGGTGCTGTGACACCGGGGTTCCTTGACTCGGGGGTTCTGTGACACCGGGGTACTGTGACACCGGGACACTTTGCCACCGGGGTACTGTGACACCGGGATACTTTGGCACCGGGGTTCTCTGACACAGGGGTACTGTGACACCGGGGTACTGTGACACAGGCGTTCTGTTACACCAGGATACTTTGGCACTGGGGTTCTTTGACACCAAGGTTCTGTGACACCAGGGTTTTGTGACACCAGGGTACTGTGACACCGTGGTGCTGTGACACCGGTGTTCTGTTATACCGGGGTTCTGTGACACCGGGGTACTGCGACACCGGGGTACTGTGACACCGGGGTTCTGTGACACCAGTGTTCTCTGAAACCAGGGTACTGTGACACCGGGGTTTTGTGACACAGGCGTACAGTGATACCAGTGTTCTGTGACACCGGGATACTTTGGCACTGGGCTTTTATGACACCGGGGTTCTGTGACAGCAGGGTTCTGTGACACCAGGGTTTTGTGACACCAGGTTTCTGGGACACCGGGGTTCTGTGACACCGGGGTTCTGTGACACCAGGGTTCTGTGACACCAGGGTTTTGTGACACCAGGTTTCTGTGAAACCGGGGTACTGTGACACCGGGGTTCTGTGACATCGGGGCACTTTGGCACTGGGATTTGTGACACCGGGGT
Organism: Hypanus sabinus; assembly: GCF_030144855.1. Lineage (NCBI taxonomy): Eukaryota > Metazoa > Chordata > Chondrichthyes > Myliobatiformes > Dasyatidae > Hypanus > Hypanus sabinus. The sequence continues at coordinate 120,550,348 of NC_082711.1, read as the reverse complement.
TCTGTGACACCAGGGTTCTGTGACACCAGGGTTTTGTGACACAAGGGTTCTGGGACACCGGGGTTCTGTGACACCGGGGTTCTGTGACACCAGGGTTCTGTGACACCAGGGTTTTGTGACACCAGGGTTCTGTGACACCGGGGTACTGTGACACCGGGGTTCTGTGACACCGGGGTACTTTGGCACTGGGGTTTGTGACACCGTTGTTCTGTGACACCGGGGTTCTGTGACAGTGGGATTCTGTGACACCGTGGTTCTGTGACACCGGGGTTCTGTGACACCGGTGTTCTGTGACAGTTGGGTATTGTGACACCGGGATTTTATGACACCGGGGTTCTGTGACACCAGGGTTCTGGGACACCGGGGTTCTGTGACACCGGGGTTCTGTGACACCGGGATACTTTGGCAGTGTGGTTTTATGACACCGGGGTACTGTGACACAGGCGTTCTATTACACCAGGATACTTTGGCACTGGGGTTCTTTGACACCAAGGTTCTGTGACACCGGGGTTGTGTCACACCAGCTATCTGTGACCCCGGGTAACTGTGACACTGGGGTTCTGTGACACCGGGGTCCTGTGACACCACGGTTCCATGACACCGGGGTTCTGTGACACCGGTGTTCTGTTATACCAGGGTTTTGTGACACCGGGGTACTGCGACACCGGGGTTCTGTTATACCAGGGTTTTGTGACACCGTGGTTCTGTGACACCGGTGTTTTGTGACACCGGGGTACTGTGACACCGGGGTTTTGTGACTCCGGGGTACTCTGACACCATGGTTCTGTGACACCGGGGTACTGTTACACCGGGGTTCTGTGACACCGGGGTTTTGTAACACCGGGTTACCGTTACACCGGTGTTCTGTGACACCTGGGTTCTATGACACCAGGGTTTTGTGACGTTGGGGTACTGTGTCACCGGGGTACTTTGACACCAGGGTTCTGTGAAAACGGGGTTCTGTGAAAACGGGGTTCTGTGACACCAGGTTTCTGTGACACAGGGGTTCTGTTAAAACGGGGTTCTGTGACACGGGGGTTTTGTGACAGCGGGGTATTGTGACACCGGGTACTGTGACACTGGGGTTCTGTGACACCGGCGTTTTGTGACTCCGGGTTACTGTGACACCAGGGTTCTGTGACACCAGCGTTCTGTGACATGGGGGTTCTGTGACACCGGGATACTGTGACACCGGGTATTGTGACACCGGGGTTCTGTGACACCAGGGTTTCTTGACACCGGGGTTACTGTGACACCGTGGTACTGTGACACCGGGGTTCTGTGAAACCAAGGTTCTGTGACACCGGCGTTTTGTGACACCGGGTTACTGTGACACCGGGGTTCTGTGACACCGGGGTTCTGTGACACCAGGGTTCTGTGACACCGGCGTTTTGTGACACCGGGTTACTGTGACACCGGCGTTTTGTGACACCGGGTTACTGTGACACCGGGGTTCTGTGACACCGGGGTTCTGTGACACCGGGGTTCTGTGACACGGGTGTTCTGTGACACCGGGATACTTTGGCACTGGGGTTTTATGACGCCGGGGTACTGTGACACAGGCGTTCTGTGACACCAGGATACTTTGGCACTGGGGTTCTTTGGCACCAGGGTTCTATGACACCGGCATTTTGTGACACCGGTGTTCTGTTATACCCGGGTTCTGTGACACCGGGGTACTGCGACACCGGGGTACTGTGACACCGGGGTTCTGTGACACCGGTGATTTGTGACACCGGGGTTCTGTGAAACCCGGGTTTTGTGAAACCGGGGTTTTGTAACACCGGGGTTCTGTGACACCAGGGTTCTGTGACACCAGGGTATTGTGACACCGGGGTTCTGTGACACCGGGTACTGATAACCGGGGTTCTGTGACACCGGGGATCTGTGACACGAGGGTTCTGTGACACAGGGGTTCTGTGACACCGGAGTTTTGTGACGCCGGGGTACCGTGACACCGGGTTACTGTGACACCGGGGTTATGTGACACAAGGGTTTTGTGACACTGGGCTTCTGTGACACCGGCGTATAGTGATACCAGGTTTCTATGCCACCGGGATACTTCGGCACTGGTGTTTTCTGACACCGTGGTACTGTGACACCGGGGTTCTGTGACACCGGGGTTCTGTGACACCAGGGTTTTGTGACACTGGGCTTCTGTGACACTGGCGTATAGTGATACCAGGGTTCTATGCCACCGGGATACTTCGGCACTGGTGTTTTATGACACCGTGGTACTGGGACACCGGGGTTCTGTGACACCGGAGTTCTGTGACACCAGGGTTTTGTGACACCGGGGTACTGTGACACCGGGAAACTTTGGCACCGGGGTTCTGTGACACCGGGGTACTGTGACACCGGGGTACTGTGACACCGGGGTTCTGTGACACCGGGGTTTTGTGACACCGGGGTACTGTGACACCGTGGTTATGTGACTCCAGGGTTCTTTGACACCGGGATACTTTGGCACTGTTGTTTTATGACACCGGGGTACTGTGACACAGGCGTTCTGTTACACCAGGATACTTTGGCACTGGGGTTCTTTGACACCAGGGTTCTGTGACACCAGGGTTCTATGACACCGGCGTTTTGTGACACCGGGGTTCTGTTATACCAGGGTTATGCGACACCAGGGTACTGTGATACCGTGGTTCTGTGACACCGGGGTTCTGTGACACCGGGGTTTTGTGACACCGGGGTACTGTGACACCGTGGTTATGTGACTCCAGTGTTCTGTGACACCGGGATACTTTGGCACTGTGGTTTTATGACACCGGGGTACTGTGACACCGGGGTTCTGTGACACCGGGATACTTTGGCACCGGGGTTCTGTGACACAGGGGTACTGTGACACAGGCGTTCTGTTACACCAGGATAGTTTGGCACTGGGGTTCTGTGACACCAGGGTTCTGTGACACCAGGGTTCTATGACACCGGCGTTTTGTGACACCGGGGTTCTGTTATACCAGGGTTTTGTGACACCAGGGTACTGTGTCACCGGGGTTCTGTGACACCGGGGTTCTGTGACACCAGGGTTTTGTGACACCAGGGTTTTGTGACACAGGCGTTCTGTTACACCAGGATACTTTGGCACTGGGGTTCTGTGACACCAGGGTTCTGTGACACCAGTGTTCTATGACACCAGGGTTTTGTGACACCAGGGTACTCTGACACCAGGGTTCTGTGACACCGGTGTTTTGTGACACCGGGGTTCCGTGATACCGGGGATCTGTGACACCAGGGTTCTGCTTACACCGGAGCACTGTGACACCAGGGTTCTGTGACACAGGGGTTCTGTGACACCGGTGTTTTGTGTCGCCGGGGTTATGTGACACCATGGTTCTGTGACACCGGGGTTATGTGACACAAGGGTTTTGTGACACTGAGCTTCTGTGACACCGGGGTACTGTGACACCGGGATACTTTAGCACCGGGGTTCTGTGACACAGGGGTACAGTGACACCGGGGTACTGTGACACAGGCGTTCTGTTACACCAGGATACTTTGGCACTGGGGTTCGTTGACACCAAGGTTCTGTGACACCAGGGTTTTGTGACACCAGGGTACTGTGACACCGTGGTTCTGTGACACCGGTGTTCTGTTATACCGGGGTTCTGTGACACCGGGGTACTGCGACACCGGGGTACTGTGACACCGGGGTTCTGTGACACAAGTGTTCTCTGAAACCAGGGTACTGTGACACCGGGGTTTTGTGACACATGCGTACAGTGATACCAGTGTTCTGTGACACCGGGATACTTTGGCACTGTGCTTTTATGACACCGGGGTTCTGTGACAGCAGGGTTCTGTGACACCAGGGTTTTGTGACACCAGGGTTCTGGGACACCGGGGTTCTGTGACACCGGGGTTCTGTGACACCAGGGTTCTGTGACATCAGGGTTTTGTGACACCAGGTTTCTGTGAAACCGGGGTACTGTGACACCGGGGTTCTGTGACACCGGGGCACTTTGGCACTGGGGTTTGTGACACCGGGGTTCTGTGACACCAGGGTTCTGTGACACCAGGGTTTTGTGACACCAGGGTTCTGGGACACCGGGGTTCTGTGACACCGGGGTTCTGTGACACCAGGGTTCTGTGACACCAGGGTTTTGTGACACCAGGGTTCTGTGACACAGGGGTACTGTGACACCGGGGTTCTGTGACACCGGGGTACTTTGGCACTGGGGTTTGTGACACCGGGGTTCTGTGACACCGGGGTTCTGTGACAGTGGGATTCTGTGACACCGTGGTTCTGTGACACCGGGGTTCTGTGACACCGGAGTTCTGTGACAGTGGGGTATTGTGACACCGGGATTTTATGACACCAGGGTTCTGTGACACCAGGGTTTTGTGACACCAGGGTTCTGGGACACCGGGGTTCTGTGACACCGGGGTTCTGTGACACCGGGATACTTTGGCACTGTGGTTTTATGACACCGGGGTACTGTGACACAGGCGTTCTATTACACCAGGATACTTTGGCACTGGGGTTCTTTGACACCAAGGTTCTGTGACACCGGGGTTGTGTCACACCAGCGATCTGTGACCCCCGGTAACTGTGACACCGGGGTTCTGTTACACCGGGGTCCTGTGACACCACGGTTCCATGACACCGGGGTTCTGTGACACCGGTGTTCTGTTATACCAGGGTTTTGTGACACCGGGGTACTGCGACACCGGGGTTCTGTTATACCAGGGTTTTGTGACACCGTGGTTCTGTGACACCGGGGTACTGTGACACCGGGGTTTTGTGACTCCGGGGTACTCTGACACCATGGTTCTGTGACACCGGGGTACTGTTACACCGGGGTTCTGTGACACCGGGGTTTTGTAACACCGGGGTACCGTGACACCAGAGTTCTGTGACACAAGGGTACTGTGACACCGGTGTTCTGTGACACCTGGGTTCTATGACACCAGGGTTTTGTGACGTTGGGGTACTGTGTCACCGGGGTACTTTGACACCAGGGTTCTGTGAAAACGGGGTTCTGTGAAAACGGGGTTCTGTGACACAGGGGTTCTGTTAAAACGGGGTTCTGTGACACGGGGGTTTTGTGACAGCGGGGTATTGTGACACCGGGTACTGTGACACTGGGGTTCTGTGACACCGGCGTTTTGTGACTCCGGGTTACTGTGACACCAGGGTTCTGTGACACCAGCGTTCTGTGACATGGGGGTTCTGTGACACCGGGATACTGTGACACCGGGTATTGTGACACCGGGTTCTGTGACACCTGCGTTTTGTGACACCGGGGTTCTGTGACACCGGGGTTCTGTGACACCAGGGTTCTGTGACACCGGCGTTTTGTGACACCGGGTTACTGTGACACCGGCGTTTTGTGACACCGGGTTACTGTGACACCGGGGTTCTGTGACACCGGGGTTCTGTGACACCGGGGTTCTGTGACACGGGTGTTCTGTGACACCGGGATACTTTGGCACTGGGGTTTTATGACGCCGGGGTACTGTGACACAGGCGTTCTGTGACACCAGGATACTTTGGCACTGGGGTTCTTTGGCACCAGGGTTCTATGACACCGGCGTTTTGTGACACCGGTGTTCTGTTATACCGGGGTTCTGTGACACCGGGGTACTGCGACACCGGGGTACTGTGACACCGGGGTTCTGTGACACCGGTGATTTGTGACACCGGGGTTCTGTGAAACCCGGGTTTTGTGAAACCGGGGTTTTGTAACACCGGGGTTCTGTGACACCAGGGTTCTGTGACACCAGGGTATTGTGACACCGGGGTTCTGTGACACCGGGTTCTGATAACCGGGGTTCTGTGACACCGGGGATCTGTGACACGAGGGTTCTGTGACACAGGGGTTCTGTGACACCGGAGTTTTGTGACGCCGGGGTACCGTGACACCGGGTTACTGTGACACCGGGGTTATGTGACACAAGGGTTTTGTGACACTGGGCTTCTGTGACCCCGGCGTATAGTGATACCAGGGTTCTATGCCACCGGGATACTTCGGCACTGGTGTTTTATGACACCGTGGTACTGTGACACCGGGGTTCTGTGACACCGGGGTTCTGTGACACCAGGGTTTTGTGACACCGGGTTACTGTGACACCGGGATACTTTGGCACCGGGGTTCTGTGACACCGGGGTACTGTGACACCGGGGTACTGTGACACCGGGGTTCTGTGACACCGGGGTTTTGTGACACCGGGGTACTGTGACACCGTGGTTATGTGACTCCAGGGTTCTTTGACACCGGGATACTTTGGCACTGTTGTTTTATGACACCGGGGTACTGTGACACAGGTGTTCTGTTACACCAGGATACTTTGGCACTGGGGTTCTTTGACACCAGGGTTCTGTGACACCAGGGTTCTATGACACCGGCGTTTTGTGACACCGGGGTTCTGTTATACCTGGGTTTTGCGACACCACGGTACTGTGACACCGTGGTTCTGTGACACCGGTGTTTTGTGACACCGGGGTACTGTGACACCGGGGTTTTGTGACACCGGGGTACTCTGACACCGGGATACTTTGGCACCGTGGTTATGTGACTCCAGGGTTCTGTGACACCGGGATACTTTGGCACTGTGGTTTTATGACACCGGGGTACTGTGACACAGGCGTTCTGTTACACCAGGATACTTTGGCACTGGGGTTCTTTGACACCAGGGTTCTGTGACACCAGGGTTCTATGACACCGGCGTTTTGTGACACCGGGGTTCTGTTATACCAGTGTTTTGCGACACCAGGGTACTGTGACACCGTGGTTCTGTGACACCGGTGTTTTGTGACACCAGGGTTTTGTTACACCGGGGTTCTGTGACACCGGGGTTTTGTGACACCGGGGTACTGTGACACCGTGGTTATTTGACTCCAGGGTTCTGTGACACCGGGATACTTTGGCACTGTGGTTTTATGACACCGGGGTACTGTGACACCGGGGTTCTGTGACACCGGGATACTTTGGCACTGTGGTTTTATGACACCGGGGTACTGTGACACAGGCGTTCTGTTACACCAGGATACTTTGGCACTGGGGTTCTTTGACACCAGGGTTCTGTGACACCAGGGTTCTATGACACCGGCGTTTTGTGACACCGGGGTTCTGTTATACCAGGGTTTTGTGACACCAGGGTACTGTGTCACCGGGGTTCTGTGACACCGGGGTTCTGTGACACCAGGGTTTTGTGACACCAGGGTTTTGTGACACAGGCGTTCTGTTACACCAGGATACTTTGGCACTGGGGTTCTGTGACACCAGGGTTCTGTGACACCAGGGTTCTATGACACCAGGGTTTTGTGACACCAGGGTACTGTGTCACCGGGGTTCTGTGACACCGGGGTACTCTGACACCGGGATACTTTGGCACCGTGGTTATGTGACTCCAGGGTTCTGTGACACCGGGATACTTTGGCACTGTGGTTTTATGACACCGGGGTACTGTGACACAGGCGTTCTGTTACACCAGGATACTTTGGCACTGGGGTTCTTTGACACCAGGGTTCTGTGACACCAGGGTTCTATGACACCGGCGTTTTGTGACACCGGGGTTCTGTTATACCAGTGTTTTGCGACACCAGGGTACTGTGACACCGTGGTTCTGTGACACCGGTGTTTTGTGACACCAGGGTTTTGTTACACCGGGGTTCTGTGACACCGGGGTTTTGTGACACCGGGGTACTGTGACACCGTGGTTATTTGACTCCAGGGTTCTGTGACACCGGGATACTTTGGCACTGTGGTTTTATGACACCGGGGTACTGTGACACCGGGGTTCTGTGACACCGGGATACTTTGGCACTGTGGTTTTATGACACCGGGGTACTGTGACACAGGCGTTCTGTTACACCAGGATACTTTGGCACTGGGGTTCTTTGACACCAGGGTTCTGTGACACCAGGGTTCTATGACACCGGCGTTTTGTGACACCGGGGTTCTGTTATACCAGGGTTTTGTGACACCAGGGTACTGTGTCACCGGGGTTCTGTGACACCGGGGTTCTGTGACACCAGGGTTTTGTGACACCAGGGTTTTGTGACACAGGCGTTCTGTTACACCAGGATACTTTGGCACTGGGGTTCTGTGACACCAGGGTTCTGTGACACCAGGGTTCTATGACACCAGGGTTTTGTGACACCAGGGTACTGTGTCACCGGGGTTCTGTGACACCGGGGTACTCTGACACCGGGATACTTTGGCACCGTGGTTATGTGACTCCAGGGTTCTGTGACACCGGGATACTTTGGCACTGTGGTTTTATGACACCGGGGTACTGTGACACAGGCGTTCTGTTACACCAGGATACTTTGGCACTGGGGTTCTTTGACACCAGGGTTCTGTGACACCAGGGTTCTATGACACCGGCGTTTTGTGACACCGGGGTTCTGTTATACCAGTGTTTTGCGACACCAGGGTACTGTGACACCGTGGTTCTGTGACACCGGTGTTTTGTGACACCAGGGTTTTGTTACACCGGGGTTCTGTGACACCGGGGTTTTGTGACACCGGGGTACTGTGACACCGTGGTTATTTGACTCCAGGGTTCTGTGACACCGGGATACTTTGGCACTGTGGTTTTATGACACCGGGGTACTGTGACACCGGGGTTCTGTGACACCGGGATACTTTGGCACTGTGGTTTTATGACACCGGGGTACTGTGACACAGGCGTTCTGTTACACCAGGATACTTTGGCACTGGGGTTCTTTGACACCAGGGTTCTGTGACACCAGGGTTCTATGACACCGGCGTTTTGTGACACCGGGGTTCTGTTATACCAGGGTTTTGTGACACCAGGGTACTGTGTCACCGGGGTTCTGTGACACCGGGGTTCTGTGACACCAGGGTTTTGTGACACCAGGGTTTTGTGACACAGGCGTTCTGTTACACCAGGATACTTTGGCACTGGGGTTCTGTGACACCAGGGTTCTGTGACACCAGGGTTCTATGACACCAGGGTTTTGTGACACCAGGGTACTGTGTCACCGGGGTTCTGTGACACCGGTGTTTTGTGACACCGAGGTACTCTGACACCAGGGTTCTGTGACACCAGGGTACTTTGGCACTGGGGTTCCGTGATACCGGGGATCTGTGACACCAGGTTTCTGCTTACGCCGGAGCACTGCGACACCAGGGTTCTGTGACACAGGGGTTCTGTGACACCGGTGTTTTGTGACGCCGGGGTACTGTGACACCGGGGATATGTGACACCATGGTTCTGTGACACCGGGGTTATGTGACACAAGGGTTTTGTGACACTGAGCTTCTGTGACACCGGCGTACAGTGATACCAGGGTTCTGTGACACCGGGATACTTTGGCACTGGGGTTTTAAGACACCGTGGTGCTGTGACACCGGGGTTCTGTGACTCGGGGGTTCTGTGACACCGGGGTACTGTGACACCGGTACACTTTGCCACCGGGGTACTGTGACACCGGGATACTTTGGCACCGGGGTTCTGTGACACAGGGGTACTGTGACATCGGGGTACTGTGACACAGGCGTTCTGTTACACCAGGATACTTTGGCACTGGTGTTCTTTGACACCAAGATTCTGTGACACCAGGGTTTTGTGACACCAGGGTACTGTGACACCGTGGTTCTGTGACCCCGGTGTTCTGTTATACCGGGGTTCTGTGACACCGGGGTACTGCGACACCGGGGTACTGTGACACCGGGGTTCTGTGACACCCGTGTTCTCTGAAACCAGGGTACTGTGACACCGGGGTTTTGTGACACATGCGTACAGTGATACCAGTGTTCTGTGACACCGGGATACTTTGGCACTGGGCTTTTATGACACCGGGGTTCTGTGACAGCAGGGTTCTGTGACACCAGGGTTTTGTGACACCAGGGTTCTGGGACACCGGGGTTCTGTGACACCGGGGTTCTGTGACACCAGGGTTCTGTAACACCAGGGTTTTGTGACACCAGGTTTCTGTGAAACCGGGGTACTGTGACACCGGGGTTCTGTGACACCGGGGCACTTTGGCACTGGGGTTTGTGACACCGGGGTTCTGTGACACCAGGGTTCTGTGACACCAGGGTTTTGTGACACCAGGGTTCTGGGACACCGGGGTTCTGTGACACCTGGGTTCTGTGACACCAGGGTTCTGTGACACCAGGGTTTTGTGACACCAGGGTTCTGTGACACCGGGGTACTGTGACACCGGGGTTCTGTGACACCGGGGTACTTTGGCACTGGGGTTTGTGACACCGGGGTTCTGTGACACCGGGGTTCTGTGACAGTGGGATTCTGTGACACCGTGGTTCTGTGACACCGGGGTTCTGTGACACCGGTGTACTGTGACAGTGGGGTATTGTGACACCGGGATTTTGTGACACCGGGATACTTTGACACCGGGGTTTTGTGACACCGGGGTTCTGTGACACGGGGATACTGTGACACCGGGATTTTGTGACACCGGGGTAGTGTGACACCAGGGTTTTGTGACACCGGGGTTTTGTGACACCTGGGTTCTGTGACACCAGAGTTTTGTGACACCTGGGTACTGTGACACCGGGGTTCTGTGACACCAAGGTTCTGTGACACCGTGGTTCTGTGACACCAGGTTTCTGTGACACCAGGGTTTTGTGACACCAGGGTTTTGTGACACTGGGGTACTCTGACACCGGGGTACTGTGACACCGGGGTTCTGTGACACCAGGGTTTTGTGACAACGGGGTACTGTGACACCCGTGTACTGTGACCCCGGGGTTCTGTGACACCAGGGTTTTGTGACACCAGGGTTCTGTGACACCGGGTTTTTCTGACACCGGAGTACTGTGATACCCGGGTTCTGTGACACCGGCGTACTGTGACACCGGGGTTCTGTGACACCAGGGTACTGTGACACCAGGGTTCTGTAACACCGAGGTACTGTTACACCCGGGTACTGTGACACCGGTTTTCTGCAGCAGTGGGGTTCTGTAACACCGGCGTACAGTGATACCAGGGTTCTGTGACACCGGGATACTTCGGCACTGGGGTTTTGTGACACCGGTGTACTGTGGCACTGGGGTTTTGTGACACCAGGGTACTTTGGCACCGGGGTTCTGTGACACCAGGGTTTTGTCACACCAGTGTACTGTGACACCGGGGTACTGTGACACCAGGTTTTTGTGACACCAGAGTACTGTGACACCGGGTACTGTGACACCAGAGTTTTGTGACACCGGGATACTGTCACACCGGGGTTCTGTGACACCAGAGATTTGTGACACCGGGTTACTGTGACACCGGGTTACTGTGACACCGGGGTTCTGTGACACCAGGGTTCTGTGACACCATGGTTTTGTGACACCGGGGTACTGTGACACCGCGGTTTTGTGACACCGGGGTACTGTGACACCGCGGTTTTGTGACACCGGGGTACTTTGGCACTGGGGTTTTGTGACACCGGGGCTTTGTGCCACCGGGGTTTTGTGACACCGGGGTACTGTGACACCGGGGTCCTTTGACACCGGGGTTCTGTGACACCAGGGTACTGTGACACCAGGGTTCTGTAACACCGGGGTACTGTGACACCCGGGTACTGTGACACCAGAGTTTTGTGACACCGGGATACTGTGACACCGGGGTTCTGTGACACCAGGGATTTGTGACACCGGGTTACTGTGACACCGGGTTACTGTGACACCGGGGTTCTGTGACACCAGGGTTCTGTGACACCATGGTTTTGTGACACCGGGGTACTGTGACACCGCGGTTTTGTGACACCGGGGTACTGTGACACCGCGGTTTTGTGACACCGGGGTACTTTGGCACTGGGGTTTTGTGACACCGGGGCTTTGTGCCACCGGGGTTTTGTGACACCGGGGTACTGTGACACCGGGGTCCTTTGACACCGGGGTTCTGTGACACCAGGGTACTGTGACACCAGGGTTCTGTAACACCGGGGTTCTGTGACACCGGGGTACTGCGACACCGGGGTACTGTGACACCGGGGTTCTGTGACACCAGTGTTCTCTGAAACCAGGGTACTGTGACACCGGGGTTTTGTGACACAGGCGTACAGTGATACCAGTGTTCTGTGACACCGGGATACTTTGGCACTGGGCTTTTATGACACCGGGGTTCTGTGACAGCAGGGTTCTGTGACACCAGGGTTTTGTGACACCAGGGTTCTGGGACACCGGGGTTCTGTCACACCGGGGTTCTGTGACACCAGGGTTCTGTGACACCAGGGTTTTGTGACACCAGGTTTCTGTGAAACCGGGGTACTGTGACACCGGGGTTCTGTGACACCGGGGCACTTTGGCACTGGGGTTTGTGACACCGGGGTTCTGTGACACCAGGGTTCTGTGACACCAGGGTTTTGTGACACCAGGGTTCTGGGACACCGGGGTTCTGTGACACCGGGGTTCTGTGACACCAGGGTTCTGTGACACCAGGGTTTTGTGACACCAGCGTTCTGTGACACCGGGGTACTGTGACACCGGGGTTCTGTGACACCGGGGTACTTTGGCACTGGGGTTTGTGACACCGGGGTTCTGTGACACCGGGGTTCTGTGACAGTGGGATTCTGTGACACCGTGGTTCTGTGACACCGGGGTTCTGTGACACCGGTGTTCTGTGACAGTGGGGTATTGTGACACCGGGATTTTGTGACACCGGGATACTTTGACACCGGGGTTTTGTGACACCGGGGTTCTGTGACACGGGGATACTGTGACACCGGGATTTTGTGACACCGGGGTAGTGTGACACCAGGGTTTTGTGACACCGGGGTTTTGTGACACCGGGGTTCTGTGACACCAGAGTTTTGTGACACCTGGGTACTGTGACACCGGGGTTCTGTGACACCAAGGTTCTGTGACACCGTGGTTCTGTGACACCAGGTTTCTGTGACACCAGGGTTTTGTGACACCAGGGTTTTGTGACACTGGGGTACTCTGACACCGGGGTACTGTGACACCGGGGTTCTGTGACACCAGGGTTTTGTGACAACGGGGTACTGTGACACCCGTGTACTGTGACCCCGGGGTTCTGTGACACCAGGGTTTTGTGACACCAGGGTTCTGTGACACCGGGTTTTTCTGACACCGGAGTACTGTGATACCCGGGTTCTGTGACACCGGCGTACTGTGACACCGGGGTTTTGTGACACCAGGGTACTTTGGCACCGGGGTTCTGTGACACCAGGGTTTTGTCACACCAGTGTACTGTGACACCGGGGTACTGTGACACCAGGTTTTTGTGACACCAGAGTACTGTGACACCGGGTACTGTGACACCAGAGTTTTGTGACACCGGGATACTGTCACACCGGGGTTCTGTGACACCAGAGATTTGTGACACCGGGTTACTGTGACACCGGGTTACTGTGACACCGGGGTTCTGTGACACCAGGGTTCTGTGACACCATGGTTTTGTGACACCGGGGTACTGTGACACCGCGGTTTTGTGACACCGTGGTACTGTGACACCGGGGTCCTTTGACACCGGGGTTCTGTGACACCAGGGTTTTGTGACACCGGGGTACTTTGGCACTGGGGTTTTGTGACACCGGGGCTTTGTGCCACCGGGGTTTTGTGACACCGGGGTACTGTGACACCGGGGTCCTTTGACACCGGGGTTCTGTGACACCAGGGTACTGTGACACCAGGGTTCTGTAACACCGGGGTACTGTGACACCCGGGTACTGTGACACCAGAGTTTTGTGACACCGGGATACTGTGACACCGGGGTTCTGTGACACCAGGGATTTGTGACACCGGGTTACTGTGACACCGGGTTACTGTGACACCGGGGTTCTGTGACACCAGGGTTCTGTGACACCATGGTTTTGTGACACCGGGGTACTGTGACACCGCGGTTTTGTGACACCGGGGTACTGTGACACCGCGGTTTTGTGACACCGGGGTACTTTGGCACTGGGGTTTTGTGACACCGGGGCTTTGTGCCACCGGGGTTTTGTGACACCGGGGTACTGTGACACCGGGGTCCTTTGACACCGGGGTTCTGTGACACCAGGGTACTGTGACACCAGGGTTCTGTAACACCGGGGTTCTGTGACACCGGGGTACTGCGACACCGGGGTACTGTGACACCGGGGTTCTGTGACACCAGTGTTCTCTGAAACCAGGGTACTGTGACACCGGGGTTTTGTGACACAGGCGTACAGTGATACCAGTGTTCTGTGACACCGGGATACTTTGGCACTGGGCTTTTATGACACCGGGGTTCTGTGACACCAGGGTTCTGTGACACCAGGGTTTTGTGACACCAGGTTTCTGTGAAACCGGGGTACTGTGACACCGGGGTTCTGTGACACCGGGGCACTTTGGCACTGGGGTTTGTGACACCGGGGTTCTGTGACACCAGGGTTCTGTGACACCAGGGTTTTGTGACACCAGGGTTCTGGGACACCGGGGTTCTGTGACACCGGGGTTCTGTGACACCAGGGTTCTGTGACACCAGGGTTTTGTGACACCAGCGTTCTGTGACACCGGGGTACTGTGACACCGGGGTTCTGTGACACCGGGGTACTTTGGCACTGGGGTTTGTGACACCGGGGTTCTGTGACACCGGGGTTCTGTGACAGTGGGATTCTGTGACACCGTGGTTCTGTGACACCGGGGTTCTGTGACACCGGTGTTCTGTGACAGTGGGGTATTGTGACACCGGGATTTTGTGACACCGGGATACTTTGACACCGGGGTTTTGTGACACCGGGGTTCTGTGACACGGGGATACTGTGACACCGGGATTTTGTGACACCGGGGTAGTGTGACACCAGGGTTTTGTGACACCGGGGTTTTGTGACACCGGGGTTCTGTGACACCAGAGTTTTGTGACACCTGGGTACTGTGACACCGGGGTTCTGTGACACCAAGGTTCTGTGACACCGTGGTTCTGTGACACCAGGTTTCTGTGACACCAGGGTTTTGTGACACCAGGGTTTTGTGACACTGGGGTACTCTGACACCGGGGTACTGTGACACCCGTGTACTGTGACCCCGGGGTTCTGTGACACCAGGGTTTTGTGACACCAGGGTTCTGTGACACCGGGTTTTTCTGACACCGGAGTACTGTGATACCCGGGTTCTGTGACACCGGCGTACTGTGACACCGGGGTTCTGTGACACCAGGGTACTGTGACACCAGGGTTCTGTAACACCGGGGTACTGTGACACCCGGGTACTGTGACACCGGTTTTCTGCAGCAGTGGGGTTCTGTAACACCGGCGTACAGTGATACCAGGGTTCTGTGACACCGGGATACTTCGGCACTGGGGTTTTGTGACACCAGTGTACTGTGGCACTGGGGATTTGTGACACCGGGGTACTTTCGCACTGGGGTTTTGTGACACCAGGGTACTTTGGCACCGGGGTTCTGTGACACCAGCGTTTTGTCACACCAGTGTACTGTGACACCGGGGTACTGTGACACCAGGTTTTTGTGACACCAGAGTACTGTGACACCGGGTACTGTGACACCAGGGTTTTGTGACACCGGGATACTGTGACACCGGGGTTCTGTGACACCAGGGATTTGTGACACCGGGTTACTGTGACACCGGGTTACTGTGACACCGCGGTTTTGTGACATCGGGGTACTGTGACACCGCGGTTTTGTGACACCGGGGTACTTTGGCACTGGGGTTTTGTGACACCGGGGCTTTGTGCCACCGGGGTTTTGTGACACCGTGGTACTGTGACACCGGGGTCCTTTGACACCGGGGTTCTGTGACACCGGGGTTTTGTGACACCAGGGTTCTGTGACACCAGGGTTTTGTGACACCGGGGTTTAGTGCTACCGGGGTACTTTGGTACTGGTGTTTTGTGACACCGGGATTTTGTGACACAGGGGTACTTTGGTACTGGGGTTCTGTGACAGCGGGTTTCTGTGACTCTGGGGTTCTGTGACACCAGGGTACTGTGGCATGAGTCTATGACTCTGTCTTTGTGGCACTGAATCAAGTCAAGTTTCTTGTCATTTATCTGGATACTTGTAAATAACCATATAACGTACAGCATTTTTCCAAACTAGTGTGTAAAAGACTGGTAGTGCACATAACACACGAGTTTAGTTCCGCATTCAATACTGTGGTCCCCTGCAAGCTGATCCCCAAACTTCGCTAGCTTGGTATCAGCTCATCCGTCTGCAATTGAACCTTGGACTTTATGACTAACAGACCCCAGTCTGTTAAGTTAGACGACCTCTCCTCCTCCACTCTCACCCTGAACACCGGCGTGCCTCATGACTGTGTACTGCGCCTTCTTCTGTACTCCCTTTTCACCTATGACTGTGTTCCTGTACATAGTTCTAACTCCATAATCAAGTTTGCAGATGACACCAGGGTGGTTGGCCTGATCAGAGGTGATGACGAGACGGCCTACAGGGACGAGGTCCAGCACCTGGCCACGTGGTGTGCCGACCACAACCCGGCCCTTAACACCCAGAAGACCAAGGAGATCATTGCGGACTTCAGGCATGCTATGAGGCACACTCCCGTCCCCATCTACATCAACGGAGCTGTAGTGGAGCGTGTATCAAGCTTCAACTTCTTTGGTGTCCACATTTCCGATTATCTCACCTGCTCCCTGACCTCCTCCATTCTGAACATAAAGGCACAACAGCGCCTTTATTTCCTATA
This sequence comes from Hypanus sabinus, assembly GCF_030144855.1. NCBI lineage: Eukaryota > Metazoa > Chordata > Chondrichthyes > Myliobatiformes > Dasyatidae > Hypanus > Hypanus sabinus. The sequence continues at coordinate 120,533,772 of NC_082711.1, read as the reverse complement.
GGGCATCAAGAAAGCTCACCTCTGTCCCAGGATACCGCTGTACCATTGAGAGCATACTCATCAACTGCATCTCAGAGTGGTATGGCAATTGTCCCGTATCGGACTGCAAAGCACTCCAGCGGGTGGTGAAAACTGCTCAGTGGATTATCGGCACACAATTGCGCACCATTGAGAGCATCTACCATAAAAGCTGCCTGGGCACCGTGAAAAGCATTATCAAGGATGCATCTGGTAGGTGCTACAGGAGCTTCCGCTCCCGCACCGGCCGGCTCATGAAGAGCTTCTTACCCGAGGCTGTGACCCTGCTGAACCTCACATCACAGCGCTACGCAGTATTGCACCCATATTGTACTGTCTCAGTACTTTTATATTTGTGTGCAGAGGCACTTACTTTTTATTCGCAGATATTTTGTAAATAACACTATTCTTTTGCACCTGGTTAGACGCTAACTGCATTTCATCTGGTTTTGTATCTGTACTCGGCACAATGACAATAAAGTTGAATCCAATCTAATCTAATAACATCTGGAGGCAAGGATAAAATCTCTCGATGAATCACATATCACAAACTAAAATGTATTAATATCAAATATTGTAAGGTACGGAGCAGATTAACCAGTGACACTTCGAGTCCGAGCGAAGTTTAAATGCCTGGGGGAAGAAATTGTTTTTCATCCTGACCGTCCTTGTTTTTATGCATCGTCGTCTCCTGCTTGATGGTGGAAAATCAAAGAGAATACTGGATGGATGGATGGGATCCTCAATAATACTAAGGGCCCTGTGTACACAGCGCTGCTGATAAATGTCCCGATGGACGGATTGGATTATAAACAATAGTAAGGGCCCTGTGTACACAGCGCTGCTGATAAATGTCCCGATGGACGGGTGGGATTATTAATAATACTAAGGGCCCTGTGTACACAGCGCTCCTGATAAGTGTCCCCGACGGATGGTAGGGAAACCCCTACGATCCTCTCAGCTGTTCTCACATCCTTTAGTAGGGACTTCTGGTCCGATGCTTGACTGCTCTCATACCAGATGGAGATGCAACTTGTCAGGATGCTCTTAGTAATGCTCCTGTAAAACGCAGTTAAGATTGGGAGGCCGGGGGTGGGGACAGTGAGGGGAGCCTTGCTTGCCTCAACCTTCTTATGAAGTGGAGGCGATGCTGTGCCTTCTTGTTCAGGGAGGTGATATTAAGCGGCCAGGCGAGGTCATGAGTGATGTGAACTCCCAGGAATTTGGTGCACTTAACTCCCTCTACAGAAGAGCCATGCATTCACAGAGGGAGATGGTTTGTGTACACCTTCCTGAAATCCACAATGATTTCCTGTGATTTCTCCACGTTCAAGCTTAGGTTGTTCTTCTCATACCAATCCACCAGCTGCCCCATTTCTTCCCTGTACTCCGTCTCGTCATCGTCCTTGATAAGGCCAAACTCTGTGATGTCATCCGCAAATTGGATGAGACGGTTTGAGCTGGATCCTGCGACAGCAGCGGGCTGAGCACACGGCCTTGGGGAGCGCCAGTGCTCAGCGTAATGGGACGGGAGACTCTGCTGCCCACACGGACTGACTGTGCCCTGACTGTGAAGAAGTCCAGTATCCAGTTGCAGAGGGATGTGTTGAGACCCAGCGAGGACAGCTTCCCCACTTGTTGCTGGGGTACGATGGTGTTGAACGCCGAACTGGTCTATAAACAGCATATGAGATTCCTTTTCCCAAGGAGGGACAAGACAGAATGGAAGGCAGAGGCTATTGCATCATCAATGGATCGACTTGCGTGATAAGCGAACTAGAAAGGGTCCAGTGTAAGCGGGAGAAAGTCTTTAATGTGCTCCATGACCAGCCGCTCAAAGCGTTTCCTAATGGGTGATGTTAATACCACAGACGATAGTCAATTAACAGGTTACTGTCGCCTTGTTTGCACTGGAAAGATGGTTCATGCCTTGAAAACTGAGGGGACAATGGATTATTCCAGAGAGATGCTGAATATATCTGTCAGCTTCACTATCAGCTGGGTTGCGCAGTCTTTTGGAATCCGACCCGGTATATTATCAGGCCCGCCGCTTTGCGTGTGTTGACTCTGGCCAGGGTCTTCCTCACCTCAGTTTCAGCCACACGGAGTGTCTGCCCCCACCCCCCGGGATGAGGGGTGTCTTCCTCGCTAGCACTTTTCTGCGCATCAACCCGAATGTAGTTGCCATTCGGCCTCAGGGAGTGAAGCAACATTGTAGTCTGTAATCTTCTGAATTCTCTGCCACATGCTCATCGTGTCTCTGATATCTCTGAGAATGCTCCCATTTCGCCTTCCTGATGGAGCAGGAAAGCACAGTCCTTGCTTCGCTGAGAGCTGTCGCATCTCCCGATCGAAGGAGGGATGATGGCGCCTAACGGCGACTCCTTTGCTTGCATCTTTGGAAACAGTTCTACTTCCATCTTTAATGTTTTTATTTTTCCCTCTCAGGGTTCTTTTGAAGACCCCAACCTGACGTTACACGCTGACTAGGATTCTTTGTGGAAATGGGACCCGTTCTCGGGGTTCCACGACTGACTGCTATTCGACAGGCCAAGGGTTTGGCCTGAGAATCTCAGGTGTTCAGAAGCCGAAGATCTCGGGACTCTGGATCGGTGTCATGGCCGGAGACTCGCGTGTCGTCGGGGAGGCCGAAAAATCTTTTGCTGTGGTCCCGAAGACCCGAGGTCTTTGCGATCCTCAGACACGGAGCTCGTAAAAATTGACGAAACGGACTTTTAAGATCGTAAACCAGTGGGATGTTGTTGTGTCTCCCGCCGCTGTGAAAATGGGGTACACCCCCTCTCCCTTGCCAGGGAGAGAGAATCTGTGGGTTGTCGAATTCCGATGAAGTGCGAAGCTTATGGGGTAACTTTGGTCTGTGTCTTTGCTATCACTTAGCACACGCTTGGGCTCGGTGACGGTACCGATGCGCGTTTATTTTTGCTGGTGGGGGGGAGGGGAAAGGAGGATTGTTGCTGGCTGCAGCTTATGCACAGGATGGGAAAGCTGGGGGGACTTTGGGGTTCTCACATTTAACTGTCATTCATTCTTTGGGCACGTCTCTGTTTTCGTGGATGTTTTGCATTTCAGGATGTATATTGCATACATTTCTCTGACATTAAACTTGACCTTTGAACTTTTGAACAGCAGTGTCACGATCCCTCGGCCTGACACGGAACTCTGCAGTAAGCCATGGCTTCTGATTTGCCCCCACCCGGTTGTATTTCATGATGGTAACATCCTCAGTACACTTCTCTATGTAGCTGGTCACGGAATCCACATAACCCCAGTACTGTCAACATGGTCTCCATAGGCAGCAGCCCCCTGAACATTCCCCAGTTCGTATTATCAAAGCAGTCCTGTAGTGCAGAGATTGTGCCCTCGGGCCAGGTTTTTACCTCCTTTAGAAATGGTCTGACCTGTTCGATTACTGGTTTGTATGCTGGAATTAACATTACAGATAAGTGACCTGACACTCCGACTCTGTGACACTCCAAGACTGTGGCACTGTGACTCTATGACCATGCTTCTGAGACTCTCTAACTCTACGACTCTCTAACTTTCTGACTATGACTCTCTATGACCCTCACACAAACTCTTCTCCCTCCTGCCATCTGGCAAAAGGTTCTGAAGCATTGGGGCTCTCACGACCAGACTGTGCAACAGTTTTTTCCACCAAGCCATCAGACTCCTCAATATTCAGTCTAGACTGACATCTACATAATTTATTATTGTATTATAATTTGTCCTCTACTGTGCCTATTGTCTTGTTTATTAATTATTGTACTGCCCTGCACTGTTTTGTGCACTTCGTGTAGTCCTGTGCAGGTCTTTATGTTGTTTTACATAATCTAGTGTAGCCTTGTGCTGTCTCACATAGTCTAGTGTAGTTTTGTATTGTTTCATGTAGCACCAGGGTCCTGGAGGAATGTTGTTTCGTTTTTACTGTGTACTGTACCGGCAGTCTATGGTCAAAATGACAATAAACTTGACTTGACTTGACTAACTCTCTGACTATAACTCTCTAACTCTCTGATTATGACTCGCTAACTCTCTAACTCTATGACTCTCTAACTCTCTGACTATGACACTCTAACTTTCTAACTCTCGGACTCTCTTGCTCTCTAACTCTCTGACAATGACTCTCTAACTCTCGGACTCTCTTGCTCTCTAACTCTATGCCTATGACTCTCTAACTCTTTGACTATGATTCTCTAACTCTCTGACTCCGACTCTCTAACTCTCTGACAATGACTCTCTAACTCTCGGACTCTCTTGCTCTCTAACTCTCTGACTATGACTCTCTAACTCTTTGACAATGACTCCGACTCTCTAACTCTATGACTCTCTAACTCTCTGACTCCAACTCTCTAACTCTCTGACAATGACTGTCTAACTCTCGGACTCTCTTGCTCTCTAACTCTCTGACTATGACTCTCTAACTCTTGGCAATGACTCTAACTTTCTAAATCTATGACTCTCTAACTCTCTGACAATGACTCCGACTCTCTAACTCTATGACTCTCTAACTCTCTGACTCCAACTCTCTAACTCTCTGACAATGACTGTCTAACTCTCTAACTCTATGACTCTCTAACTCTCTGACTATGACTCTCTAACTCTATGACTCTCTAACTCTCTGACAATGACTCTCTAACTTTCTAACTATAACTTTCTAACTCTCTGACTCTTGCTCTCTAACTCTCTGACAATGACTGTCTAACTCTCGGACTCTCTTGCTCTCTAACTCTCTGACTATGACTCTCTAACTCTTTGACAATGACTCTAACTTTCTAAATCTATGACTCTCTAGCTCTCTGACAATGACTCCGACTCTCTAACTCTCTGACAATGACTGTCTAACTCTCGGACTCTCTTGCTCTCTAACTCTCTGACTATGACTCTGTAACTCTCTGACTCCAACTCTCTCTCTCTCTGACAATGACTGTCTAACTCTCGGACTCTCTTGCTCTCTAACTCTCTGACTCCAACTCTCTAACTCTCTGACAATGACTGTCTAACTCTCGGACTCTCTTGCTCTCTAAATCTCTGACTATGACTCGCAGATTCTCGGACTCTCTTGCTCTCCAAATCTATGACTGTATGACTCTCTGACTGTGAGACTATGAGACTCTCCAACTGCGAGACTCTAACTTTCTCCCAGTATTAGGATCTTTTTTTGCTTGTTACCGTTCAACAAGGATCATTTTTCATTTCGTGCTTGCTTGGTGTTTTATGATCTTTGTCAATTTGTCATCTCAGTAATTCTGAGGTTTCTATTAGCTTGAATGTCTCTGATAATTTATTATCTCAATTAGATGTAGAGTCACTGGCAATTTGAGTTGATGTTCTTGTGGAAATCCATTTGTTTTGGGTCTTTATTGGTCCCATGGCCTCTGTTAGGTCTGGGTTCCATTTGTTTACATTTCTCTATGGGGTGTGTCAGTAATTTGAGCCTCATGTTTGTATGGGCATGCACCGATTTACGTTCCTACTACGCTTCTCATAGTTCAAAGTAAATTTATTACAAAAGTACATATGTCACCATATACAAATTGGTTTTTTTTTCCGCAGGAATTATCAGTAAATACGAAGAACACAAGAGAATCAATAAAAAATCGTCCACAACAAACGGACAAACAACCAATATGCAATAGACAACAAACGATTCAAACTAAAAAAAACAATAATAATAATTTAGAGTCAGAACGCCTCAAATTATATTGCGATTATTAAAGATAGAACAATCCATAATAACAGCCCGGATATAATATTACAGGATAACCAAGCAAGAATTACTTACTTAATAGATAATGCCATTCCAAACTCAAACAGCTTACAGAAATCAATAAGTGAAAAATAGCAGAAATATGCCGAATTATAACCATATAACAATCACAGCACGGAAACAGGCCATCTCGGCCCTCCTAGTCCGTGCCAAACCCTTAATCTCACCTAGTCCCACCTACCCGCACTCAGCCCATAACCCTCCACTCCTTTCCTGTCCATATACCTATCCAATTTTACCTTAAATGACACAACTGAACTGGCCTCTACTACTTCTACAGGAAGATCATTCCACACAGCTATCACTTTCTGAGTAAAGAAATACCCCCTCGTGTTTCCCTTAAACTTCTGCCCCCTAACTCTCAAATCATGTCCTCTCGTTTGAATCTCTCCTACTGTCAATGGAAACAGCCTATTCACCTCAACTCTATCTATCCCTCTCAAAATTTTAAATACCTCGATCAAATCCCCCCTCAACCTTCTACGCTCCAATGAATAGAGACCTAACTTGTTCAACCTTTCTCTGTAACTTAATTGCTGAAACCCAGGTAACATCCTAGTAAATCGTCTCTGCACTCTCTCTAATTTATTGATATCTTTCCTATAATTCGGTGACCAGAACTGCACACAATATTCCAAATTTGGCCTTACCAATGCCTTGTACAATTTTAACATTACATCCCAACTTCTGTACTCAATGCTTTGATTTATAAAGGCCAGCGTTCCAAAAGCCTTCTTCACCACCCTATCTACATGAGACTCCATCTTCAGGGAACTATGCACTTTTATTCCTAGATCTCTCTGTTCCTCTGCATTCCTCAATGCCCTACCATTTACCCTCATTGTTCTATTTGGAGTTAGCAGAGAAAATTGGAAGACTTTGGAACATGAACAGGGTATGCAATGGCCCGATGGTAATATCAGAAACGGTTATCATCCAGAAGTCACTACACAATAGCATTAAACAATTCGGGATGCTCAGTAATATCGATGTAAATCTTCAGATACCACAATACTAACCCGTACTGGAAGAGTCCGAAATTTCAAAGCAATTGAGAAACGAGTGTTTTTGGTTATGCTTGTACCTCAGGTTTTACCAGCTTGAGCTGAGAAAAACATATAGAATAATAGATAAATAAGCAACAAAAAATGGATCAAGAACGTGAGATGAGATAAACAAACGCTAAAAACCTCAGACTGTTGATGTTGTCATTCAACTTCTGCATTAAAAAACCTCAAAGCTCAAAGGGTTATGTAAGACTGTTTGTTCAATGACTGTAATTCGCCCGAGTCTCTTTAGAGCCTATTTATGTCATTGGGGGATGCTATTTCTGTTAATAAGGGCACCTGTCTCCTGGTTGCAACTTTGGCACTGAATGCATCGTCTGTCGCACCTTCAGGTCCGTTGTCTGCACAACCGGGGAGAAAGGCGGCCGATCCATGGGAAACCTGGAGTGGAATATTACATCAATGGATCGGGATCCGGGAACTGGGCTTGGGACCATTGCATCGATGGATCGGGATCCGGGGACGGTATTCGGAAATGATACCTTAGTGGGTAGGGATCTAGGAATGAGAGACCGGAACGCTAAATCAATAGGTCGGGATGGGGAACCGGTAATCGGGAGTGATTCAACTTTGCAAACGAACGCCTTCTGGGCTTTTGAATATCTTTTTACGAATTATGATTGGCTGTCAGTGGAAGAACGGATCATCTTGGCTCTGAGGGGTATCCAGCCCATTTACTTTCCCATCCTTGCCATTTTCACTGTGCCTGGTGAGTAAATTCCTTCGTTTATTTCTTAACAGTTCTCGTCTACCTAACTTCAATCCCTTTTTCGGGCTTCAGGGTTGTTTCCCACTCTAGGCCAATTGTTAGAAGTATTTTTGAGAGGCCGCGCAAATATTCACTGGGGACTTGTCTAGATTAAAAAGTGATCCCGTTTGGCTAATGACTGACTGCACTTGTTTGGGCGGAGGGCTGCCTGGTTGTTTATTTACGTGTGTCTTGGTGACGCAGCTGAAGAGTCCCGCTGCAGAGGGAAGTAAAATCTTACAGCACCCAAGGGAGTCAACATTGCAATCTGAAACAGGTCTCATATCACTGACATATGTCTTGAAATATGTTGTTTTGCGGCATTGTAATGCTGAATAAAAACATACACACGTCGTGGGAGATGGGTCCTTAATGTCGGAAGCTGCATTGTAAAGGCATCGCCTTTTGAAGGTGTCCTGGGTGCTGGGGAGGCCAGTGACCATGCTGGGGTTGCTGAGTGTTCAACTTTCTGCTGCTTTTTCTGATCCTTTGTGGTGGCCTCTCCATATCAGATGGTGATGAAACCAGTTAGAATACTCTCCACGGTACGTCTGTAGAAATTTGCGAGAGTCTTTGGTGACAGTACCACATCTCCTTAAGCTGCTAGTAAAATATAGCCGCTGTCGTGCCTTTGTAATTCCATCAATATGTTGAGTTCAGGATAGATCTTCAGAGACGTTGACACCGAGGAACTAGAAACTGCTCACCCTTTCTACTGCTGATCCCTTGATTAGGAGTGGGAGGCACATCGGATCAGAAATGGACTCAGTAGTAGAAAGTGTAGAGAATGGCCGATGTGTGTTGCTGTAAGCGGAGCTGTCGCCGTAACATCCATGGGGCCTGGACCCCCATCTCTCGCTGTACGTTGTAGAAATTATTCAGATCAGTGTGTGGGCCGCTGGGGTTGTGTGTGAGTGTGTGTGTGTGAGAGTGTGGCTGTGTGTGTGTGTGTGTGTGTGTGTGTGTGTGTGTGTGTGTGTGTGTGTGTGTGTGTGTGTGTGTGTGTGTGTGTGTGTGTGAGAGAGAGAGAGAGAGAGAGAGAGAGAGAGAGAGTGAGCATGTGTGTGAGCGTGTGTGCGAGTGTGAGTGTATGAGAGTGCATGGGTGTGTGAGTGTGGGAGTGTGTGTGTGAGCATGTGCGAGTGTATGTGTGAGCGTGTGTGTGTGTGTTCAGTTTCCTCAAAAATAAATGATCAGAATCAGGTTTAACTCCGCTGGCATATGCCATGAAATTTGATATTTTGCGGCAACATTACAGTGCAGTATATAATTAACAACTACAAGTTACAATAAGAATATATATGATGAGAGCAAAACGAAAAAAAAACATGGAGGTAGTGTACATAGGTTTATTGTCTATTTAGAAATCTGATCACTGAGGGGAAGAAGCTGTTCATGAAATGCTGAGTGTGCGTCTTCGGGCTCCTGTACCTCCTCCCCGATGGTGTCAATGAGACGAGGGCATGTCCTGGGTGATGGGGGCCCTTAATGATGAATGCCGCCTTTTTGAAGCTTTGCTCTTTGAAGGTGTCCTCAATGCTGGGGAGGCTGGTGCCCATGATAGAAATCGCTGAGTTTGCAACTTTTTGAAGCTTTTCCTGATCATGTGCAGTGGTCAGCGATCCCTCCACACTGGACGGTGAAGCAGCCAGTCAGACTGCTCTCCACGGTACATCTGTAGCAACTTGCTGGACGTACCAAATTTCTTCACTCTCCTAATGAAAATGTTGTGCCCTCTTTGTAATTACATCAATAAGTAAGAATAATGTAATTGTATAAAATAATAAGATTCTATGACCTAATTATTTAATGTACCTGCCCAGCCCTCAAAGAGGAACACTACCTCGCATTAGGGTTTGGAGGCTTGCATGCCTCAATGACCCAGAGAGCTCTGTTGGCTGGAGTCAGGGCCTTGTGCTTTGCCAAACTGGTCAAAAGGTAGAGGCCAGGCTAAGAGTGGTTCACTGATTCTCCAGGTTCAGAGGCTCCGCTCAGCAATGAACAGCTGAGTGCGATAGTACGGACAGACAGACAGAGACGGAGAACCTTCACTGGTGCCCCAAATGCCAGCGGCATAACAGACAGCAAGGAAGTAACCTGCACACTATCCTCTTGGGAACCACTCATATGCCCTTGTGTGATGGATCTTCAAGGTTTGTCACCCATGAGAGTTCATGAGATACCAGGCAATGCCGTCTGCAACTTAACTGCTGGTGGGGTCACCCATAGTGGTAAGGTCAAGAGGGAGGGTCCAGACAAAAGCAATCCAACCAACGGGGCTGGTGGAAGATGATGACGCATCACAACAGTAGCGAAGGCGGAGGGAGGCAGCAGCAGTGAAGGGTCCCCACTCGGCTTCCGTTCAATGCCCCTGTACCCTGATCCCGATCTGTCAAGGACTGTGTGGTGACTGCCTCCCCACATTAAACAAAGTCATACACAAGCGTTCTCCATTAAGGGAATAACCCCTAGGGAGAACATTATACTCAAACAGAGGAGGTTCTCGAGAGTTGTTCCAGGAATGAAAAGGTTAACTTATGGGAAATGTTTGACGGCTCTGGGCCTGTATTCGCTGGCGTTTAGAAGAATTGTGGTGGAGGGGCGGATCTTATTGTAACCTATCGAATATTGAAAGGCCCCGATAGAGTGGATGTGGATAAGATGTTTCCTACGGTGCGGGAGTCTGGAACTAGAGGGCACAGATAGAATGGATGTGGAGAGGGTGTTTCCTATAGTGGAGGAGTCATGGACCAGAGGGCACAGCCTCAGAATAGAGGGACGTCCATTTAGAACAATGATGAGGAGAAATTTCTTTTGCAGAGGCTGGATGTCAAGTCATTGGATACATTTAAAGCGGAGGTTGATCGGTTCTTGGTTGTCAGGACGTCAAAGGTTATGGGGAGAAGGTAGGAGAGTGATAATAAATTAGATATGGTGGAAAGGCGAACAAATTCGATAGGCCAAATAGCCTGATTCTGCTATGGTCTCGATTGGTCGCGCTACTGCTGCTGCCTTTGAACGTGTGGAGTCGGTTAGTTAGCGAGGGTATGTTGTCCCAGGGATAAACTCTGCAGGGGCGATGGAAATGCGAGTGAGTGAAAAGAGATGATGGTACACAGGCAACAGACAAAGCGCTCCAAGAACTCAACATGTCAGGCATCATCTGTGGAGAGAAATTCGTCCACGTGACGGGTCTGGAGCCGAAACGTCGCATGTTCATTCCACTCCGTAGGTGCTGTCTGACCCATTGCTCCTCCAGTGTTTTGTTTGTTCTTCCGGCTTCCAGCCCCTGCAGACTCTTGTGGAACCGAAGTTTGACTCGGAGACTAACAGCGCTTCTCTCTTCACCGCCGCTGACTGACCCTTTGAGCATTTCAGGAGACGAGGGGTGATTTGATAGATCTGTACAAGATGATGACGCACAGATCGATTGGACAGACAGAGACTTCCCCCACCCGCGGAAATTGCTAATACCAGGCGGCACAAGTTGAAGGTGATTGGAGCAAAATATAAGGGGGTGACGTCAGAGGTAGGGTTGTGACACAGCGTTGAGAGTGCATGGAATGCCGGCAGGGGTGTCGGTAGGGGCAGATACTGCACAATAAGAGGGTTTAAGAGACTCTTAGGCACATGGGTGATAGAAAATGAAGGGCTATGTGCGAGCGAAGGGCTAGACTGATCTTGGAGTGGGCTAAAGATTCGGAACCCTATCGTGGGTCAAACAGCACGTACTGTGCGTTAACGTATCATGTTCTATGTCTTAATATTCTGTCTGCTAATGTTTTACGTTGCATGTTGTGTTTCCAGCATCTGCTGATCTTTCATTCCGTCTTTGCGAGTCCAGTCACTCTGTTATATTGCTGGATGGATGTTTGCAAGTCTTGTTTCTCGGTGACTCTGCTCCCAACTAACAGTGTAATGCCCCTGTGTCTCCCCCCCACCCCACAGTGAATTCAGTTGCGATTGTCATCCTCTCCCGGGGCAAGTGCGGCCTCTCCAAGTGCGTCACCCGTTACCTGGTGGCCATGGCGGCAGCGGATCTAGCGGTTGTTGTCCTCGACCTGCTGTGGCGGCACATCCCGATGACTTACCGGGATCAATTCAGCTTCTTGTGGACCATTCCTGTGTGCAACATCCACGCTGTCCTGCTCTACGCAGATGCCGACTGTTCGGTCTGGTTTACCGTGGCTTTCACCTTCGACCGGTCAGTGGCGATCTGTGGCCAGAAGGTGAAACTGAAGTACTGCATGGAGAAGACGGCGGCCGTGGTTCTCTGGGCGATAGCCTTCGTGAGCTGCCTGAAAAACATCTTCTGGTATTTTATGCTCACAGGCGAGTATAATTTTCACAACGACCCCTGGATTTGCTGGGAGCGGCCCGGTGTCCTGGAATCGTCGGTCTGGGCAGCGGTTGAGCTAATTCCCCGTTTTTCTTGGTTATGCTCTTCAACATTTTCACCGTCAGGCATATCTTGGTGGCCAACCGAACTCGCAAGAGACTCCGGGGTCCCGGTAAAGGGGAGGATAGCAAAGACCCGGGAATGGACAGCCGCCGGAAATCTATCATCCTACTGCTCGCCGTCTCGGGCAACTTCATTCTGCTCTGGTTCATCTTCATGGTGCATTCCATATGGAACCGGATCTACTGGTTAGGCTACCGGATTGTGGTCCCACCCGAGATCGTGCAGAGGTTGGGTTTCGTCCTGCAACACCTCAGCTGCTGCACGAACACCGGCGTTTACGCCATCACCCAGCGTAAGTTCCGAGAGCAGCTGGGGAAGGCGTTCTTCTACCCCTTCACATCCCTGCGCCGGCTTCTTCTGGTAGCGGGAAGCCGCTGAATCTCGGGCGCCAACTCCACTTGACTTCCACCCAGCACTCGGCACTCCACCCCCATCTCTCTCCGAATAGCCAGGAGCTGAGGAGGAGTTGCTTTTCTGAGTAGAGAATCTGCGGCATCTGCTGCTCAAAGAAGCAGTTGGGGAATCCTCATTAAATATATTTCAAAGTTGAAAGTAAAATTATTATCAACTTTATTTATTTATCTATAAGTTTATTGTTACCATCTAGGAATACATTTCCTTGCAGGTATTCACAGTGGAATAAAATGACAAAGACAGCGAAAAGCTACAGCAGTCAATATGCAAAAGACAAATTATGGAAATACAAAAATAAAACAGGCAAGTAAAATACTAAGACCGCGAGTTGCACTGTCTTTGAATCGGAGTCGATAGGTTGTGGAATCCGCGCAGAGTTGAGCTGGGTGAAGCTGGGTCAGGAGCCTAATGGCTGAGGGGCAATAACTACTGAATCTGGTCGGGAGGGGGCTTAAGGCCCCTGTACATCCAGCCCGATGCAGCAGCGATAAGAGAGCATGGCCTGGACGGTGGCGGTGGGACGTCCTTGAAGAAGGATACGGATCTCTGTGGCAACGCCCCTTGTAGAAGTGGCGAATGGTGGGGAGGGGATTTCTTGTGACTGTTTTTATCGGCTTTTTCGTTCTTGGCCATTGCTGTTTCTAGACTAGAGCTTGGCGCTAGCAGTCAGGGTAGCCCCCACTCTGCATCCACAGAAGTTCAAAGTACGTATGTGTCTCCTCATCTTCGTTACTTGTGGACCTACAGTAAATGCAAGAAACAACACAACAGAACTAATGAAAGACTGCAGCCACCGGGACGCACAGACATCTAATGTGCAAAAGACAACAAACTGTGCAAACACAAAAAAAAATAATAATAGTAGAAATATTTCATGTTGTTCTATTGACTACCAAAAACATTTAATTCTGTCCCATACTCACGGAAAATAGATAATATATATTCTAAATATATACAAACAACACCTAATACATGTGAACCACAAACAGGAGAAAATCTGCAGATACTGGAAATCTAAAGCAACACACCCAACACGCTGGAGGGAACTCGTAAGGCCCGGCAGCCTCTGTGGAAAAGTGTACAGTCGACGTTCACATATGAAATTCCGACAACGTCTGATGAAGCATTGGCGTACTATAATCACCCTATCTATTAACAACACCTCTCCCCCACACCGACAAAACACAATTATCGTTTTCAAAATAAACTGAGGTATTTTTTTCAGGACGACTCTTTAAGTCCACAGAGGTCTTCTCAAGCTTTAAACCCGCCCTCTAATTTACCGAATCGGATAAAACTAGCGTATCAAAGCAGAAACAAACAAATGAATTATATCTTGTCACATCTTCTATACGTGGACGATTTGAAATTAAACACGAATTCAGAAGTAAAGCAAAAGCAATTAATTCAAATAGTATAACTATTTTCGAAAGATATAAACATGAATTTTGGACTGGATCAATGCAGAACATTAAACGTAAAGAAAGGTGCAATAGAGCCAATAGAACACAAAACAGAGCCGCAGGGTAAATAACAACTGGTGGATGAATATGAAACGTCTCAGTATCTGCGATATCAGCAAGCAGAAAAAATAGATTATAGTGCGATAAAGGAAACACTTTCGACAGAATTTACTTCAACATTGAAGAAAATCTGCCAAAGAGAGCTTAACAGGTAAAAGGCAATAAAGACTTGCACTACACTCGTATCAATGCATTCTTTCGGCATAATATCTTGGTCTAAAACCGATCTCGAAAAGTTACAAAGAAAACTAAGAATGAAATGACAAAATTTAGAAAACACAATATACGCTCGAATGCGCTTAGATTAACATAGAACGGGGAAGAGGAATCACAGACATTAAAAAAAATCTATACAGCAGTCAGATAAAACTAAAGATTTACGTTCATCAACAAAACAGGATTCAGCACTCCACACACGCACCACTAAACTTAAATGAGGCCACAACAATTAAAAACTAAGAAGTTACCACTATTGAAGAAAAGTTAACTAATGGAAGAGCATAACCCTCCATGGGAGCAATCCCCACTAACTGAGCAGACTAGATGTTGACAAGGAAGCGTCGAACGTCTGGCTCAGAGTTGGAGACCTCTTTCCAAAAACAGAAGTGTTCCTTGTGGCAACACAGGACCAGGTGATTAACACAAAATATATCAAAAATACATAATAAAAGACTAAAAAAATTCAAGATGATAAATGTAGACAATGCCAAGAGAAACCAGAAACAATCCAACACATTACAGGATCCTGCAGCAGTTTAACTCAATCTGATTATTTACACAGGCATAATCAAGTGGCAAAATACCATTCACCAAAACCTTGTTTTAAAATACAAACTCATAAAAAGACACCTTACCCCAGTATACCATAAATACAAGCATGATCCAGTTTTAGAGTCAGAAAACCACAAGTTATATTAAGACCAATCCGTTATCACAGATAGGATAATCCATAATTACTGTCTGGGCATAATAATAATACAGAATAAACAAGCAAGAACAACTTATTTAATAGATTTGCCATTCCAAACACTCATCACATACAGAATTCAATGTGAAAAACACCAGAAATATGCTGAATTAAAAGAGAAAATTGAAAGACTATGGAACATGAACAGGGTAGACATTGTCCTGATACTAATATATCTACAAGTGGTATCATCAGAAAGTCACTACACAGTAGCATTAAACAATTAGGCCTTTGTACCTCTCCAGAAAGCCACAATAGTACAACACCACTCGAATAGTTAAAAAGTTCCTAGTAATTGAGAAATGACTTACTTTGCTATGCCCGCATCTCTGGTTTTACCAGCTGGAGCTAAGAAATAATAATAATAATAATAACAACAACAACAACAACAACAACCTGCGGGGAATTTTCTGTCCTCAGGTGGTGAACTGGGGAAGTCTTTGCAGGTGGGATATACAATACTGCGAAAGCAGATACGAATCTAGGCATGTCTATACCCAGATTGGGTGGTGCTCCGTCTGTTCTTCATGTTAGGAGCGGCTGAAATCAAAACCTGACAGTAGGTATAACAAGCTTTCAATTTCTATAGCTTGTACAGCTTCTATAGCTTTCTCAAGCTTGAGTGTAGTTGATTTCTCAACCAATAATTGCTTGGTTAAGTTAATATTCTTAAATATATTTTGTTTGTAATTGCGTGCAGAGTACGATCTGTTATTTCTTGCCGACGGACGACTGCAAAGGGCAGTAAATCACACAGCGTTTACACAAACCGGGGTTTGGATGGGTGAGACATTCCTACCTCACGGGTTTGGCAGGACCAACCCTCGATGTATGGAACCTGTGAAAGGTGGGTTGTTCGCCGCGGAGTCTGGTGGCTGTTGGCGAGGGGTTAACAAGTTGCATTTCCAGAGACGCCCAGTGAAAAGGGGTTTCATTGTAGGGCTACGTCCCGGATTGAATTCGCTGAATGCTGTGTGACTACCATAAGAATTGATTAAGTGGGTTTGTCTGTATTAAACTATCGTCCGGGGAAGTGGTTATGGAAGCCGCAGGGACGAAGCGTTGGTGCGATTCAAAGAGATTGCCTGCGTTACTGCTTGTGTTTTGAACGGGGTGGTTATCCGTAGTTCGGATGAATTGTTGCTTAGGGCTTTAAATACCGTTGAAGCATTAGGACAAGTTACGATCATAGAGCGGCAATTTGACCAACGGTGGGTAAAGATCAAACACGAGGAAATCTGCAGATGCTGGAAATTCAAACAACAACACACACAAAATGCTGGTGGAACACAGCAGGCTCGGCAGCATCTGTAGGGAGAAGCGCTGTCAACGTTTCGGGCCGAGACCCTTCGTCAGGACTAACCGAAAGGAAAGATAGTAAGAGATTTTAAAGTAGTGGGGGGAGGGGGAAATGCGAAATAATAGGAGAAGACCGGAGGGGGTGGGATGAAGCTGAGAGCTGGAAAGGTGATTGGCGAAAGTGATACAGAGCTGGAGAAGGGAAAGGATCATGGGACGAGAGGCCTCAGGGAAAGAAAGGAGGGAGGGGAGCACCAGAGGGAGATGGAGAACAGGCAAACAACTAAATATGTCAGGGATGGGGTAAGAAGGGAAGGAGGAGCATTAACGGAAGTTAGAGAAGTCAATGTTCATGCCATCAGGTTGAAGGCTACCCAGCCGGTATATAAGGTGTTGTTCCTCCAACCTGAGCTTGGATTCATTTTGACAGTAGAGGAGGCCACGGATAGACATATCAGAATGGGAGTGGGACGTGGAATTAAAATGTGTGGCCACTGGGAGATCCTGCTTTTTCTGGCAGACCGAGCGTAGATGTTCAGCGAAACGGTCTCCCAGTCTGCGTCGGGTCTCACCAATATATAAAAGGCCACACCGGGAGCACCGGACGCAGTATACCACACCAGCCGACTCACAGGTGAAGTGTCGCCTCACCTGGAAGGACTGTCTGGGGCCCTGAATGGTGGTGAGGGAGGAAGTGTAAGGGCAGGTGTAGCACTTGTTCCGTTTACAAGGATAAGTGCCAGGAGGGAGATCGGTGGGAAGGGATGGGGGACGAGTGGACAAGGGAGTCACGTAGGGAAAGGGGATCCCTGCGAAAAGCAGAAAGGGGGGGGGAGGGAAAAATGTGCTTAGTAGTGGGATCCCGTTGGAGGTGGTGGAAGTTACGGAGAATTATATGTTGGACCTGAAGGCTGGTGGGGTGGTAGGTGAGGACAAGGGGAACCCTATCCCGAGTGGGGTGGCGGGTGGATGGGGTGAGGGCAGATGTGCGGGAAATGGGAGAGATGCGTTTGAGAGCAGAGTTAATGGCGGACGAAGGGAAGCCCCTTTGTTTAAAAAAGGAAGGCATCTCCTTCGTCCTGGAATGAAAAGCCTCATCCTGAGAGCAGATGCGGCGGAGACGGAGGAATTGCGAGAAGGGGATAGCATTGTTGCAAGAGATAGGGTGGGAAGAGGATTAGTCCAGGTAGCTGTGAGAGTCTGTAGGCTTATAGTAGATATCAGTAGATAAGCCGTCTCCAGAGATAGAGACAGAAAGATCAAGAAAGGGGAGGGAGGTGTCAGAAATGGACCAGGTAAATTTGAGGGCAGGATGAAAGTTGGAGGCAAAGTTAATGAAGTCAACGAGCTCAGAATGCGTGCAGGAGGCAGCGCCAATGCAGTCGTCGATGTAGCGAAGGAAAAGAGGGGGATGGATACCTGTATAGCCTTGGAACATGGACTGTTCCACAAAGCCAACAAAAAGGCAGGCATAACTGGGACCCATACGGGTGCCCATGGCTACACCCTTGGTTTGGAGGAAGTGGGAGGAGACAAAGGAGTAGTTATTGAGAGTAAGAACTAATCATTGAAAAAATTCAAAGCATGAGAAGCGTCACGAACATAGGTGGGAAGAGATTGAACAAGAGGGGATAAGACAGTGTCAAGGTATGCAGAAATGAGTTCAGTGGGGCAGGAGCAAGCTGAGACAATAGGTTTACCTGGACAGGCAGGTTTGTGGATCTTGGGTAGGAGGTAGACATGGGAAGTGCGGGGTGTGGGAGCTATGAGGTTTGTGGCAGTGAATGGGAGAGCTAATAAGGTTGGTGATGGGTAAAGATGTAGTGTTAGTTCAGACTAGCGCTGCCGCAGAGGGAGTGGATCTGCCCGGTACCATTGCAATACCCAGAGAGCCGGGGCCATGGCCCTTCCATACTGTCAGAGAAGATGGGAGTGTAGGCGAGAGTGCCGAGTTGAAGGTTGAGTTTCCCGTAGCTGCGGGGGGAGACTTTAAAGAAAAGTTGCTCTCGTTTCTGAGGGCTGAGTGGAAGGGGTGTTTGATGTGAAATGTCTAATGAGTCCTCCAGTTGTTGATTTAAGTTCTGGGCTCGCTTTGGCAGATAAACGCAGAAGTATATCTGCGGAAAGCTGAAGTTATTGTAGGTTGGGAGTGTTCTTGGGGTCAAGCCCACACCCGATGGGGAAGAGGAATATGAGGCTTAGGTTGAGCAGACATCTCAGTTACCGGATGAATGGCAGTGCTCAGATAACTTGGGAAAAAAAAAGAGACTGGTAGAGAGCTTAAAGGCCCGGCGGTCGATATAGTGAGGTTCCACGAGGCAGAAAATCCATGAGCCACATCTGCAAGCTCCGGGAGATGCTTTCGGCACTGCTGGAAATGCAGCCAATCTTAGAATGAAGTTTCGGTACACATTCCAGGAGGAGGGAGAACATTTTCAGGTTGAAGAAACTGCTGCACTGTTTGCATCCAGCTGCCTGAGAGAAGTTGCTTGAGGGTGGAGTAGGTTGTGAAGGGTGCACTGTCACATGACAGGATTGCTCTACGCAGTCGAATGACACACAAAATGTGCCCTCCGACGTCTTTTACCGAGTTACTCAGAGGAGGAACGGGAGGCCTCCGGCTGCAGGGCGCATTCCTCGGTAGCAGTCCCTGTCGCTGAAAGATGTCCCACAAGAGAAGGTTTTACAGGATTTCGTGAAAGATTTGAGAGCCGAGGTGTCTCGGTTGATATCTGTTCGCTCTGCCACCAAGAATGACAAAGCCGATCGGGAGCTGGACCCGTTGATGGGACGTGCTAAGCAGCGGGCTGCTGCCGAACCGGGTCCCTCGACCAGAAAGGTGGCCGGTACTTTCTGTGTCTGGCCCGTGAGTAAATACAGATGATGACATTTCCCTCATCTGTTCTGGCTCCACACAAGGATTACCATTCAGATTTTCTAGACGACCGGTCTTGTCCCTTTGCAATCGTTTTGCTCTTCACATATCTGTAGAATCCCTTAGGATTCTGTTTTGCCTTGTCTGCTGGGCAATGTCATGCCTTTATATGGACTTGCTGATTTCTTTCTTAAGTGTTCTCTTGCATTTCTTATTATCCATAAGTATCTCACGTGTTCCCATCTGCTTATACCTGCTATGTACCTCGTTTTTTCTCTTAACCAGGGTCTCAATATCTCTACAAAAACGAGCTTTCCTAAGCCTGTTGTCGTTACCTTTTATTCTGACAGGCATATACGAGATTTGTGCTCTCAAAATTCACTTCTGAGGGCTTCCCACTTACCAAGCGCACCTTTGCCAGAAAACAACCTGTCTCAGTCCACACTTGCCAGACCCCTTCTGATAGCATCAAAATTGGCCTTTCTCCAATTTAGAATCTCAGCCCATGAACTAGTCCTATCTTTTTGCATATTTACTTTAAGACTAATGACATTGTGATCACTAGATGCAAAGTGTTCCCCAACACAAATTTCTATCACCTGCACTTTCTCATTCCCCAATAGCAGATTCAACATCACACACTCTATGTCATCTAGTCCATTGACAGTATGGGAGTCCCAGTCTATATGTGGAGAGTTAATATCACCTACCAGAACAGCCTTATGTTCCTTGCAACAGTCTCACTACAGATTTGTTCCTTTAAATCCCTCAGACTGTTGGGAACTCTGCAATACACACCATTAATGTGTCTTGCCTTTCTTATTAATCAGTTCCACCCAGTCTCTCCTGATCGTCCACTGCCATGAAATTTTCCTGACGAGTAATGCCCCCTCCTTTAATCCCTCCTGCTCTGTCACGTTTAAAACAATGGAACCCCGAAATATTGAGCTGCCATTCCTGCCTCTCCTGCAACCAAGTCTCACTAACATCATATTTCCAGGTGTTGCTCCACACCCTGAGCTCATATGCCTTCCCTACAGTATCTCTTGCATGGAAGTATATACAGCTCAGGACATGAGACACACCATCTTAACCTTCTGATTTTGTCTGAGGCCTTAGAAACACAATACAGCACAATACAGGCCCTTCGGCCCACAAAGCTGTGCCGAACATGTACTTACTTCAGAAATGACCTAGGGTTACACATAGCCCTCTATTTTTCTAAACTCCATGTACCTATCCAGGATTCTCTTTAAAGACCTTATCATTTCTACCTCCCCCACTGCTGCCGGCAGCCCAATCCACACTCTCACCGCCCTCTGTGTAAAAAACTTACCCCTGACATCTCCTTTGTACCTACTTCCATCTCCTTTTACCAGCTTAAAACTGTACCCTCTTGTACTAGCATTTCAGCCCTGGAAAAGCCTCTGAATATTCACATGATCAGTGCCTCTCATCATCTTATACATCTCTATCAGGTCACCTCTTATCCTCTGTCGCTTCAAGGAAAATAGGCCGAGTTCACTCAACCTATTCTCATAAGGCATGCTCCCCAATCCGGGCAACATCCTCTGCACCCTTTCTATGGTTTCCACATCCTTCTTGTAGTGAGGCGACCAGAACTGAGCACAGTACTCCAAGTGGGGTTTGACCAGGGTCCTATATAGCTGCAACATTACCTCTCGGCTCCTAAGCTCAATCCCATGATTGATAAAGGCCAATGCCTTCTCAACCACAGTCAATCTGCGCAGAAGCATTGTGTGTCCTATGAACTTGGACCCCAAGATCCCTCTGATCCTCCACACTACCAAGAGTCTTACCATTAATACTATATTCTGCCATCATATTTGACCAAACAAAATGAACCACGTCATGCTTCTCTGGGTTAAACTCCATCTGCTACTTCTCCGCCTAGTTTTGCATCCTATCAATGTCCCACTGTAATCACTGACAGCCCACCACACTATCCACAACAACACCAACCTTTGTGTCATCAGCAAATTTACTAATCCTCCACTCCCTCATCCAGGTCATTTATAAAAATCATGAAGTAGGGGTCCCAGAACAGATCTCTGAGGCATACCACTAGTGACCAACCTCCATGCAGAATATGACCCATCTTCAACCACTCTTTGCCTTCTGTGGGTAAGCTAGTTGTGGATCTACAAAACAATTCCCCTTGGATCCCATGCCTCCTTACTTTCTCAATAAGCCTTGCATGGGGTACCTTGTCAAATGCCTTGCTGAAATCCATTTACATTACAACTACAGCTCTACCTTCATCAATGTGTTTAGTCACATCCTTAAAAGATTCAGTCAGGCTCGTAAAGCTTTGACAAAGCCATGCTGACTATTCCTAATCATATCATACCTCTCCGAATGCTCATAAATCCTGCCTCTCAGGATCTTCTCCATCAACTTACTGATCACTGAGGTAAGACTCACTGGTCTATAATTTCCTGGGCTATCTCTACACTCTTTCTTGAATAAGGGTACAACATCTTCAACCTTCCAATCCTCCGGAACCTCTCCCGTCCCCATTGATGATGCAATGATCATCACCAGAGGCTCAGCAATCTCCTCCCTTGCCTCCCACAATAGCCTGGGGTACATCCCATCTAATCCCGGTGACATCCAACTTGATGCATTCCAAAAGCTCCAGTAATCCTTTTTCTTAATATCTACATACTTAAGCTTTTCAGTCTGCTGTAAGTCATCCCTACAATTGCCAAGATCCTTTTCCATAGTGAATACTGAAGCAAAGTATTCATTAAGTACCTCTGCCGTCTCCTCCAGTTCCATACACACTTTTCCACTGTCACACCTGATTGGTCCGATTCTCTCATGTCTTATCCTCTTGCTCTTCACATACTTGTAGAATGCCTTGTAGAGTTCATAATTACTGGTATAAATATACTGATTACATCTGTACCTATTTGTTAAAAATCCTGATAGAGTGCCCGCATTTTTGATAGGAGTTAAAACAGTCCTCTTAACTAAAGGGGAAATCACAACCAATCCATCAAAATGACTCACCTGTGAGTCGGCTGGTGTGATATACTGTGTCCGGTGCTCCCGGTGCAGCCTTCTGTATATTGGTGAGACCCGATACAGACTGGGAGACTGTTTCACTGAACAACTATGCCGTGTTTGCCAGAGAAAGCAGGATCTCCCAGTGGCCACACATTTTAATTCCACATCCCATTCCCATTCTGATCTGTCAATCCATGGCCTCCTCTACTGTCAAAATGAACCACAATCAGGTTGGAGAAGCAATCACACCTTGTCTGTTCTCCAACTCCTTCTGGTGCTCCCCTCCCCCTTTCTTTCTCCCTTGGCATCCCATCCCATGATTCTTTCCCTTCTCCAGCTCTGTATCCCTTTTGCCAATCAACGATCCAGCTCTTGGCTTCATCCCTCCCCCTCCTGTCTTCTCCTATCATTTTGGATCTCCCCCTCTTCCTCCCACTTTCAAATCTCTTACTAACTCTTCTTTCAGTTAGTCCTGACAAAGGGTCTCAGCCCGAAACGTCGACTGTACTTCTTCCTATAGATGCTGCCTGGCCTGCTGCGTTTCACCAGCATTTTGTGTGTGTTGCTTGATGTCCTATTACTTGTTTACAAATTATATAAAAAATTGTAAATGACGAGCAGAAAGGATGCTGGAAGGGTGTGAGAGAGGATGTAAAAAAACAACTGATAATTGATTCTGTAATTCTAAATCACATCCGGCGGAAAAGCAGAGATCTGTCATGTTGCTATACTGATGATCAAAAGACATCTGATTGCATCCGATGGCACTTAATATATATAAACTACACACTGTGAAACCCGGCAATATCTGACGTACTGTATTAACAACTGCCATTATCAAAATAAACTGAAATGTTTTCCAGGCCGGCACTATGTTTGGTCCAGCTTTAAACCCGCTCTCCGATTTATTGAATCGACCAAAAAAAGGAATCAAATCAGATACAAGTGAGGAAATTATCAAAGAATACGTACACAACATTGGAAGAACTCAGCAGGTCAGGCAGCATCTGTGAGAAAAGAGTAGTCAATGTTTCGGGCGGAGACCCTTCCTGATGCTGCCTGACCTGCTGAGTTCTTCCAGAGTTGTGTACGTATTCTTTGATCCACAGCATCTGCAGTTGTATTTTTGTGTTTTGAGTGAGGAAATTATACCTTGTGTACACGACAATTTGAAATTAAACGTGAATTCAGCAGTAAAAATATAACAAAGGCAATAAACGCTTTCACTATATCTATATGAATGTAATCTTTTGGCATAAATATCTTGGTTGGAAACCAATTTGGAAAAGTTACAAAGAAACATGAGAACTGAAATGACAAATTTTAGGGAACAGGATGTACATTTGTATGTACAAAGATGAACACAACCCAGGACAGAAGGAGAAAGAGGAAGAACAGACATAACAAATTGCACAACAGTCAGATGGAACTTCTAATGATATATTTCCATCAATGAAAACAGGATCCAGCACACCATGCAAGCATATGCAATTCTGACAAGAGGTACAGACCACTAAACTTAAATGAAAGCACCACCCAAAAATGAAGACATTATCACTATTGAAGAAAGTGTTAACCAATGGAAGAGCGTCACCCTCCATGGAAAACATCCCCACGATCTGAGCAGGCTAGATGTCGACAAGGAAATGCCAAACGCCAACTGATCCATTATTCCAGATGGGATAATCCATATTTTCTGTCTGGATACAATATTGCAGGATAAAGAAACAGGAGTAACTTGTGTTACAGATATAGCCAATCCAAACGCACCTGTTATGATCCCAGCCTCCTCCTTTGTGAGAATCGCAAGAGCACCCGTCGAGACCCAGTAGGAGAGAGAGAGAGAGAGAGAGAGAGAGAAATGTGCCGCATTGCACGTCCCACCCGGGATGCAGAATAAGACGACGGCGACTATTGTCTCATGGAGACCACGTGAAAAGCCCTCGGGCAAGGTGGGCTGGTTGAGAGAGAGAGATTGCATCATCCCAACCTGATTGACACCTGCGACCCCGTGAGGAAGTATAAAGGAGAGTCTCAAGTGGACAGCCCCTTCAGACGCACCAAGGAGACAAGAGAGAGTGATCCCGCAGCAGCGGGAAGCCATTCTGAAGGAAGCCACGTGCGTTAGATTCCGGGATTGGAATTTGTGGCTGGAATCACAGAAAACCGCTTTTAACTAACATCGGGGAGAGGGAACCAACGCTCCCCCGATTTCACGGAAGCTTCATCAAGACTCGGCAAGTTTTTTCTCTTCTCCCCAATCTCTCTCTCTCGGTCGCCCCACGTGAAACCCAGCGATTCTCAAAAGGCTGAGGCCAGCAGACTTTTGAGTGACTTTTATATTTCCAGCGGACAATCTATTAACCCCTAGACAACAGTAGAGATCACTTCTTGATGATTATTACTATACCCGTGCTTTAGATTGAGTATTGAAGATATGCACTATCTGAATGTTTGTATTAGCCTTACTTTTGTGTCCCTTTATAAATAAAAACGTTTGAAAATAGTGACATCAGACTTCAACGGACTTCTCTATCTTTGCTGGTAAGTTATCCAGTTACAGGATACGTAACACACCTAACATCCAGAAACCACCAGAAATACACCGAATTAGAAGAGGAAAGTGGAAGACTATTGAATGTGAACAGCAATATTAATGTAAATCTTCAGAAAGCCACATAACTAAACACCACTAAAACAGGCAGAAGTTGTCCAGCAATTGGCAAATGAGTGTGCTTGGCTATGCCCGCTCTTCAGCTTTTACCAGTTTAATTTGAGAAAAAAATATAATAACAATAAATAATGGAGAACACAAGATAAAGGGTTTTTGAAAGTGATTATGTGAATGTTTTAGATGAGAAAGTTTTTAGAACCAGAAAGATGTTTCCACCTTGGGGAATTGCAGGACCTGGGGGAAAAGGGGCAGATGGGTGGTGCTGAGGCCAGGTCAGCCATGGTGTTTTTGAATGGCGGAGCAGACTCGCGGGCCAGACAGCTGAGCCCTGCTCCTTTCATGTTCTCATGAATCAATGGTACTGCCCTAATTTAGCCACAAACAAACAAAACCAGTCCTGGAAGAACATTCACCTCCACCCTCGTAGAGGACGAACTTTATGATGCCAATGGTATATTGAAAGATGGAGTGTGTATTTCAGTTTTTAAACAGTCAGACTTTGTTTGGATCGGATTTCCACTGAAATTCTCAGGTATTACAACCTCGTGGGCATCGGATTGACATGGGACACTGAGTCCCACCACACACGTTTCTTGTGCTCTCTTGTTATTGAACTGGCCTCTCAACCAACCTTCCACCCTGTCCTTACACTCTCTATTTGCTAGCTACCTTTGGAAGCAAAATTTAAAAATATATATTGTTTTCAGTTTCGTGAAAAATTTGTGCATCTACAAGTACAAGGTAATTGTATACGAGCTAGAGGAAAGGAATGCTATAGCGGATGTCATCAGGGACATTGTGTAGGAAGGAACAATATCTCAGTCAATTAATCGACTGAATGCCACGGTACCATAGCGGTTAGTGTGATGCTATTGCAGCTCAGGGCATCGGAGCTCGGAGTTCAACTCTCTGCAAGAAATCTGTGCGTCCTTCCCGTGAGCATATGTGTTTCCTCTGGGTTCCTTCCACAGTCCAAAGACGTGCCGGTTAGTCAGTAATTGTAAAATATCCGTGACTAGGCTGGACGTTGTGGATCGTTAGGATGGAAGGCCCGGTTCCGCGCTGTATCTTCAATGAAACAGAATTAAATAAAATGTGTTTGGGAAGAATCAAATCATGGAATGATGTCATGTGATGTTAACATTGTGTAAGACCAGTGAGGCCAGATTTGGAGTATTGGGCGCCATTCTAGTCACCTACCTGCAGGAAAGTTATCAACGAGACTGAAAGAGTGCAGAAAAAATTTACAAGGATGTTGCCCAGACTTGAGGACTTGAATTATAGGGTGAGTTTGGATAGGTTGGTACTTTCTTTTAAATCTTGGAGCATGGAAGAGTAAGGGGAGATTTGTTAGAGGTCTACAAAATGATGAGTGGTATAATAGGGTAAGTGCGAGAAGACTTTATCCACTGTGTTTGTGGAAGAGGTAATAGGTTAAGGGTGAAAGTTGAAATACTTATGGCGTCCCTATCACCGTTCCCTCTTTTCACATTTGCGCACATCAACCATTACTCTGAGTAGGAAATTCTTACTCCGCCTAAAAACTTAAAATGTTTTCTTTTGTAATATGCATATGATGATCATTTAGAATGAAAGCTGAAAAATCACATTTTATTTATTACTTGAAGTTTATAATGAAATACAGTGCAACAAAGAAAACCTTTCACGTTTTCTAAACATTTTCTTGTTCCTCTTTACTGCAATTCCATAATCTAAAAATGCCTCAGCTTAACTTCGATCCAGATGAAAGATGTGTTGGCATGTGGCCTAGTGGATAAGGTGGATAAGATCTAGTGATCTGAAGGTCACTGGTTCGAGCTTCAGCTGAGGCAGATTGTTGCGTCCTTGAGCAAAGCACTTAACAACACAATGCTCTGCGATGACACTGGTGCCAAGCTGCTTGGGTCCTAGTGCCCTTCCCTTGGACAATATCGGTGGCATGGAGAGGGGAAGGTTTGCAGCTTGGGCAGCTGCCGGTCTCCCATACAACCCTGCCTAGGCCTGCGCCTTGGAAACCTTCCAAGGTGCAAATCCATGGTCTCATGAGACTAATGGATGCCTAAAAAAAAAGATGAAAGATACGCCGTAATCCACATTGGACCATCTAAGTGTTCCACTTTCAGTCTGTTTCTGGATTTACATTCCACTGAATCCACATTTGCAGTCAGCACTGACACTTGAAATGTTCCAACCAGGTCAACAAGAATCGTCAGCTCTTCAAATTCTTCTGTTTAAGCACTTAGTTCAACGTATCAACGTGAACGTTCAACGTGAACATCTGAATTGAACCAGCCTTAACCCTTGCATACTGTTCGCATCAAATTTGACCTGTTTTGACATTTAACAGCAGTAAAAACACCCTAAATGCCATTTTTTTTAGCCAAAATTTGATGACTTTCCCTAAAAGGACCCAAAATGCACAAAAAGGAAAATATTTAAAAATTTTATAGTTTTATACAATTAGGCTGTTCTGGGTCAAATTTGACCTGTATCTATTGAAATGAATTTTAGATCTCTGAAACATTAATTAAGGATTAATTACCCATTTATTAATGTCAGATTGGCTATTCATACATTCTAGATAGATCTGAGGTTCAAAATTTCGTATAGACACTTGTTATGAGGGGATTCTTGGGCCCAGTGAAAATTGACCCAGACCATACTGTGAAGGTATAGAATATGAACAGTATGTAAGGGTTAAATTTCTCAGAAATTACAAATTTGAAATCACCATTTTGTTGCAATATTTTTGGGGCAATGCTCTTGTCAAAGTTTGTAATGGTAGTTGACATTCCATTTTCCAAATTCAACATTAGCTGTGTTCACAACAACAACACGATCAAAAGCTTGACATTCTCTTAACACATCGTCAGGAAATCTATTATTCAAGTGATTACTCATACATTTCATGAATGGAATAATAGGCGCGGTGCCGACATCAGAATTTATGGCTGCAAGCAGATCTTGCACTTTGTCACTCCAATAAACAGTATCGCCAAGATACTGTGACAGCAAGTTGTTAATTTTTGCTTTTGCAAACTGCAGTGTTTAAATTGTATTCAATTAGCTTTTCTGAAGCAATTTGCAAAGAGATTTTCCAAAACATCGCTCAGAACTGTTAATGATTCTCGATATTGTGGATTGGTCAAAATCTTCAGACAGAATTTGCTGACTGGATCATTATGTTCAATATCTCAGTCCTGGCATAGATTTCTTTTGAAAGGTTACTTAACAAGAAAAGTCAGAATATAGAATTTTTCACATCAAACAAACACAAATCACAACTTAACACAAGTAAATGATTAAAACAACTGATAGGCACAATGGCAAAAATAAAATGTTTTGACTAGATGGTGTTGGTGTTCAATGGGCCAGTGGATTATTAGCAATGAGCCATCGACTTCCATTCTGTGTTTATTGTTACAATTTGTAAAAGTGTTGTAACTTGAAACACTGACAATGCAAATACATCAAACTCTAAACTTTTCAAAGAAAAAGTGGAACATTTATTATTTAGTAAATTTGTGGATTATTCACTGACACATGGCCCACTCTCCTCTCCTATCAGATCCCTCTCTTCCAGCCCTTTACCTTTCCCTCTCAATTGGCTTTACCTATCATCTTCTGGTTGGTCCTCTTTCCCCTTCTGCCCACCTTTTTATTCTGGTGTCTTCGCCATTTATTCCCAGTCCAGAAGAAAGGTCTAGGTCCAAAACATTGGCTGTTTATTCACTTCCATAGATGCTGCCTGACCTGCTGAGTTCCTCCAGCATTTTGTGCATGTTGATCTGGATACCCAGACTCTCTTGTGTTTTAAATCTTTGTCACTTTCCTGATGAATCATATTTTCCTATTGTGTGGCAATGAGAACTGCACACAGTAATCCAAGTGCAGCCTGATTAAACACTCAACTTCAAGTTAAATTGTCTTTCAACCATACGTGAATACAGCCAAATGAAGCAGCATTCCTCTGGGGCTGACAGCACAGGACACACCACAAATAGCACATGTGGTTATGATTTCAGAAAAAAAGCATACAGTCACAATGGGTAAAATATTAATATAGCCCAAGTCTCTGAGAGGCAGGACTTTAGATTGTGGGATGTTTCATACAAGTGTAACATGACATCCCAACATTTACCACCAGTGCCTTAGTTAATGAAGGGAAGCATGCTGTACACCATCCTCACCATTCTGTCTGTGCTCCCAACTTTAAGGAACTATGTATTTGCATTCCAAGGTCTCCCTGTTCAACAACACTCCACAGAAACCGTGACATTAAAGCAAGCACATGATGCTGAAGGTTTACAAGGATTTGGTCAGACTGCACTTGTAGTGTTGTGAGCAGTTTTGGGCCTTTTATCTCTGAAAAGTTTTGCTGGCATTGGAGAGAGTCCGGAGGAAATTTACAAGAATGGTCCTGGGAATTAAAGGGTTAATGTATGAGGAGTGTTTGATGGCCCTGTCTCACTACAGTTTAGAAGGTTGAAGGGGGGATCTCATTAAAACCTATCAAATATTGAAAGGCCTAGATAGAATAGATGTGGAGAGGATGTTTCCTATAGTGGGGGAGTCTAGGACCAGAGGATACAGATAGAGTGGATGTGGAGAGGATATTTCCTGTAGTGGGGAATTCTAGGACACAACCTCAGAATGAAGGATGTCCATCATAAACAGAAAATAGAAGGAATTCCTTTAGCTAAAGGGTGGCGAATCTGTGAAATTCATTGCCACAGGAGGCTATGGAGTCCACCATTGAGTACATTTAAAACAAAGGTTGATCACTTCTTGATAACTCAGTGTGTCAAAGGTTACAGGGAAAAGGCTGCAGAGTGGGGCTGAGAGGGATAATAAATCAGCCAAGGATGGCAGAGCATATTTGATAGGCCGAATGGCCCAATTTTGCTCCTATGTCTTATGGTTTTATGACTCACTGTATATGTCCTGCCTTGGATTAACTTCCTAAAATGTGTCACTATTTGAATTCCATCTGCCATTCCCTTGCCCTCTTTCAATGATGATCTATATGTTGTTTTAACCTTTGACAATTTTCTTCATCAATCAATCATAGGTGGTGATGAGTCAGGTTAGCAGAGCAAGACTGTCGCAAACACGGACTGTGCTGCAGGGTCTATGTGCCCGCGCAGGCAGACTGCGGTGCAGCTTCAGTAATCACGTTCATGAGTATGTATGCACATGCCAGCTGATGAGTGTTTCATTATGGTGCTATTTAACTCCCTTCCTCTTGTTTCAGTCTTGTCTAGACTTGACAAAAAGCACTACAACTTTTACACTCCCTGGTTAGCCCCATCCTTGTCCAGGAAAGAGGAACACCACTTCAACTGACACTGAGAAGGAGCAGCATTCATTTAGCTTTTGCTTTACTTATTGCTGTGGAGTGGGCATTTAAATGTCAGTTCGAGAGTTTTAGTTAACAAACCTGTTGGCCTAGTGTTTGTTATTTTCCTGTCCCTTAAAATCCTGCAAAAATCTGTGAATTGTCGACTCACTTCAGTGTCTCTTTCTCCACACTTGGGCCACATCCGAAAGCCTGAATAGCAAGCATTGACCAACAAAAATGGACCCTGCAGGGGGAGAGAAAAGCTGACCCTTGGCCCTGAGATTCATTGCCCAGAAGGGGAGAAGTTACAGGCAATTGACACTGTGTTGGGCTAAGTGACTGAAGCAATGCGACCGATAATCTCAGTTTGACAAACCCAGTCTCAGCTGGAAGAACAGATATAATCCCTTGCAGCAACTCACTGCAGAGAATCTGAATCAGGTGGCAGCAGTCTCTGCTCTCACAGCCACGATACCTGAGTTTACAGGTGACAGCCACAGTTCATGAGCTTATTGAGTATAAGAGTTGGAATGTTATGGTGAGGTTGTATAAGGCATTGGTGAGGCCGAATTTGGAGTATTGTGTGCAGTTTTAGTCACGAAATTACAAGAAGGATAACAATAAGGTTTGAAGAGTGCAGAGAAGGTTTACAAGGCTGTTGCCGGGACTTGAGAAACTGAGTTACAGAGAAAGGTTGAATAGGTTAGGAGTTAATTCCCTGGAGCGTAGAAGAATGAGGGGAGATTTGATAGAGGTATATAAAATTATGATGGGTATAGATAGAATGAATGCAAGCAGGCTTTTTCCACTGAGGTTAGGGGAGAAAGAAACAGAGGACATGGGTTAAGGGTGAAAGGGGAAAAGTTCAAAGGGAACATTAGGGGGGGGGCTTCTTCACACAGAGTGGTGGGAGTGTGGAATGAGCTGCCAGATAAAGTGGTGAATGCAGGCTCACTTTTAACAAGAAAGACTTGGACAGGTACATGGATGAGAGGTGTATGGAGGGATGGTCCAGGAGCAGGTCAGTGGGACTAGGCAGAAAAATGGTTCGGCACAGCCAAGAAGGGCTAAAAGGCCTGTTTCTGTGTTGTAATGTTCTATGGTTCTAATCTGGCCATTGGAGATGACGGCACAGGGTAAGAATGTCTCCAGCTTCCTTCTCTTTGGACCACTTCTCCCTCATCACCCAGTACCATGTCCATGGAGGAGCCTCTGTAAGTGGGACACATGTGCCTGTGTCAGGAGGAATGAATCAGTGCAGGAGAACAGGTTCTTGCCTCTATTGTGATGATCCAGGACATTTCTGAACCGTTCAGAGAAAGAGGCTACCCATCAGGAGTGAGGGGAGTCCAGATGGGCCAGTTGCCCCAGCTTCCTTGGTGTCGGGGTCTCAAACCATGAACTTCAGGCATTTGTTGACTCCTGGGATCTCGGCGACATCTTCCTGGCTCAAGGATGGGGAGTTCCAACTCAGGAATTGAGAGAAAACATCTATATCAAGGTCCTGAATGGACATCAGCCAGATACACCTTTTCATCGAACTCTTCAATTTGTGTTCGAAGGCAAGCAAAGGGAGCGACTGCTTGATTCACCTGACCTGCTACCAGTGCTTGTGTCCCCTGGTTATTGCGACACAACCAGTGGAAATACTATCACACTGCTCATTGTGGATTGATTTTCTCAGGCTGCCCACTTCATTGCTCTTCCTAAACTCCTGTCAGCTCTTGAGACAGCCACACTCATGGTTCAACACGTGTTCAGGCTGCATGGCTTCCATCTAGGGGACAGTGTCTGACCATGGACCACAGTTCATTTCCCCCTTTGAGAAGGCTTTCTGCTCTCTTGTCGGAACCATGCCAGCCTCTCATCTGGCTTCCACCTCCAATCTAATGGCCAGACTGAAAGAGTGAACCAGGAGTTGGAGACAACTTTACGCTGTCTTGTCACTTCCAACCCTACGTCCTGGAGCTCCCAATTGGTTTGGGCAGAGATCCCCCACAATAATCTTCAGTTGTCCTCCACTGGTATGTCTCCCTTTGAATGCTGGAAGGGATTCCAGCCCCTGCTCTTCCCTGACCAGGAGACTGATGTGGGGATTCTTGTTACTGAACAGTTGATCCACTGCTGCAAGTGCACCTGGAGATGAGCCAGGGATTCTCTGCTGCGTGCTCAAAGACAACATGACAGGCAGGCTGATTGGCTCCGCCTACAGCTGAGGCCTTTCAAGCCAGGGGAAAATGTTTGGCTGGCATAAAAGAGTATTTCTCTGGACGTTGAGAGCCATGAGATGATTCGTAGAGGAAAAGGCTACCAACGGGATCTTGTATAGACTGCTTCTATCAGAATCAGTGAAGATCCACCCAGTGTTCCATATTTCCCAGCTCACCAGTTATTCCCTCCCAATCAGCACAGTTTGAATCATTATTTAGTTTAGAAGCACTATGATCACTTTGTGTTCAATTGGACTTGTTATTTGTGTTTTAATTGCATTTTCTCATTAAAAAGTGTATCATTTATCTTTAATGAGTGATGTTCTTGTGAAATTTGTTTATATGATGCTGCTGCAGGTAAGTTTTTCATCACACCTGTGTATATATTGAATTGTTCATATGACAATTAACTCCAGTTTGATTTTGTTACCATCTGTAAACATTGTAATCATGAGCAGAAATGACAGGGTTAGTGCAAGCAAACCTTTTCCCACTGAGGCTGGGTGAGACTAGAACTAAATAGAGGTCATGGGTTAAGGGTGAAAAGTGAAATGTTTAAGGGAAATATGAGAGGAAACTTCTTCACTCAGAGGGTGATGACAGTGTGGAACGAGCTGCCAGCAGAAGCGATGGATGTGGATTTGATTTCATTTCATTTTCAATCTTTTTTTATTGATTTAAAAGAATAAGGATAAATACAAGTCAGAGGAGAGGTTATCTCAAATACATATTTCAATAATAGTACAAACAAAGAAAGGAATATACACTGTCAAAATCATATATAGTATCAAGCTAATATAAAGAGAAAAAAAGAACCACATTTCCTCTTAACAATTCATAGAAAAAAGACTCAAAATTTCTGTTATTGAGAAAAAAACCCACTAAACTAACCTAAAAAAAACACTTTCAACACTTAGGAGAAATTTGGATCAGTACGTGGATGGGAGGGGTATGGAGGGATATAGTCTGGGTGCACGTTGATGGAATTAAGCAGGTTAGTAGTTTGGCATGGACTGGATGGGCTGAGGGGCCTGTTTCTGTGCTGTAGAGTTCTGTGACTCGAACCATGCAACCTCCATTCTCACCCAAGTCATTAATAAACAACATGTGCCACTGGTCACAGGCCTGCAGTCTGAAAAATGACCCTCTGCCCCTACCACCAAGCCACCCTCATCGCACACGTGCTAATTTGAGGACCAGCCTACCATGTGAAACCTTGTCAAATGCTTTGCTGAAGTCTATTAAATCAGATCTACCACCCAGCCCTCATCAATCCTCTTGGTCAACTTTTCAGGCAACACAAATTTCAAAGGTTCAAAGGTTCATTTATTATCAAAGCATGTATCCATATACAACTCCGAGATTTGTCTTCGAAACAAAGAAAGAAAAAGAAACTCATTCAGAGAGAAACTTTAAACCCAGCCCCCCAGAAAAAGAACATTATCCCAATCATCAACCCCCACTAAAACTCCCCTCCCCCACACAAAACAGAACAGGAACATCGATCCCAAAACAACCCCTGTCCCGCACAAAAAAACTGATAGAACACAACAGAACATCAACTCCCAAACCCCCACAGAGAAGGAACAGGGGATAAAAAACACAGAATATAAAAACTGTGTCTGAAAATGTCCACGGTCCATGAACACAGAACCACAATACCGTCCTCTGATATCACTGATATTCATCAAAAGAGAGGGACACCACACGAGGCAGAGAGGACTTCCTGCCTGCCACAGTGAAAGGTCACTCACAGACTCCTTCTCCAGCAGCGATCAAAAGGCAGGTGGTAGGCACTGAAACTGTCATTTGCCTTCTGCATTCACCTCGAGGTCTCAGTCTTCCTCAGTGCTTCAATCAGTGATTAATGGGTACGTTAAATGGCAAAATGGAGTCAAACATCAGCCCCGTCTCGAAGCTTCTTCACATCAAGGCTGTCTGAGTATGCGGTCTCTTCTCAGAGACAGCAAAGCGCTGGATCACTCAAACAATCTCCAACCTGTAACAGTCCAACCAGGCTCTAACAGTCCCAGAAACACATTTAAGGTGAAAAACAGACATAAAAGAAGTAAAAAAAGATAGTTTTGTTTGCAGTCTAAGATGTCAACCAACAGAGCATTTTACGCTGGTGCCATCTTGACTGGAAGATTTGTGAGACTGACTTCCCACAGACATATCCAGATTGACTATTCATAACTGGTGCTTGCATTTTCAAGTTCAAATAAATCTGCCCTTCAGAATCCTTTCCAATAACTTTCTCACCACTGATACAAGGCCTGGCTCATCTCTGCTGCCCATCTTAGATTGAAAAAAACACAACAGTAGTTATTCTTCAGTCTTCCAGCTTTTCACCAATGGCTAATTGTTAAGCTCTTGCTTTCTATAATGCCAGTGAATGCTCCTGGTAAGGTCATTGGAAATGATCAATGTTTAAACACTTTGGGTGCACTGATACCTCCTCAGAATCAAAATCAGGTTTAATATCATTGACATATTGTATGCCATGATATTTGTTTTGTGGTAGCAGTACATGTCATGGTCCAGTCCGTGAAATCTGCATTCTGGTTCATGGTCTGGTCCGTGGACTCCGAATTCCAGGTCTTCTGGCTGCCCTTGTTTCATGTGTGCTTAATCATGGGCACTTGATGCTCATCTTGGGGCTGGGAATATAAGTAGCCCTGGGATGGAGTGTGGGTGCTGGTTTGTCTTGTCAGAATCCTGTCCTTGCCTCTGTTTGGTAAGCCAGGCTGTCTTTGCTGTTACCCTGAGGCTGAACTGTTCCTTTCCCCTTCTTTCTGTAGCCCTTTGCCTGTGTCCTTGCCTATTTTTGCTGTCAAGTTCTACTGCTGGAGCAAGACCAGAGCCTTTCTGTGTCTAGATAAGGAACTATCTTTTGTTGTTTAGAACTGTCTGTGTCCTTACCTGTGCTGGGTAGGTCTGGCAGCTTGATGCTACCTAGTGTTGGGAACTGTCTTGTGTTTAGCTTTCTGTGTATGAGTCCTGGCCCTATGTTCTGTTCCCAAGGAGGGGTTGTGGCTCTGTGTTGTGTGTTCCTGTCTTCTGAGACCAAGTTCGAACTTCATCTCATCCAGCTTGAGAGTCCTGCATCCTGCCCCGGTTGTGGTTCCAGTCCTGGTGCCTTGCCATGTCTTGTCCTCACCTAGATCCGGAGTCTGAGCCTGAGTCAAGACCCAGGTTCTGTGTCCCTGTCCAGACTCTGGCTTGGAGTCCTTGTCCAGCTTCCAAGTTCCTCATCCAGGTCCTGCTTTCCTAGTCTAGTCCTAGCCCACGCCTTGTATCTTGTCCAGTGTCATTTCTTCCCCACTTCCCTTGCTTTCTTGACACACCTAGTCCTGTTCCTAGTCCTTCAGTGTCTGTCTCTTGCATTTGGGTCTGGTCTCAATGCCCACCTTATGACAGTACAGTGCTGTATACATTCCTTGTTGCAACTCCTCTCAAACAGCTGATCTATCTCGCTCCTGTATGCCTCCTTGTCAGTATCTGAAATTCTGCAAACAATAGTTGTGTCACTGAAAAATAATTCGAGCTGCATCTGGCCACAGAGCCACGGGAGCAGAGAGTAGAGCAGTGGGCTAAGCACACATACCTGGGGTGTGACAGTGAAGAGGAGATGTTATTTCTGATTCACACTGAGGAGTCAAGGATCCAGTTGCAGGGGTAGGTACAGATTTTGGAGTCTATTAATTTGTACTGTTGTGTTGCAGGATATCACTGTTGGTTCTCACTGACATAGCACTAACTGAACTGCCTTGGGGGCTGCCAATGTTGGACTGTTTCAGGGACTCTGTGGTTCGATGTTTAATATTTTGTCATTTGCATGAATTGTTCTTTTCTTTCTGCATTGGGTGTTTGATGTTTTCTTTGAATGGGTTCCATGGTTTCAGGATTGTCTGTGGAGGAAAAATCTCAGCATTGTATACTGTATTCATACTTTAATGCACTTTTAAATCAGCATTCCCACAGTTCAGCAAAGTAGCAAAATAGCATCCCAACCTTGTATTATAAACTAAAGAAAGGAATATAATGTATGCCTTTTGCACACCTTATCCACCCGTGTGGCCACTTTCAGGTAACTGCGGGCAGAGTCTCTCTATTCATCAGCATTCTAAGATGCATTACCTCACAATTGAATTCAAAGGGCCAACACTTCCTCTGCTTACCCACTGATCTACATCCCACGTTGGCCTCAGACAACCTTCCTTGCCACGATTTTTGTTTCATCCCCAGGCTTAGTATGAATACAAACACTCGAGTCAAGTATGATGTTTCTGAAGGTGTTGTCTATTGATGGGTGTTCCAGTGGCTGTAGAGTTCTCAGGGAGATTCTCTATTGGTGGCTGTAGACTTCTCTGAGTGGGTTTTACATTGGTTGCTTGTACAAATTACTGTTTTCTGAGGGGGTTGTCTATTGGTGGGTGTTCTTGCACGTATCTGTAGAGTTCTCTGAAAGGTTGTTTATTGGACATTATCTTCTGCAGCTTCTGCCACCTTCAACACAACCCCACCATTAAGCACATCTTTCCCCCCTACCCGCCTTTGCTTTCCACAGGGATCATTCCCTCCATGACTCCCTGGTCTACATGTCCCTCCCCATGGATCTCCCACCTGGCACTTATCACTGCAAGTGTAAGTGCTACACCTGTCCCCACACCTCCTCTCTTACCACTATTTCAGGGCCCCTTACAGGTGAGGCAACACTTCACTTGTGAGCATGTTGGGGTCATCTATTGCATCCAGTGCTCCTGGTGTGGCCTCCTCTACATCGGTGAGACCCGACACAGATTGGGGGACTGCTTCGTCAAGCACCTGTGCTCTGTCCACCACAACAGACAGGACCTCTCGGTTGCCACCCACGTCAACACTGCTTCACATTTCCATTCGGATATGTCTGTACATGACCTCCTCTACTGCCATGATGAGGCCAAACTCAGATTGGAGGAGCAACATCTCATGTATCGTCTGGGTGGTCTCCAGCCCCTTGGTATGAACATCGAATTCTCCAACTTCTGGTAATTCCCTCCCTCTCCCTTCCCCCATCCCAGTTTCACTCTGCCTCCTCCTCCAGCTGCCTATTACCTCTCTCATGGCTCCGCCTCCTTCTACTAAGCACAGTGCTTTCCCCTTACATTCCTTTACCTTTCCTGTCCATACCTTCCCTTCTTCCCCTCCCCTTCACCTTGATCTTTCACCTTACTGGTTTTTCTCCTGACACCTACAAGCCTTCTCCTTCCCACCTTCCCCCCACCTTCTTTATATGGCCCCTGCCCCCTCCCTCCTCAGTTCTGACGAAGGGTCTCGGCCTGAAACGTTGACTGCTTGAAAAGGTGCCGTCTGATTTGCTGATTTCCTTCAGTGTGTTATGCATGTTGATTTGACCCCAGCATGGTGGTTGTAGTTCTCTAAAGGGGTTGTTTTCTAGTGGGTGTTCTGGTGATTGAGTTCTCTGCAGGGGCTATTCATTGATGGCTGTTGGGTGCTTGTAGTTCACTGAAGGGGTTGTTGGTGGGCGCTTTGGTGGTTGCAGTTCTCTGAAGGGGCTGTTTATTGATGGGTCTTCAGGTGGTTGTAGTGTCATGGCAACAATGAATATAGAATTGAGACAGGTTTTTATAAACAAATAAAACATTTATTAAACACTGTTTACTTTTGGTTTTTTATAGAGCAAATGACTAACTTAACTGGAAGTTAACTGCTATACCGCAACTCGAACAGTTCTTAAAGTGATAAATGTGAACACAGTTCTTAAAGCAAAAGTCCAAATGATTTACATTGTCGATTGGATTAGATTGTGAAGACACTCAGTCCTCGTTTACTGTCATTTAGATGCATGCATTAAGAAATGATACAATGTTCCTCCAGTATGATATCACAAACACAAGACAGACCAAGACTAACTTACAAAAACCACATAATTATTACATATAGTTACAACAGTGCAAAGCAATGCTGTAATTTGATAAGGGCAGACCATGGACATAGTAAAAGAAAGTCTCAAAGTCCTCAATAGCCCATCATCTCATGTAGAATGTAAAAGGAAGCAAAACTCTTCCTGCCATGAACCTCCAGCGCCGGAAAGCTTCCTGATACAGCCTCTGGAAGCTTCCGACCACAGCCAACTCTGAGACCGTCTGAAAAACTTCGAGCCTCCGACCAGCCCTCCGACACCAATCATCATCTCTGCCGAGCACTTCAACCTCTGCCTCAGCCGCCAAGCAACAGGCAAAGCTGAGGATTCGGGTCCTTCCTCTCCAGAGATTTCTCGATCGCACAGTAGCAGCGGCAGTGAAACAGGCATGTCAGAAGTTTCATCAGATGTTCCTCCGTGCTTCTCACGTATGTCCCCATCAAATCAGGACTGTGCACGGCCCCTACTTACAGACAACAGATATTCATTCCTGGAGTGGTCGCATGCTGCCATTGTGCCGCCATTTTCTCGAAAAAAAATTATAAAACAAAAAAAATTAGGAGACTTTACTGAAGTAACAATTTCCTCGATGACGTGACGTTTCTGCTGATCCCAGCTAAAATATGCCTTGCCTGAAGGTTTTGCGACAAAGGAAATAAAATGGCTTAAATGCACTGACCTTTCCATGGCGAAACTCTTGCTCCAGACCCTTCTGCACTTTTAGCAGGGACTATCTCAGATGCAGGTAGGAAGGATTCATTCTTTCCGAATGACGATTAAATAAGGTCGAACCTGCTTTACCGCCGAAAACACCAACTTTTCTCAATACTTCAGGTTTTCCGTACTTCAATAAATTCTTCACTCTCCAACTGGACTGCAAAGGTAGGAATCAAAACTGGCAGTGGTTTTAAAATCTGCCAGCACAACTTACAGTAGTGTTACGTCCATAGCCCCCTCCTTTGTGAGAATCGCAAGATCACTGTTGGGTTGGGTCAAGGGGCCCAGAAAATGAGAGAGAGACATGCAAAATGCCTCGTTTCCCCGGCGATGTAAAGCTACGGGACATGGCCATTGTCTCTGGAAGACCGAGTTGTTTATTGAGTACTGTACTATTCATTGAAGCCCCTCAGGGCATGACCAGAGTGGGCTGGTTGAGGGATTGCATCATTCCAACCTGATTGACATCTGAGTAAAGATAAAAGAGGGTCTGGGGAACAACCCCTTCAGATGCACCAGAAGAAACACTGGCACTCCCGTGACAACTGGAGGCCATTTGAAGGAGGCCACGTGTGTTCAGTTCCATTGCCTGGGACTGGTGGCATGTAACACGGAAAACGGCTTTTAGCTAACAACGGGGAAACCAACTCCCCGACTCAATGGATTGGCACCCAAAAGACTGGGCAAGTTTAAACAGTCTCTCTCTTAAACCCAAAACGCTGCAGCTTGAATGAACTAAAAGTGACTTTTGTATTTCCATCGGACAATACATTATCCCCACACAATGAAAGAGCTATTTCTTCTTGATTCCTATTATACCCGTGCTTTTAGATTTAGTATTGACGACGTATATTATCTGTATGTTTGCATTAATCTTATTTTTGTGCCCCTTTATCAATAAATACTTTTAAAAATAGTACCATCAGACTTCAACGGACCTCTCTATCTTTGCTGGTAAGTGACCCAGTTATGGGGTTTCATAACAATAGAAAGTAAAACTCCACTATAAAACAAAACTGTGTCATGAGACGAACACGCAGTGTTACGGATTCAGCAACAACAAATATAAGTGAGGCAGGGTTTTTTAAAATAAATAAAACATCTATTAAACACTGAAAAACAAACCCCCAAAGCAACTGGAAATCAGCTTTCATGCGGCAGCTTAAACAGTTCTTAAAGGAATAAAGCAAAAACAGTTGTTAAAACAATGTTGCAAAAACAGTTCTTCAAAGTAGTACTGCGAAAGTTCAAAATGCTTACAGTTCATTAAAGGAGAGACTTTTAAAATTCTCTTTCATGTCATATTGTTGCGG
The DNA here is from genome assembly GCF_030144855.1 of Hypanus sabinus. Taxonomy (NCBI): domain Eukaryota; kingdom Metazoa; phylum Chordata; class Chondrichthyes; order Myliobatiformes; family Dasyatidae; genus Hypanus; species Hypanus sabinus. Next base: position 120,493,397 of record NC_082711.1, on the reverse strand, counting down.
TTCCCAGTCAAACTATACTTTTCCTGGAGAATTTACAAAGATGAAAATGAAACGGCTTAAAGGCACTGACCTTTCCTTGATGAAACTGTACCCAACCCTTTCTGCTATTATTGCAGGGGTTAACATGGGCACAGCCAACAAATTCCTTCCGAATGAGGATCAAACAAGGTTGAAACTGTTTCACCATTGAAATCGACTTTCCTCGATCTTTTAGCTCCTGAACTCCGATCTTCACTCTCCACTGATTTTTAACTGGCAGTATTATAAAGAAACTGCTGGCAATGACCTTTTAAACTTTAGGCATTAAATAAAACTCCACCCTTCAATGGAACTACGTCTTAATATTGGACCACACAGTAGCATGGAGTCAAAATGGCAAATCCAGCCATGAACTGCCCCTCCTCACAGGGAGGGGTCCTCCTTTTATACCCTGTTGAAAAAAAAACTGTCACATGACCTCTACTGGTGGGAAAATGATGTCACTCCACCATCACAAGACCATTACCTTAGGTCCAGTATAGCTTCAACACCACTGTCACGTGACAAGTACAAGATACCCACGGGTACGTAATAGCAGCATAACAGAGTCACTGATGAATTAAGCCATGAACTGAACTGCGTCACCGCTATGCTTTCCCCTTTTATACCTGTTGAAACAGGGCATCACATGACCTCTCACTGGTGGGAAAATTAATCATGTGATGTCACATTGCTGGGAAATTACATCACTCCACCATCATGCTCATCATGCTCAGCAGAGACTCAATTACATCATGGTCATGTGACAGTCACAAGATACCCATGTGGTATGTAACAGCAGTTCTCTGATGCGTCTGTTTATAGATAGGTGTTTTGGTGGTTGTAGTTCTCTGAAGCGGCTGTTTATTGTACAGTGTACTGGTTGCTGTAGTTCTCTGAAGTGCCTGTTTATTGGTCGGTGTTGTGGTTGTTGTAGTTCTCTGAAAGGGCTGATTATTGTTGGGTCTTCTAGTGGTTGTACTCTGAAGGGGCTGTTTATTGGTGGGCGTTCAGGTGGTTGTATTTCTCTGAAGGGGCTTTTTTAAAATATATTTTTATTGAAGGAATGACACAATATAGAATACATAATGGATTACATTTTCCTCCATTTTGCTTTCATATGTTATCCCTAAACAAATCTCCCCTCATCCTCTCTCCCCGAACATACCATGGCAGCTAATGTATTTACAATACAACAATTCACAAGTACAAGTATGGACATTTCGCAGCCATACCCCCACACTACTTCAAGGTGAAGGCCCACACACATCCACAACATGTCAGATGATCCAGAATACATTCATAATCAATTCATCAACCACCCTGTGAGGTAAACCATGTGCATGTTGAAAGAGAGGCAACTTCCCAAGTACAATCAGATGCCCTCAACTAGTAGGTAATTCCTTAAGACTCCCAAAATATGACAAGAAAGGTCCCCATTTCAAATAGAACTTTTTCACAGACCCCCTCAAAGTGAATTAAACTTATCTAATTTCAGAAAAAACATTACATCCTCTAATCAAGCAGCAGCAGATGGGGGAGTGGCAGATTTCCAGACCAGCAAGATTCTCCTATGGGCCAAAAGTGATGTAAATGCAACGATATCCGACTGGTTTGCATTTAAACCCAAAGAATCATCTGCCACACCAAATACATCTATAACCGGGCAAGGTCTCAGTGTCAACCCCAAAACCTCACTGATAATTGAAAAAAAAACAGTGCCCAATAGCCATCAAGCAGAGGACAAGACCAAAATGCTTGCACTAAGTCAACCGGAGAGAAGGAACACCTGTCACAGCCAGCGTCTGTCCCAGGATATATGTCAGGAAGCCTGGCTTTACTTAAATGTACCCTGTGTAAAACTTTAAATTGTATGAGCCCCAGTCTAGCACATGATGATGAGGAATGAACCCTATTCAATGCTTTTGCCCATATTCCTCAGCCAGATCCATACCAAGGTCATCCTCCCACCTAGTCTTAGTTTTGTTTAAATCTTGAACTTCCAAAGACATCAGCTGAGAGTATAGAACTGAGATCAGCCCTTTATTCAAGCTAAGAGTGAGTTTTTCCCATAACATAGCAGGTGGTAGATCAGGAAAAGAGTGAATTTTTTCCTTGACAAAGTGACGAATCTACAGATATTTAAAAAAAAATTATTATGCAGAAGGCCATATTTACTCCGCATGTTATCAAAACTATCAAGTATACTACCAGTGTATAAATCCTTAAGACCATTCAAACCCCATTGTCTAAAAACTGAATCAAGTGTGGAGGGAAGAAATGGATGGTTTCTATGAATGGGACCCAAAACTGAAGCTGATGTGAACTTCTAGTGGCAGCGAACTTGATTAAAAATTTTGAGGGTGGAGAGCACAACCGGGTTAGAAGTGAATTCAGATTCAGATTCAGTTTATTGACATTTAGAAACCACAAATGCAATGCAGTTAATAAATGAGACAACATTCCCCAGAATGATATCACAAAGCATATGACAAAACAGACTACACCAGAAAATCCGCGTAACGTTTGGCAATCCCGAATCCAGAGTCCGGAGAGGCTGCTGCGTATTAATATTGCACTACTGTCTTAGCGAGTTCCCCGGAAAGGAGCTCCAAAACCACCAGACAAAACAAGACCAAAAACTAAAGCTACAAGACCTGCACAAAACGACATATTTACAACATATAGTTACAACAGTGCAAACAATAGCATAATTGATAAAAGAAAAGCAGAATACGGGCACAGTAAAAATAGTCCAAGATGTTAAAGGACTGTAAGTTCAAAAGAAATAACCACAGTTTCCACAAGTCCCCAGGGTCCCGACAGACTTGCCATCCCACGCTGGCGGCAGAAGGGAATACCCCCGCTATGGACTTCCAAAGCACCGCCCGACTCAGCCTCGCAGACGCAGCACACAGTGGAAGCTCTGTTGAAACCAGCCTCGCAGATGCAGCACACACCGAAAGCGACCTGAGTCTGTCGAACCTCCGAGCCGACGACCATCCCCTCCGGCACAGCTTCTCCGAGCAGCATCCTCTGCCGACCGTATTAAGACGGCCCCACCAACGGCCATTGGCAACGCAACCCCGAGGACTGGGGGCCTGTTCTTCCCAGCAGAGTCCTGAACCTCACAGCAGCAGCTGGTCAAAGAAGGTCTTCCTGGAATTTCCCAATGTTTCTCCGTGCTACCACGTCCGTTTTCAATCGATTATGATTGCACATGGCACCCCACTTCAGAAATAACAGATAATCAGTTCTGGAGTGGCCGCTGCAAGCTGCATTGCGCTGCCATCTTGGATGAATTGAGAGGATTTCAATGGCAAGGAAGAATACACTGAAGCTTGGAGAGACGAGGAGTAGCAAGATCAGGCAGGCACCAGTTTATATCTGGCCGGGGAAGCCAAAATAATACCTTTTGAATGTTCGATGCCCAGTAATAATGAATAAAGCTAGGAAGGCCCATTCCACCTATGTCACAACCTCTTTGGAGTATGTGCTTATTAACCCTTGGGACCTTATTTTCCCAAATAAAGGAGGTTATAGCTTGTTCGACTGATTTGAAAAATAACTTGGGTAAGAAAACTGGCAAGCACTGGAACAAATAAAGAAATCTGAGAAGTATAGTCATTTTCACTGATTGAATTCTCCCAGCTATAGTAAGGGGTAAACTGTGCCATCTCTCAATCAGCCTTCATTTGGCTAACCTAAGGCCTGTAGTTAGCTTCAAACAGAGATGTGAAAGAGCGAGTAATGTGTATTCCTAGATATACAAAACCATCTTGCGATAAAGGAAAAGGCAAAGATTCCTGTCAGATCTGTAGGGTCAAGTTATTAATGGGAAAGCATTTGATTTTTTGAAGAACAACACAGACAAAATGCTGGTAGAACACAGCAGGCCAGGCAGCATCTATAGGGAGAAGCGCTGTCGACGTTTCGGGCCGAGACCCTTCGTCAGGACTTTTTTGAAGGTTCAGTTTATAGCCAGAGAAGGCTCCAAATTGACCTAATAATGACACAATAGTAGGACTGATACCTACAGGGTCGCTAACATAAAGTAAGAGGTTGTCAGCATATAAGGATACACAGTGTTCCATGTCCCCTCTCCTAACGCCTTGAGATAATGTAGTTGACTTAAGTGTAATAGAAAGAGGCTCAATTGCAATTGCAAAAAGAAGAGGGGACAATGGGCAGCCTTGGCGAGTGCCACGTGTTAATGGGAAATAGTCAGATCGAAAATAATTCGTCTGTACACACACTAAGGGCAAGTGACATAATAACTTAACCCAGGCTACAAATATTCTGCCAAATCCAAATTTCTCCAAAACATTAAACAGGTATACCCACTCCACTCTATCAAACGCCTTCTCCGCTTCCAAGGAGATAACAACCTCCAGACTCGGAGAATCACTGGGTGAATAAACCACAGCAGCCAGTCCATAGATATTAAAAAAGGAATGGTGATTTTTAATAAAACCTGTTTGATCATCTGAGATTATCTTGGGAAGGGGGCATTTTAGCCAAAAGTTTTACATCCACATTCAAAAGTGACATAGGGTGGTATGATCCACATTGAGTTGGGTCCTTGTCCTTTTTAAGAAGAAGTGAAATAGATGCCTGTGAAAGAGTAGGGGGGAAGGAACCATGCTCCAAAGATTCCTGAAACACTTCTAGAAGAACCGGTATGAGCTTATCCTTAAATTTCTTATAAAATTCTTTGGATAACAATCAGGACCTGGGGGCTTACCACTCTGTATACCCATAATGGCATTATTAATCTCTTCCTGCCCAAGAGCCTGATTTCCAAATTATCTAAAAATTTTCCATATTTGTTATATCTGAGGGAAATTCTGAGGTATACAGAGAGGGATAAAAAGTTGCAAAGGGGCAACTTTTATTGGTGGGTGAAGGGGCTTTTACTGATGGGTGCTCAGGTGGTTGTAGTTCTCTGAAGTGCCTGTTTATTTGCTGGTGTTCTGGTGATTGTAGTTCTTTGAAAGGGCTGATTATTGATGGGTGTTCAGGTGGTTATAGTTCTCTGAAGGGGCTTTTATTGGTTGGTCTTCAGGTGATTGTAGTGTTACAATGATCATAGAATTGAGACAGGTTTTTATAAACAAATAAAATATTTATTAAAGACCAGTCAATAAAAAACCAAAAGCAAACAAACGACTAACTTAACTGGAAGTTAACTGCTATACGGCAACTCGAACAGTTCTTAAAGCGATAAATGCGAACACAGTTCTTAAAAGTGGTAAATGCAAAAGTCCAAATGATTTACACAGTCAATTAGGAGACTCTCCTGAAGTAACAAATTCCTCGACGATGTGATGTTTCTGCTGATGCTAGCTGAAATATGCCTTGCTTGAAGGTTTTATGATGAAGGAAATAAAATGGCTTAAAGGCACTGACCTTTCCATGGCAAAACCCTGCTCCAGTACTTTCTGCTCTTTTAGCAGGGACTATCCCGGATTCAGGTTACTAATTCCTTCCGAATGAAGATTAAATAAGGTCAAACCTGTTTTACTACTGACAGCACCAACTTTTCTATATCCTTCAGGTTTTCCATACTTCAATCAATTCTTCACTCTCCAACTGGACTGCAAAGATAGGAATCAAACCTGGCAGTGGTTTTAAAATCTGTCGGCACAACTTACAATAGAAAGTAAAACTCCACTTTAAAACAAAACTGTGTCATGAGACGAACACGCAGCATAACGGAGTCACTGACGAATTAAGCCACGAACTGAACTGTGTCACCGCTATGCTTTCCCTTTTTATACCTGTTGAAACAGGCCATCACATGACCTCTCACTAGTGGGGAATATTACATCATGTGACCTCACATTGGTGGGAAATTGCATCTCTCCACCATCACAAGACCATTACATCATGGTCACAAGATACCCATGTGGTATTTAACAGAAGTTCTCCAATGGGTCTGTTTATAGATGAGTGTTTTGGTGGTTGTAGTTCTCGGAAGGGGCAGTTTATTATGGCTGTTTGGTGCTTGTAGTTGACTGAAGGGGCTGTTTATTGATGGGTGCTCCGGTGGTTGCAGTTCTCTGACAGGGATATTTATTGATATGTGTTCTTGTGATTGTAGTTCTCTGAAGGGAATTTTATCAATGGATATTCTGGTGGTAGTAGTTCTCTTAAGGGGCTGTTTATTGATGGGTGTTCTGCTGGTTGTTGTTCCCTGATGGGGTTGTTAATTGATTAGTGTTCCAGTGGTTGTAGTTCTCTGAAGGGGCTGTTTATTACTGGGTGTTCTTGTGGTTGTAGAGCTCTTGAAAAAGCTATAAATTTGAGGCTGTTCATCTTCAGGTAGAGTTCTCTGTAGGTGCTGTTTGTTGATGAATGTTCTGGTGGTTGGAGTTCTCTGAGGGGCTCTTTATTGGTGGGTGTTCAGTTGGTTGTTGTTCTCTGCAGGGGCTGTTTATTGGTATTCTGGTTGTTGTAGTTCTCTGAAGGGGCTGTGTATTGATGGGTGTTCTGTGGTTGTAGTTATCCATAGGGGCTGTGTATTGATGAGTGTTCTGGAGCTTGTAGTTCTCTGAACGGGCTGTTTGTTGATGGGTGTTTAGGTGGTTGTAATTCCCTGAAGTGGTAGTTTATGGGTGGGTGTACTGTTCCATGAGTAGGTTTTATATTGGTGATGTTTACATTACAGTAGAGTTTTCTGAATAGATTGTTTATTGGTGGGTGTTCTGGTGGTTCTATTTCTATGAAGGGCTGTTTATTGATGCATGTTCAGGTGGCTGTAGTTCTCTGAATGGGCTATGATTGATGCGTGTTCTTTTGTAATTTTTTTATTGAAGTTCATCATCAAACAAACATTTCCATAAGATGTATTTCAGACATACTCCACATACTCCACAAAGTATTTATCTGAGGTATATACTTATAGAACAGAGTGAAAAGAAAAAAAAACAAGCAAAACGAAAAACTATGTACAAGTAGGGAGTGATTTTTTTTTTACAACATATCCATTTGTGAGAATAAAATCAGGCCTATGAGGCATTATGTAGTTAAACCATTTTTCCCAGTATGAATCAAATTGTTCCAGTTTATGATTAACAGAAGCTGTTATCTTCTCCATTTTGTGAATGTCCATTGTAACTTCCATCCATGTATTTAAAGTTGGTCTCTCCTGTAATAACAATTTCTTAGTAAGAGTCTTTTTACCCGCCACCAACAATATATTCATCAAGTATTTATCTGTTTTCAGCCATTCTTGAGGTATATATCCAAAATATATGGTCTTACTCTCCAAGGGTATTTCACATCTAACGATGTCTTGTAGGGCATTGTGTATCCCCCTCCAATAGTTTTTGATAACAGGGCAGTCCCAAAAATATGATAATAATTTGCATTTTGATTTCCACAATTTCTCCAGCAAACAGGGAGGTTACTATCATAATGGGATTTCTGATAGGGTGTAATAAAATATCTTATCAAGTTTTTCCATCCAAACTCCCTCCATTTCTGTGAACTGGTACACTTCCATTGATACCTCCATATTATTGTCTATTTTTCCTCAGATATAATTATCCCTCCTTCCTTCTTCCATTTTGTTTTAATGTATGAAGTTGAATGTGTTTTAAGATTTGACAACCCCTTATATATGCTTGAAATGATTCCACTACCATTATCTGAATTACATACTTTTTTAAATAGCTCTATCAAGCATGTACATTTTTTCATTTTTACTTGGTTACATTTTTAAACATCCTATTAACATATTGTTGCATCCGTAAATACTGTTTAAAAATCTTGTTTTTCTAATAAGTGTTTCTCTTTAAGCATTTCAAAACTAAACAGTGTTCCTTCTTTCATTCTGTTGCAAAGAACTGTTATTCCTTTAGCTGTCCAGTCCTTAAATCTAGCATCCAGTTTATTTGGTGTAAAATCCAAGTCATATGCACACCATTTAAGAATTGCAATATCTCCCTCTAGATTATATTCCTTTATAGTAATTTTCCATAGTTTAAGAGTCAATTTCACCCATGGGTTATCAATAGTATTTATGTACCTTTGCAGGTTGTTATCAGCCAAAATTGCTTGTATGGTGATGGGAAGTACCTGCTCCTCAAAGTTTTTCCATTGAGCGTCATATGATGGATTACACCAACATATCATAGCTCTCAACTGTGCTGCAAAATAATAACCTCTAAGAGAAGGCAAGCCACATCCCCCCTTTCCTTTGCTAATTGCAAAGTTATGAGACAAACTCTAGGCCTTTTACCTTGCCAAAAATACCCTGAACATCTTGTTCCATTCATTGAACTGATTTTGATTAATCTCTGCTGGTAGGATCTGAAAGAGATATAACAGTCTGGGCAGTATATTCATTTTAATAGACCCAATCCTTGAACTGAGTCTGAAAAAAGGAATCAGGTTCCATCTTGCCATATCTTCCTTAATTTTTTATATAAAGGCTGATAATTACATTCTGACAATTTTGCCAAATCTTTTGGCATAACAGTGCCCAAATATTTGAAAGACTTTGTTTGCCATGCCCAAGGATATCTACTTTCAATTTCTCTTGGTGGGCTATAGTAATATGAAAGTAATTGGGTTTTATCTATGTTGATCTTGCATCCTGATAATTGACCATATTGTTCAAAGGATTGCATCAATTTAGGTACAGAGTAGGTTGGTTGCCCTAGATAGATCAAAATGTCATCTGTGTAACAAGCCAATTTATGTCCTGTACCTTTAATTGTAATTCCCCGATATCTTCATTTTGTCTGATGTATTGAGCTAATGGTTCCAGATATAACGCAAAGAGTAGTGGTGACCATGCACAACCCTGTCTTGTGCGCCTTTCTAGGGGAAGACTATTTGATAAGTATCCATTGATTTTAATCCTAGCAGCAAGGTTGTCCTATAGTGTCTGTATAGTTTTAATAATTGTGTCTTGGAAATCAAATCTATGTAAAACTCTGTAAAGAAAATTCCAATTAACTGAATCAAATGCCTTTTCCGTGTCCATGCTTATCACTATTGCTTCGATTTTATTTTTTGTATATGATCCATAATGTGAAGTGTCCTTTGCATATTGTCTTGTGTTTGGCGTTGTCGTATAAAACTGTCTGATCGTTATGTATCTGTATGGGTTGAAACTCCTCTAATTGTTTGGCTATGATGGAGGTAAATAATCTATAATCTATATTAAGAACGGATATTGGTCTAACTGACCCACATTCCATTTTATCCTTGCCTTCTTTCGGTATAACTGAGATTATCGCTTCCTTCCAACTGGATGGCATTTGTGCCTTTTTCAGAGCCCAGTTCAGTGTGGGGAGTAAAACAGGAATTAATTCATTTTTTAAATTCTTTGTACCACTCTGCCATATACCCATCTGATCCTTGTGACTTGCTTAATTTAAGCCTACTAATTGCAGCTTTTAATTCAACTTCAGTTATGTCAGCAGTCATCATTCTATTTTGTTCTTCCCTTAAAGTGGATAACTAGAGAATTCAGGAAGGTGTCAATTTGGGTTATGCTTGCCTCTGGAACTTTGGAATATAGAATTTTGTAAAACACTTCAAAAGCTTCTTGAATTTCAATTAGCTTATTTTTTTTTAATCATTTTTGTTCTTGGATCCCTAATTCTATGGTTTGTATTTTCTGCTATCTTTTTTTCAGCTTCCACACCAGTATTTTCATAGATTTCAAACCACTTTCATAATGTCTCTGTTTCAGAAACATTAAGTTTTTCCTGATTCTTGCGTAGCCAAACTATTAATTTCATTCCTAATTTTAATTTCCTCTAATTTATCCTGTGCCAAATTCAATTCATGGTTTTTCTCTAGTTCCTTCAGCCTATTTTATAATTCCTGTAATGTTTTATTCCTTATTTTTTCTTATATGAAGATATCGTTATAATTTTCTCTCTTAAGACTGCCTTCAGAGTATCCCATAAAATGGGATGTGAAACCTCTCCATTATCATTGAATTCTAAGTAGAGGCCAATTTCTTTTTTAATTTGTTCCTTAAAGTATGGATCATTGAGTAGACTTGAATTTAGTTTCCAAATAGTATTCTTCGGTTGTAGGTCAAAATCAACAGATAAATATATAGGTGCATGGTCACTTTCATCTATTGTCCCAATCCCACAGGTGTTTATTTTGTCTTTCTTTTCCAAATGTTATGAAATGTCTATTCTTGTATATACAGAATGGGGAGCAGAATAATGAGTGTAATCCCTTCTGTTGGGGAAAAGGTCCCTCCATATATTAATTAAACCAACATCCTCAAAAAGTGTATTAACTTCCTTATGTAAGGATTTTGTTTCATAGGTTTTTCTATTGGAAGAGTCTAAGTTTGGTTGTAATTGTAAATTTAAGTCTCCCCCCTCCCTCCCATATCAGGAGACCTTCTGTTTCCGCAACTTACTATCAGTAATTTTCTGAAAGAAATCAATATCACTTCCCGGGAGTGCGTATATATTCAATAGAGTAACTGAATTGCTGTCTATATTCCCCCTTACCAGAATATATCTGCCCTCCTTATATCCCATATCAAATATTTTTACAAAATTTAGCTTATTTGAGATGAGAATAGCAACTCCTCTCCTATGTCCTAATCTATATGAGGAGAAAAACAAATTAGTGAAGCTCATTCTCTTTAGTTTTCTATGCTCATTATCACTTAATTGAGTTTCCTGTAAATATACTACATGGGCTTGTTCTTTTTTTCATTTTGGATAAAATTCTCTTATGTTTGATTGGATTTAATAGCCCATTGACACTAAAAGAAATGAATTTTACTTTGTCCTTAGCCATCTGTATTTATTTGTCATTGTATCATTGAAATTAGCAGAATAAAACTTAATCGATCTACTCCCTGAACAAATAAGAAACAAGAAACGCAAATAATAACAAAAGAAAATGAAGGTGTGATTCCAAGGCTGAGGTCTCTAGTAGATGACCCTGGGTCGAGCTAGAGGAAACGTCTAGCTGTGGGGGATAACCCCTCCTACTTCTGAGTTGAGGACCCCATTGCAGTATCCATTAAAGTCAGTGAACAAATTCTTTACACAGAAAAGATTTCCCTGTGTACTCCTCATATATGTACACACACACATATATGCACACATATATATATTCTCATTTCAGTGGGGAAAAAGGAGTAAGTGAGCAAGTAAAGAATAACAACTAAGTAATATAAAATCCACATTATAATAAGTATTTCTCAAGATAAGTATATTGCTGTCTACTTTTGCTTCCATTTAGCTTCTCAACATTTTAAAAGTTAGCCAAACCTTATGGCTCTTCTGGAGGGGTTGAGGGTTGTCTTTGGAAATCTCCCAGTCTCTTCCTGATATACTTCTCTCGGCCTCCTCAGGTCTCCTGCTTTCTTGATTCTCACACTATTTCCCAAGTGGAGTGGATAATTCCTCTGCCAGGCTTTCCCTCAGTTTGATCATGGTGATGGGCAACTCTCTGGCCTTCATGTCTGTAGTCACCTCTTTCACTGTCTGATACAGTTGGATCCCATCTTGATTAAACACTCAAAGTTTAGCAGGGTATGGAGTTTTAAATCTAATACTTTCTTGCTTTAGTATTTGCTTTACTTCAGAGTATTCTCTGTTCCTGCATGACTGCGGGGGAGTGGCGGGTGGGTAACCTTGATAAAAATATATTAATTTATCATCTAAAAACACCCTTTTCTTAACCCAGGCCCTTCGTAGAATTTCCACCTTGGTACTGTACCGAAGGAATTTAATTACTATTGAGCATGGCTTATCTTCTCTGCCTCGGGTAGGCCGCAGGACGATCGCAAAATGCGCCCTCTCAATTTCCAGCTCCATAGTTGAGGGAAGCTCCAACTTTCCTACAAAGTCCATCATAGACAAGCCCTCCGCTCCTTCCGGAACGTTATATATCTTGATATTTTTCCGTCGTGATCTTCCCTCCAGGTCAAGCAGTTTATCTTCTTGTTGATTTAATATTTTTATCATCTTACTCACATTTTGCATGTGATCTTCCACCTTCTCAATTCGAGTCTCTGTCACTGCTATTTTTGATTGACGTTGGCGAGCTCTGACTTAATATCATGTAGCTACTGTTTTATATCTTTTTGGAACTCCCATATCGCTTTCAAAATTTTGATCATATTCGCCACTTCACCTGAACGAGGCCCATTGTCAGCCTCACTAGCATGTGGTCGGGTAGGAGAGCTGCTCGCTGTATCCGTCTCCTCTGCAGGCTCAGTAGCGTTACTTTTTAAAATTTCCATTCTTTTTCCCCATTCTTGCCCCTCTTATCAGTTCAAATATTTTCGAAAAATCCTATATTTGATGGGCTAATGGGGCAAAATATGCATTTTTCTGGAGGAGCTATTGACTTAAGCTGCTATTCTTGATGATGATGTCACTGGAACCCAATTGATGGGTGTTCTGGTGGTTGTAGTTCTCTGAAGGGGTTGTTTATTGCTGGGTTTTCTGCTTGTTGTAGAGTTCTTGAAGAAGTTTTATATTGGTTACTGTTCATATTAATGTAGAGTTCTCTGAAGGGGTTGTGTATTGATGAATGTTCTGGTGGTTGTAGTTCTCTGCAGTGGCTGTTATAGATGGGTGTTCAGGTGGTTGTAGTACTCTGAAGGGGTTGCTTATTGCTGAGTTTTCTTGTGGTTGTAGAGCTCTTGAAAAAGCTTTATATTAATGGCTGTTCAGTTTTTGGTAGAGTTCTCTGTAGGGGCTGCTTGTTGATGAATGTTCTGGTGATTGTAGTTCTCTGATGGGGCTGTTTATTGATGAGTGTTTTGGTGTTTGTAATTCTCTGAAGTGGTTGCTTATGGGTGGGTGTACTGGTGGTTGTAGAGTTCCATGAGTAGGTTTTTTATCGGTGGCGTTTACATTACAGTCGAGTTCTCTGAACGGGCTGTTTATTGGTAGGTGTTCTGGTGGTTGTATTTCCCTGAAGGGTCTGTTTATTGATCTGAGTTCTGTTGTTTGTAGTGGTGTTTATTGATGGATGTTCTGGTGGTTGTAGTTCTCTGAAGGGGCTGTTTATCAACGAGTGTTCTGGTGGTTGTGGTTCTCTGAATCCGCTGTTTATTTGTGGGTGTTCTGGTTGTAGTTCTCTGAAGGGGTTGTTTATTGGTGAGTGGTTTGTGGTTGTAGATTTCTGAAAGGGTGGTTTATTGGTGGGTGTTCTAGTGGTTCTATTTCTATGAAGGCCTGTTTATTGTTGGGTGTTCAGATGGCTGTTGTTCTCTGAATGGGCTGCTGATGAGTGATCAGTTGGTTGTACTTCTCTGGAAGGGTTGTTTATTGCTGGTTGTTCTGGTAGTTGGAGAGTTCTTGAACAAGTTTTATATTGGTGGCTGTTCATATTAATGTAGAGTTCTCTGAAGGGGCTCTTTATTGGTGGATGTTCTGCTGTTTGTATTTCCCTGAAGGGGTTGTTTATTGATGTGTTTTTTGGTGGTTGCAGTGTTCTTTGAAGAAGCTCTTTATTTGTGGGTGTTCTGGTGGTTGTAGTTCTCTGAAGAGGCTGTTTGGGTGTTCAGGTGGTTCTAGTTCTCTGTAGGGGCTGTGCATTGATGGATGTTCAGGTGGTTGTAGTTACATAGAAACATAGAAAATAGGAGCAGGAGTAGGCCATTTGGCCCTTCAAGCCTGCACCGTCATTCAGTATGATCATCTGATCATCCAACTCAGAACCCTGTACCTGCTTTCTCTCCATACCCCTGATCCCTTTAGCCACAAGGGCCATATCTAACTTCCTCTTAAATATAGCCAATGAACCGGCCTCAGCTGTTTCCTGTGGCAGAGAATTCCACAGATTCACCACTCTCTGTGCGAAGAAGTTTTTCCTCATCTCGGTCCTAAAAGGCTTTCCCTTTATCCTTAAACTGTGACCCCTCGTTCTGGACTTCCCCAACATCGGAAACAATCTTCCTGCATCTAGCCTGTCCAATCCCTTTAGAATCTTATATGTTTCAATAAGATTCCCCCTCAATCTTCTAAATTCCAGTGAGTATAAGCCTAGTCGATCCAGTCTTTCTTCATACGAAAGACCTGCCATCCCAGGAATCAATCTGGTGAACCTTCTTTGTATTCTTTCTATGGCAAGAATGTCTTTCCTCAGATTAGGGGACCAAAACTGCACACAATACTCTAGGTGCGGTCTCACCAAGGCCTGGTACAACTGCAGTAGAACCTCCCTGCTCCTGTACTCAAATCTTTTTGCTATGAATGCCAACATACCATTTGCCTTTTTCACCGCCTGCTGTACATTGCATGCCCACCTTCAATGACTGGTGTACAATGACACCTAGGTCTCGTTGCACCTCCCCTTTTCCTAATCAGCCACCATTCAGATAATAATCTGTTTTCCTGTCTTGCAACCAAAGTGGATAACCTTACATTTATCTACATTAAGTTGCATCTGCCAAGAATTTGCCCACTTACCTAACCTATCCAAGTCACCCTGCATCCTCTTAGCATCCTCCTCACTGCTAACACTGCCGCCCAGCTTCATGTCATCCAAGTCTCCAAGTTTGCGGAGAACTACAACCATATGAACACCCGTCAATAAAAATCCCCTACAGAGGACGAACATCTGAACATCCACCAATAAATAGCACCTTCAGAGAACTACACCAGTGAATCATCCATCAAAAAAAACTTCCCCTTCTGTGAACTAAACCCCCAGAACACTCATCAATAAACAGCCCCTTCACAGAACTACAACCACCAGAAAACCCACAAATAAAGAGCCTCTTCAGAGAACGCTGCAACCACCAAAAAACGCATCAATAGACAACGCCTTCAGGGAAATACAAATAGCAGAATACCCGTCCATAAACAGCCCTTTCAGAGACCTGCAGCCAAAAGACGACCCACCAATAAACAGCACGTTCAGAGAACTCTACTATTTGTTATATACATTAATGATCTGGTTGTTGGGGTGGTAAATTGGATTAGTAAGTATGCAGATAATACTAAGATAGGTGGCGTTGTGGATAATGAAGTAGGTTTTCAAAGCTTGCAGAGAGATTTAGGCCAGTTCGAAGAGAGAGCTGAAAGATGGCAGATGGAGTTTAATGCTGATAAGTGTGAGGTAGGACTAATCAAAATAGGACATTTTCAGTAAACAGCACCTTCAGACAACTACAAACCCCAACTACGTGAATTACAACCACCTGAACACCTATCAAAAAACAGCCCCTACGCAGAACTACAACCACTGGAAGAGCCATGAGAGAACATCCACCAGAACACTCACCAGAACTACAATCAGCAGCCAGAACTACAACCAGAACACCCACCAAAGCACAGCAAATTCGGAGAACTACAACCACCAAAAGATCCATCAATTAACAGTCCCTTCAGGGAACTACAACCACTACAGCACCCATCAATAATCAGCCCCTTCAGAGAACTCTACATTAATATGAACAGCCACCAATATAAAACCTGCTCAGGAACTCCACAACCACCAAAACACCCACCAATAAAGAGCCCCTTCAGAGAACTCTACAACCACCAGAACTCTCATCAATAGACAGATCCTTCAGGGAACATCAATAAAAAGCCCAATCAGAGAAATACAACCACAAGAACACCCATCAATAAACAACCCCTGCAGAGAACTACATCCAAACACTCATCAACAAACAGCGCCTTCAGAGAACTCTACAGTAATATGAACAGCCACCAATATAACACCTGTTCTGAAACTTTACAACTAGCAGAACACCCGTCAATAAACGGCCCCTTCAGAGAACAACCACCAGAAAACCCATCAATAAGCAACCCCCTCAGAGAACTATACCAACAGAACCCCCAGCAATAAACAGCCCCTTCAGAGAGCTACAAGCACACGAACACCTGTCAATAAACATCCTCTTCATAGAACTACAACCACCAGAACACTGGGCAATAACCAGTCCCTTCAGAGAACTGCAATCACCAAAAGATCCATCAGTTAACAGTCCCTTCAAGGATCTACAACCAACTGAACACCCACCAATAAAAACCCCTTCAGTGAATGCCACAACCACCAGAACTCTCAATAGACAGCCCCTTCAGGGAACTACAACCACCTGAAGAGCCAACAGTGAACACAACAGAACTCCACCAATAATGAGCCCCTTCAGAGAACGCTACAAACAGCAGAACTCTCATCAATAGACAGCCCCTTCAGAGAACTACAACCACCAGAATATCCATCAATAAACAGCACCTTCAGAAAAATACAATCGCATGACACCCAACAATAAACAGCACCTTCACAGAACAACCCCCAGAACATCCATGAATAACCCTTCAGGAAAGTACAACCACCTGAACACCCACCAATAAACAGACACCTTTAAAGAAATACAACCACCTGAACACCCACCAATAAACAGACACCTTTAAAGAAATACAACCACCAGAACATCCATAACTAAACAGACCAATCAGACAACAAAAAACAACAGAACACTCATCAATATACAGCCCCTTCAGAGAACTACAACCTCCAGAACATCCATCAATAAACAACTCCTTCAGATAACTACATCTACCAGAACACCCATCAACAAACAGCCCCTTCAGAGAACAACAACCAACTGAACACCCACCAATAAACATCATCTTCAGAGAACTGCAACCACCAGAACACCCACCAATAAACAGTCCCTTCAGAGAAATGCAACGCCCAGAACACTCATCAATTAATAGCACCTTCAGGGAACTACAACCAACAGAATATTCACCAATAAACAGCCCGTTCAGAGAACTCTACATTAATGTGAACAGCCACCAATATAAAACTTGTTCAAGAAATCTACAACCACAAGAACTCCTACCAATAAACAATGCCTTCAGAGAACTACAACCACTTGAACACCCATCAACAAACAGCCCCTTCAGAGAACTACAACCACCAGAACATCTATCAATAAACACTCCCTTCAGAGAACTATAACCACCAGAACATTCATCAATAAACAGTCACTTCAGAGAACTACAAAAACCTGAACACCCACTAATAAGCAACCCGTTCAGAGAACTGTACTGCAGTGTAAGTGCCACCAGTATAAAACCTGCTCACAGAACTCTGCAACCACCAATACACCCACCCATACACAACCCCTTCAGAGAACTATACGAACAGAACACCCATCAACAAACAGCCCCTTCAGGGAACTACAACCACCTGAACACCCATCAATAAACAGCCACTTCAGAGAACAACCACCAACTGAACAGCACAAATAAACAGCCCCTTCACAGAACTACAACCACCTGAAGAGCCATGAGAGAACATCCCTAGAACATCCATCAATAAACAGCCCCTGCTGAGGACTACAACCACCAGAACATTCATCAATTATCAACCTCTTCAGGAAACTACAAGCAGCAGATCACCCAGAAATAAACAACCTGTTCAGGGAACTACAACCAGCAGAACACTGAACAATAAACATCTTCGGAGAACTGCAACCACCAGAACACCTGACAATAACCAGTCCCTTCAGAGATCTGCAATCACCTGAACACTGGGCAATAACCAGTCTCTTCAGAGAACTACAACCACCAGAACACCTGACAATAACCAGTCTCTTTGGAGAACTACAACCACCAGAACACTGGGCAATAACCAGTCCCTTCAGAGAACTACAACCACCAGAACACCTGACAATAACCAGTCCCTTCAGAGATCTGCAATCACCTGAAGAGCCATCAAAGAACAACCACCAGAACACCCACCAATGCACAGCAACTTCAGAGAACTACAATCACCAAAAGATCCATCAACAGTCCCTTCAGGGAACTACAACCACATGAACATGCATCAACAAACAGCAGCTTTGAAGAACTACAACCACCTGAACACCCACCAATAAACAGCCCGTTCAGAGAAGTCTACTGTGAAATAAATGCCACCAATATCAAATCTGCACACAGAACTCAAAAAACACTAGTACATCCATAAACAACCACTTCAGAGAACAACAGAAACCTGAACACCCATCAATAAACAGCCCATTCAGAGAACTAAAACCACCAAAACATCCATCAATTAACAGTCCCTTCAGAGAACTACAACCAACTGAACACTCTTTAATAAACAGCCTCTTCAGAGAACATTTTAACCACCACAACACCCATCAATAAACAGTCCCTTCAGGGAACTACAACCAGCAGAACAGCCATCAATAAACAGCCTCTTCAGAGAACATTACAACCACAACACCCATTATAGTGTTCTCGCACAGGTGTAAAAACTCTGAACTAAACACCAAGTGTAAACCGTAGTCAATGAGGCACGATCCCAGTAAGATTAACTGTTTACTGTTCACTCTTCCACATTAACATATGGTGAAAAGGCATTGCTTCTATGATGTTTCGCGCTGATCCTGCACACACAAGACCCCTCCTTCCCATTTCTCCAAACCGGTATTTTCCCACAAGATGCAGCAAAACCGGGTGTGACGTCATCGCATGCCGCGATACATCACAGACAATGAATTTACTTTCAACAACCTTAACTTTAACTAGAAAATAATTACAAATGAATTACTAAAGCGAAAATGTAATAAAGCTAAACAACCGCCTTAAGGGCAACACACTCCCCTCCTGACCTTCGTAAGGTCACTATGAACGTAATACAAACTTCAGTCTCTAAATCAGTCCTTAGGTAGAAGTAGAACGACTTCTGCAACTGGTCTTTGGTAAGTTTTCACATCACCTTGGTCAGAAGTTTTCAACTCAACCTTCCTGACACGTCCATCACTACCAGGGAATGTGGCAGTGATTCTGCTTGTCCCTGAGCAGGACTAAATCTCCACCTTGAAGATTCCTGTGAGATTCTGTCCACTTTTGTCTGTGTTGCAACAAAGGTAGATATTCATGTCTCCAATGGGACCAAAACTGATTTGCGAGAGCCTGAACCTGTCTCCATTGCTTTGTGTACAAGTCCTTATCGGAGAAGTCCCCAGGTGGAGGAGCAGCTCCTGCATAAGGAGCATTGATGGCAAGAGTATGAAGGGGTTTTCTGGATCAGAAGACACAGGTAGGAGTGGTCGTGCATTTATAATGGCTGTGACCTCTGCCATTAGTGTGCACAGTACCTCGTGGGTCAGTCTGGTGTGTTGCTGCAGAAACATTGAATCAAGAATTCTTCTGGCAAGACCAATCATCTGCTCCCATGAGCCTCTCATCTGAGAGGCGTGTGGTGTGTTGAACTTCCATTTGCATCCCTGCACACTAAGGTACCTTTGCACCGTTTTGTCCATCCCAAGTTCCTTGGATGCTCCAACAAAGTTCGTGCCACAATCAGACCTTAACTGTTTTGCAGGGTCTCTTAGCGCAAAGAAGCACCTGAGAGCGTTAATGCAGCTGGACTTATCCAAAGATTCGATGACCTCAATGTGTACCACTCTTGAACTCATGCAGCTGTACATGATGGCCCACTGTTTGCTCTCTGCTTGACCTCCTCTAGTGCGTCTGGTGATGATAGTCCAGGGACCAAATACATCGAGTCCCACATACGTAAAAGGAGGGCAGGCTTTAAGGGTTTCTGGTGGGAGGTCTGCCATATGTTGAGCTTTCATCTTCCCTCGCAGTTTCCTGCAGGTTTCGGATCTGTGAAGTATTGAATTGATCAGTGTTTTGCCTCCCAAGATCCACAGTCCTGCTGCCCTGATTGCTCCTTCCGTCAGGAGACGGCCCTGATGCCTTACCTGTTCGTGGTGATGGCGAGTAAGCAGTAAGGATGCATGGCTGTCTTTGGGCAGGATTACTGGGCTCTTTTCTGCAGCTGAAAGGTGAGAGTGTATTAACCAGACTCCAATGCAAATGAGATTGTTCTTCAGGATCGGTTTGATTTTCCTCAAAGAGCTGTCCTTTGGTTTTAGTTTATTAGCTTGGAGGGCCGAAAACTCCTTTGCAAAAGCTGCTCTTTGAGTTGTTTTAAGGATGATGTCCTTTGCCTGGGCCAATTTGTCCGCAGTGCGAGGTAAGTTACATTTGTGCTATCCCTTGCATTTACCATTTCGGGATGAGTGTTTGTGAGATCTGACCACGTGAATGAGAAACGCAAGTCCTCTCACTAAGGAACTCAAGGTGGAGAACCGCTGAAAGCGTTCGGTGGTACGTACTGATTCTTCAAGGTAGGTGACTCCTGTTTGTATTTGCGGCCAAATTTCCGAGCCTCTTTCGGGTTTGATCAGCTCAAATGTCTCGCTTGTTTGAGACTTTTCTGTTGATGGCTGATACAGGAAGGGGGTCCGGTGAACCAGGAAGTCTGCACCAGATTGGATGCAGGTAAGGATCTCAATGCATGGTCTGCAAGGTTGTCCTCTGTATGTGCATAATGCCATTGTTCGGGCTTTGATGACAGGCGGATACGTTGAACTTTATTATGAACATACACATAGAAATGTTTTGATTCATTATAAATATAACCAAGCACTACTTTGCTATCTGTGTAGAACTTGGTGTAATCCAGCTCTAGGTCTAGCTCATTCTGGATAAGATCCACCATTTCCACAGCCAGGACAGCTGCGCACAGTTCAAGCCTTGGAATTGTCAGCTCAGACTGAGGAACGGAACGAGCTTCGCCTTACCAGTTACAAATCCTACTTCAACTTGACCATCCTTCCCGACCTCTTTCAAGTAAGCCACAGCACCAATGGCCTTGGTTGACGTATCCAAAACAACGCACAGTTCTCTGTGCGCTGCCTCGGTGAGTGAGGTCGCAGTGTACCTTCAAGGGATATGAAGCTGTTTTAGATCTTGAAGTGAATCTCTCCAAGCCTCCCATCTGTTTAGCCTGTCTTCTGGTACAGGAGTATCCCAGTCGGAGAGCTCAGAGGTAAGTTCTCGGAGAAGGACTCTTCCCTGGATCGTAACTGGTGCCAGTAGACCCAAGGGATTGAAAACACTGTTGACAGTGGAGAGAACTCCACGGTGGGTGATTGGCTTGATCACGGTCGGCATGGAGAACGTGAATGTGTCAGTTGTAATCTCCCAAAGGAGGCCCAAACTCCTTTGTATGGGTATGATTTCTCCATCTAGATCTAGGTCTTTAATTGCCAGAGCACAGTCATCGTGTGGAAAGGCCTCCGTGACTGCCTGACAGTTTGATGTGAACTTGTGCAAGCGGAGGTTTGACTCAGCGAGTGAGGCTTGTGTTCATCGGAGCAGATCAATTGCTTCGTCTTCTTTCTGTAGTGATAACAAGCCGTCATCAACATAGAAGTGCCTTGCTACAAACTTAACAGTGTCATCACCATGCTCCTGTGCTCTGGTGGCTCTTCGCAGCCCATAGTTGGCCACAGCAGGTGATGGACTATTGCCAAAAACATGGACTTTCATCCGGTTCTCAATGACTTCTTTGTTGATGTTATTGTCCTTGTGCCATAAGAAATGGAGGAAATTGTGATGGTCTTCCTGTACTAAGAAGCAATGGAACATCTGCTGGATGTCCGCTAGGATTGCGACCTTCTCTTTCCAGAAGCGCAGCAGGACCCCGGGAAGGGTATTGTTAAGGTTGGGGCCTGTGAGGAGCACGTCAATAAGGGAGATACCAGCGCACTGAGCACTGGAGTCAAAGACCACCCTGATCTGATTGGGCTTTTGTGGGTGGTAAACCCCAAACGTTGGGAGGTACCAGCACTCCTCACCTTCTCTCAGTGGTGGAGCTACTTCAGTATGTCCATCAGTGAAGATCTTCTCCATGAATGCTACGTATTGTTGCTGCATCTCAGGTTTCCTTTTCAGGATTTGTTGCAAAGACGTGAACTGCTTGATTGCCTGCTCTTTGTTGTTTGGCAAGGGCTGGCGTGGTTCTCTGAAAGGTAGTGGGGTGACCCAGTTATTTGCTTCGTCTCTGAAGACCTTGGTGTCCATTATTTTTAAGAAGATGGCGTCTTGTGCTGATGGAGCAAGTTTATTATCATGCTCAGTTTGAGCGAAGACTGACTGTCCCAGTGTCTTGTCAGTTACTTTACTACACTTGTTAAAGCCCTGTTGTGTTTCCTCGATACACATAAAGCTTGTGCAGTGTTGAAAAATTGAATGGCGGCCACTCTCTAGCACATTGGTCTTGAGTGTGTTAACTGTCGGTTTGTGTACATTGCCAAGGCACACCTCTCCGATCACCACCCAGCCCAGATCCAGGCGTTGGGCAAAGGGGGGCGTCATGTGGTCCATTGACCTGTTGCCTGATCTTGTGCATCTGGAGAACGTCTCCTCTGAGTAGCAGGAGTATTTCTGCTTTTGGATCCAGTTCTGGGATGTGCTTGGCGATGTGGTGGAGATGTGGCTGGTGTAGCACTGCACTTGGCTTCGGGATCTCGGTGCGGATATTCAAAATTTCATTGCAGTCTAAGAGCGGAGGGAGACAGATGACAACTTTACCACCCAGAGACTCAAGTTGGAAGCCTTCTGCCTTCCTGCCATATGTTTCTACGCTGCCTGAGCAAGTTCTAAGGTAGTATGGCAACTGAATACTCTCTACGTTGAACAAGTCAAAGAACTCTGGTCTGACTAGTGAGTGATTGCTCTGGTCGTCCAGAATTACATAGGCTTTGATGGCCTTGTCTTTGGCTCCCTTAGGGTATACCTTAGTGAGGCAGATCTTTGAGCAAGAATGGCTTGACTGACCTTGACCGCAAACTTCTGTGCAGCTCGAGCTGACAACAGTTGTCTTGGAGTGATCCTCTCCCTCCCCGCCATCCTCTTGTGAAGGTGAAGGAGCTTTGTCGGTTTGTGGTAATGGGCCGGGATGCATGACCCCTTCATGATTAGTGCTATTACATTCTGAGCACTTCACTCTCTAGCGAGGTGAGAGGCAGGAGAACAGCATTTAAAACAACATTTGTCCTTGAGAAGGGCCATTCTCTCATCAAAGGACTTTTTTCCTAAACGTTCTGCATTTTTGAGGGGGTGGGGTTTGTTGTGCAATGGATAATTCTTGCTAGGGTCATTGTTAGTTGTAGAGACTTCAGTTTAACGCACCCAGACAGGTTTATTGATGTTAAAATTATTCGAAGTGGATTTAACGGGCTTGGTGTGAATTGTACTGCTACCTTGACTTATGAAGCTAGGGTCGTTTCACTTCTTCACCTCCTTGCACACAAACCTAGTGAAATACTTAAAGGGAGGAAATCGACCACTGTTCTCTTCCTTATACTCTGAGCCAAAAGACACCCACCTCTCCTGCAGCCCAAATGGAAGTTTGTCGCCTAAAACTCATTTTTTTAATTATTTTTTTTTAGATATTTGCAAGTTAGAAATTTTTTTATAATGAGTTACAGTCTTTTCCGAAATTAGGTCCATTGGACATTACGGAAAGAATTTTGGCTCTGAATCCTTCTCAAAAGGGTTTAGTAGCTGTCATTTATAATATGATTATGAATATAAAGCCAGATGTATCAGAAAAAATTAAGAAGGATTGGGAAGAAGAACTTCATTGTCTTATATCCACTGAGCAATGGGAGAAAATGTTACTATTAGTTAATTCATCCTCTATTTGTGCTAAACACGCTCTAATACAATTTAAGGTTGTACATAGAGCTCATATGTCTAAGGATAAACTTGCTCGATTTTATTCTTATGTTAATTCAACCTGTGACAGATGCCATTTTGATGTTGCCTCATTAACCCATATGTTTTGGTCTTGCCCTTGTTTACAAAATTACTGGAAAGATATTTTTAGTATTATTTCAAGAGTTTTAAATATTAATATCCAACCGCATCCTTTTACTGCAATATTTGGCTTACCAATGGTGGATAATAGTTGTCTATCCTCTTCATCCCGACGAATGATTGCATTTGTTACACTAATGGCTAGAAGATCTATTCTATTGAATTGGAAAGAAATTAATCCTCCAACTATATTTCAGTGGTCTTCCCAAACCATTTCTTGTTTGAGCTTAGAAAAAATTAGAATTGTTGTTTTTGACCCTTCAGTTAAATTTGAAGAAACTTGGGACCATTTATTCAACATTTTCATATGAGTTGAATTGTCTTTTCCTAAACCTTACTTATATTATCCTTAATTGTTTGGATGGAGGTTCGGAGTTATTGGCACTACTGTATATGTACTTAATACTATTCAATGGCCCATGTTGGTTAGTGTTTTTTTTTCTCTTTTTTTCTCTGGGGTCTTTTTTTTAAATTTTTATTTCTTTCTTCATCAATGTTATGACTTTGGGAGGTTATCTATTTTATTATTATATAAATGTCTATTTAAACTATTATTTATGTACTCTCAAACACTTTGTATTCATGTTTTATTTATGTTTGTTTAAAATTAATAAAAAAATTTAAAAAGAAAAGGAAGTTTGTCCACGATTGGTCTAATTCCGTATGAAGTATCTAGATATGACAGGCCAGTTGAAAAGCCATCTTTTTTGGCACCTTCAATCTCCATGAGTAGATCTCCGAGCTCTCTTAGCTCAGTGTGGTCCTTGGCTGACACCTTAGGAAAATTTTCCAGATGTCAATAATGTCAAAACATTTCAGGGGCTGCATAGCACTCCCGAAGTCTCTCCCATGCTTTGCGTAAGGCTAGCTTGGGGTTATTGATGTACACTGAACGTATTCGTCTCACCTGTTCACATGATTCTTTTCCCAGCCATGTTGTCATAAGATCCAACACTTGGGTTGCTTCGAGCTGGACTCCACCAGTAGCGTTGGTGAATGAGGAGTACCATGCATGGTAATTTTCAGGCTTATTGTCAAACTGGTATAGTCCTGAAGTGATGTGATCTCATCAAGTTAAATACTGTGCCATGGGTTCAATTGCAAGTGGCACACTGGCTGGGGGAATATGTCGACGGGTATATGACTGAGGGTGTACATTTGTTATGGGATTTTCTGTTCTGAATTCAGCCTTTGCCTCTTCTCTTGCCAAATCTGGTAAGTTTGGTGTTGAGAAGTATTTGTCATCAGCCCTTTCATTCTTGAATTCATCGCAAAGTTTCAAGGGTAAATTGTCTTCCTCAGATGGATGTGATGCAATTGGACTTCTCTTTGACTCCTCATGAAATGGGACGTTAACAAATAAGTATGGAGAGGAAGAATGACTCCAAGTCCAATTGAGATCGGACATAGTCGTTAGTGCATTCCAATCTGGTCCTTTCTGAAGTAGATTTTACATCATCCAGAATAACATGCTTTTCTTCAGCATTTTCTAATATCTCTCCTTCCACCCTGGCAGCTTTGACTTCCCGGTGTAGCATCAGCACTTCTAACTCTGCTCCTATCCTTACCCTTTCCAACTGGTTTTCAGCTTCTCTGGCAGCCTTTTCCATTTTCAGTTTTGCTCCCTGTTCAGCGTATGATTCTCGCACCTTAGAGGTTTCTGCTTTAGCTCTTGCGTGGGCAGTCTTATTTGTTGATGCCCTACTGCTCCTTGCGCTGGATGGCAATGACTTGACGCTGGATCGCGATGCCATGGTAGCACTTGAAACACCTGGTAATGCCGCCTTTTCACTGTAGTGTTCTCGCACAAGTATAAAAACTCTGAACTAAACACCAAGTATAAACCGGAGTCAATGAGGCGTGATCCCAGTAAGATTAACCGTTTACTGTTCACTCTTCCACATTAACGTATGGTGAAAAGGTGTTGGTTCTATGATGTTTCTTAGTGTGTAGAAAGAAACTTTTCTCATGCTGATCCTGCACACACAAGCCCCTTCCTTCCCTTTTCTCCAAACCGGTATTTTCCCACAAGACGCAGTGAAACCGGGTGTGACGTCATCACATGCCGCGATATATCACAGACAATGAATTTACTTTCAACAACCTTAACTTTAACTAGAAAATAATTACGAACGAATTACTAAAGCGAAAATGTGATAAAGCTAAACAAACGCCTTAAGGGCAACACACCCATCAATAAACAGCCCCTTCAGAGAACTACAATCACCAGAACATCCACAAATAAAGAGCCTCTTCAGAGAGTGCAGCAACCACCAGAAAATGCATCAATAAACAGCATTCTCAGAGAACTGCAACCACCAGAACACCCACCAATAAACAGCATTCTCAGAGAACTACAACCAGACGAACATTCTTTGTTGATCCCAAGGGAAATTGGGATTCGTTACAGTCGCACCAACCAAGAATAGTGTAGAAATATAGCAATATAAAAACATAAATAATTAAATAGTAAGTAAATTTTGCCAAGTGGAAATAAGTTCAGGACCAGCCTATTGGCTCAGGGTGTCTGACGCTCCGAGTGAAGAGTTGTAAAGTTTGATGGCCACAGGCAGGAATGACTTCCTATGACACTCAGTGTTACATCTCGGTGGAATGAGTCTCTGACTGAATGTACTCCTATGCTTAACCAGTACATTATGGAGTGGATGGGAGACTTTGTCCAAGATGGCATGCAACTTGGACAGCATCCTCTTTTCATACACCACTGCCAGAGAGTCCAGTTCCACCCCCACAACATGACTGGCCTTACAAATGAGTTTGTTGATTCTGTTGGTGTCTGCTACCCTCAGCCTGCTGCCCCAGCACACAACAGCAAACATGATAGCAATGGCCACCACAGACTCGTAGAACATCCTCAGCATCATCCGACAGATGTTAAAGGACCTCATTCTCCTCAGGATGTAGAGAACACTGGTCAGTAAACAGACCCTTCAGGGAACTACAACCACCAAAACACCCACCAATAAACAGCCCCTTCAGTGAACTCAACTGTAGTGTAAATGCCACCAATATAAAACCTACATTTATGACGGTGAGGAGGGGTCTCCGATCGGACCGGTCCCACAGTGTACGTTTATGACAGTGAGGAGAGACTACACCCACCCATAAACAACCACTTCAGAGAACTACAACCACCACAACACCCATCAATAAACAGCCACTTCAAGCAACTACAACCAGCAGAACACCCATAAATAAACAGCCCATTCAGAGAACTACAACCACCAGAACACTCATCAATTAGCAGCCCCTTCAGAGAATGGTTTCCAACTGTGTCCAACTGCAGCTTCTGGCAGACCGCATTGAGCATCTGGAGCTGCGATTGGATTCATACTGGAGCATCCGTGATGCTGAGAAAGTCGTGAATAGCACGTTCAGTGAGTTGGCCACACCGCAGGTAAAGGCTACACAGGCAGAAAGGGAAGGGGTGGCCACTAGACAGTGTAGCAGTAGGCAAGTAGTGCAGGAGTCCCCTGAGGTCATCTCCCTCCTAAACAGATATACTGTTTTGGATACTGTTGGGGGAGATGTCTCATCAGGGGAAGGCAGCAGCAGCCGAGTTCATGGCACCATGGGTGACTCTGGATCTCAGGAGGGAAGGAAAAGGAGTGGGTGAGCTATAGTGATAGGGGATTTGATTGTAAGAGGAATAGATAGGTGTTTCTGCGGCTGCAAACGAGACTCCACGATGGTATGTTGCTTCCCTGGTGCAAGGGTCAAGGATGTCTCTGAGCAGCTGCAGGACATTCTGGAATGGGAGGGTGAACAGCCAGTGGTCGTGGTGCACATAGGTACCAACGATATAGGTAAAAATCAGGATGAGGTCCTACAAGGCGAATTTAGGGAGTTAGGAGATAAACTAAGAAGTCGGAGCACAAAGGTAATAATCTCTGGATTACTACCAGCGCCACGTGCTAGTCAGAGTAGAAATAGGAGGATATTTCAGATGAATACATGGCTTGAAAAATGGTGCAAGGGGGAGGGATTCAAATTTCTGGGGCACTGGAACCAGTTCTGGGGGAGGTGGGACTGGTATAAACAGGACGGTCTGCACCTGGACTGGACTGGAACCAATGTCCTAGGGGGAGCATTTGCTACTGCTGTTCAGGAGGATTTAAACTAATGTGGCAGGGGTATGGGAACAAGTGAAGAGAGACAGAGGGGTGTAAAATGAGGGTAGAAGCAAAAAGTAGTAAAGTGAAAAGTAAAAGTGGCAGGCAGGCAAATCCAGGGCAAAAAGCAAAAAGGGCCACTTTTCAACGTAATTGTATAAGGGCTAAGAGTGTTGTAAAAACAAGCCTGAAGGCTTTGTGTGGCAATGCAAGGAGCATTCGTAACAAAGTGGATGAATTGAATGTGCAGATAGTTATTAATGGATATGATATAGTTGGGATCACAGAGACATGGCTCCAGGGTGACCAAGGATGGGAGCTCTACATCCAGGGATATTCAATATTCAGGAGGGATAGACAGGAAAGAAAAGGAGGTGGGGTAGCATTGCTGGTTAGAGAGGAGATTACCGCAATAGAAAGGAAGGACATTAGCCTAGAGAATGTGGAATCGATATGGGTAGAGCTGCATAACACTAAGGGGCAGAAAATGCTGGTGGGAGTTGTGTACAGGCCACCTAACAGTAGTAGTGAGGTTGGGGATGGCATTAAACAGGAAATTAGAAATGCGTGCAATAAAGGAACAGTAGTTATAATGGGTGACTTCAATCTACATATAGATTGGGTGAACCAAATTGGTAAGGGTGCTGAGGAAGAGGATTTCTTGGAATGTATGCAGGATGGTTTTCTGAACCAACATGTCAAGGAACCAACTAGAGAGCAGGCCATTCTAGATTGGGTATTGAGCAATGAGGAAGGGTTAGTTAGCAATCTTGTTGTGCGAGGCTCCTTAGGTAAGAGTGACCATAATATGGTGGAACTCTTCATTAAGATGGAGAGTGACATAGTTAATTCAGAAACAAAGGTTCTGAACTTAAAGAAGGGTAACTTTGAAGGTATGAGACGTGAATTAGCTAAGATAGACTGGCAAATGATACTTAAAGGGTTGCCAGGAATATGCAATGGCAAGCATTTAATGATAGCATGGATGAACTACAGCAATTGTTCATCCCAGTTTGGCAAAAGAATAAATCAGGGAAGGTAGTGCACCCCGTGGCTGACAAGGGAAATTCAGGTGGTTGTAGCTCTCTGTAGGGGTGTTTATTGATGGGTGTTCATGTGGTTGTAGTTCTTTGAAAGGTCTGTTTATTGATGGGTGTTCTGCTCGTTGTAGTTCCCAAAAGGGGATGATAATTGATCGATGTTTTGATGGTTGTAGTTCTCTGAAGTTGCTGTCCATTGATGAGTTTTCTGGTGGTTATTCTCTGATGGTTCTTCAGGTGGTTGTATTTTTTGGGTGGGTCTACTGGTGCTTGTAGAGTTCTGTGAGCACGTTTTATATTTGTTGCTGTTCACATTGCTGTAGAGTTCTCTGAAGGTGCTGTTTATTGATGAATGTTTTGGTAGTTGTAGTTCCCAGAAGGGGTTATTAATTGATGAGTGTTCTGGGGGTTGTAGTTCTCTGAAGTGCTGTTTATTGGTGGGTGTTCTGCTGTTTCTATATTGATGGCTCTTCAAGTGGCTGTAGTTCTCTGAAGTCTCTGTTTATTCATGGGTGTTCAGCTGCTTGTAGTTCTCTGAAGGGGCTATCTATTGATGAGTGTTCTGGGGTTGTAGTTCTCTGAAAGTACTGTTTATTGGTGGGTGTTCTGGTGGTTGTAGCATTCTCTGAAGGGACTGTTTATTGATAGGAGTTCAGGTGTTTGTAGTTCTCTGAAGGGGTTGTGTATGGGTCAGTGTCCTGGTTGTTGTAGAGTTCTGTGAACAGGGTTTATATTGGTGGCTCGTCACATTACTGTAGAGTTCTTTGAAGGGTCTGATTATTGATGGGTGTTCTGTTGGTATAGTTTTCTGAAGGGGCTGTTCATTGGTGGGTGTTCTAGTGTTTGTCGTTCCATGAAGGGTTTGTTTATTGATCAGTGGTTAGCTGTTTGTATTTCTCTGAAGGTGCTGTATATTGGTGTGTGTTCTGTTGGTATAGTTCTCTGAAGGGGCTGTTTATTGGTGGGTTTTCATGAGCTTGCAGTTCTCTGAAGGGGCTGTTCGTTGATGGGTGATCTGGTGGCTGTTGAGTTCTCTGAACGCGCTGGTTATTGACGGATGTTCTGTTGGTATAGTTCTCTGAACGGGCTGTTTATTGATGGATGTTCTGGGGCTTGTTCTCTGAACGGGCTGTTTATTGATGGGTGTTCTGGGGCTTGTTCTCTGAACAGGCTGTTTATTGATGGGTGTTCTGTTGGTATAGTTCTCTGAAGGGTTTGTTTATTGATGTGTGTTCTGGGGGTTGTTCTCTGAAAGGGCTATTTATTGGTAGTTGTTAACGTGGCTGTATTTCTCTGAAGGGGTGTTTACTGATGGATGTTCTGGTTGTTGTAGTTCTCTGAAGTTGCTGTGCATTAGTGAGTGTTCTGGTTGTAGTTCTCTGAAGGGGCTATTTATTGTTGGGTGTGCTGATGGTTGTAGAGTTGTGTGAGCAGGTTGTATATTGGTGGCTGTTCACATTACTGTAGAGTTCTTTGAAGGGGCTGCTTATTGATGGGTTTTCTGGTGGCTGTTGAGTTCTCTGAAGGAGCTGTTTATTGATGGGTGTTCTGTTGGTTTAGTTCTCTGAAGGGGTTGTTTATTGATTGGTATTCTGGGGGTTGTTCTCTTGAAGGTCCTGTTTATTGATGGGTTTTCATGTGGTTGTAGTTCCCTGAAGGGTCTGTTTATTGATCAGCGTTCTGATGGTTGTAGTTCTCTGAAGGTGCTGTTTATTGGTGGGTGTTCTGGTTGTTGTAGTTTTCTGAAGGGGGTGCTTTTGTTGGGTGTTCTGTTGCTTGTAGTTCTCTGAGGTGGCTATTTATTGATGGATGTTTTGGTGGCTGTTGAGTTCTCTGAAGGGGTTGTCTATTGTTTTGTGTTCAGCTTCACCTTTTGACGAAATCCTCCACTAGGGCCCTGAAATTCCTCCTCCTACATTTATCTTTTTGATCTTGTTGGCCTTTCACTATGTACCTGTTGATAATTTTTGTGTTAACCATGTACTCCTTTTTTTGCAACTAGAACCTTTCAGTTTCTGGGAACAGGTCTCCAACTCTGAGCCTGGCATTTTACACATCCCTGTCGACATTTTGTGTGCTACAATCATGGAGAAGACTTAGATGTGGGGACATGCTCTTCTATTGGTTAACTTCTTCAGTAGTGATAATGTCTTCAGTTTTCTGTATGAGCTCTCATTTAAATTTAGTGGTTTGCACTTCTTATTAGAATTGCACCTGCTCGGGTGGTGTGCTGAATCCTGTGTTTGTTAATGAAAGTATATCCTTAGAAGTTTAATCTGACTTGTCTATTATTACTCTTCTGTTCTCTGTCGATGGTAGTGTTAATCTAACCACATTCTGATATACATAAAGTATTCTGAAATTTGTCATTTCAGTTCTCATTTTTCTTTGTAAATTTTCATTTAAAATTGTAAAAATTCAGAGTGTTTATGGCCTTTGTTATATTTTTATTTTTGAGCTTAGTTTGGCAGATTTTCTTAGCCCTTGAAGTAAATTCTGTCAGATGTTTTTTCTTTCTTGCACTGATCTATTTTCTTTACTTGTTGGTATCCCAGATAGTTATCTGTTTCATATTCATCCATGAGTTGTATTGTATCCTGCTGTTCTCTTATTATTACAACATTTATCAAGCACTTTTTGTCCAAATGATGCAGGTGCTTAGCAACGGGAGAAAGTGCAAAAAATGAAAGAGAAAGAGTGAGAGTTGTTTATTAAAAGTAAGGTTATATAAATAGGTTTTGAGCTGGAGTGTAAAAGTGCCCGCTGAGTCTGTATCTCCTACAGCTTTAGGTATTGAGTTCCACAGTTCATCAGCATAGTCAAAGAAACTTGAGCTGTCAATTTTCTTTTGGGGAAGATTGTTTAAATTTAAGTTTAAGAGACTGTTGGAAAGAGACCTGAGATCTCGAGCAGGATTATGAAAAAAAAGTGATTCTGTGATGTCCCACAGTCCCAGACCACTGACAGCTTTAAAAACTTGTAACAGAACTTTAAAAGAAACAGACATCCAATGCTGAGTAGCTAGGAGGGAGTGATATGCAGCAGTGGTATTTGGAATGAGTTGAACTTTGTCAATGTTCAGTGTAGTTGTAGAGCAGTGGTCTGAGCACACAGCCTTTGTGGTGTACCTATGCTGATGGAGATTGTGGAGGAGATGTTGTTGCCAATCCAAACCGACTGGGGTCTACAAGTGAGGGAAGTGTATTCCATCTGCCATTTCTTTGTCCATTCTGCTAATCTGTTGAAGTCCTTCTGTAGCCTCTCTACCTCTTCAAAACTACCTGTCCCTCCACCTATCTTCATTTCATTTGCAAACTTTGTAACAAAGTTGTCAATTCCATCATCCAAGTCTATAATTTCTTTTCTTTGCCTCTCTCCCCTTTTGAAGAGTGGGATGACATTTGCAATTTTCTAGTCTTCCAGAAACACTCTGGAACCTAGTGATTCTTGAAAGATCATTACTAATGCCTCCACAATCTCTTCAGCCATTTCCTTCAGAACTCTGGGGTATACATCATCTGGTCCAGGTGACTTATCTACCTTCAGACCTTTCAGTTTCCCAAGCACCTTCTTCCTAGTAATGGCAACTTCACACACTTCATGACCCCTGCCGTCTGAACTTCCACCATACTGTTAGTGTCTTCAACAGTGAACACTGATGCAAAATACTTATTCAGTCTGTCCGCCATTTTGTTGTCCCCCATTACTACATCTCCAGCATCACTTTCCAGTGGTCCAATATCCACTCTCACCTCTCTTTTAAGCTTAATGTTATTGGGTAGCTTACATTTGTATCCCATCATTACCTTCTTAATGACTTTTTAGTTGTCTTCTGTTAATTTATAAAAGCTTACCAATCCTCTAATTTCCCACTAATTTTTGTTCTATTATTATATGTACTCTCTTTGGCTTTTATGTTGGCTTTAACTTCTCAAGTTAGCCATGGTTGTGTCATCTTTCCTTGAGAATACTTCTTCCTCTTTGGAATGCATATATCCTGTGCCTTCCAAATTGCTTTAGAAATCCCAGCCATTGCTGCTCTGCCATCAGCTCTGCCAGTGTTGTTTTCCAATCAATTTTGGCCAGCTTCTCTCTCATGCCTCTTTAATACTCCACTGTAATACTAATACATCTGACTTCTTCTCAAATTTCAGGGTGAATTCGATCATATTATGATCACTTTCCTCTAAGTGTTCCTTTACCTTAAGCTCTGTAATCAATTCTAGTTCATTGCACAACACTCAAACAAAAATAACTGATCCTCTAGTGGGCTGAACCACAAGCTGCTCTAAAAAGCCATCTCATAGGCACTGCCTCCTGTAATCCAGCACCAACTTGATTTTCAAATCTACTTGCATATTGAAATCCCCCATGGCTATTGTGATATTGCCCATTTGGCGAGCATTTTTTTATATCCCATTGTAATTTGTAGGCCACATCCTTGCTACTGTTTGGGGGTCTGTATACAACTCTCATCATGGTCTTTTTACCTTTGCAGTCCCTTAGTTCTGTCCACAATGATTTGGCACCTTCCAACCCTGTGTCACCTCTTTCTAATGATTTGATTTCATTCTTTACTAACAGAGCAATGCCACCCCCTCTGCCTTCCTGCCTGTCCTTTCAAAATAATGTGTATCCTTGGTAATTAGCTCCCGGATATCTTTCACCCATGACTCAGTGTTGTCTACATCATACTTGCCAATACGCAACTGTGCCACAAGTTCATCTAACTTATTCCATATTCTGTGTGCATTCAGATTCAACACTTTCAGTCCTTTTTGATTTTGTCTGATTTTTACATTTTTTTCCTGCAATTTTGCCCTATCAACAGCCTCTCCTCACTACACATTGCCTCTGTTTGTAAACTAGATACCTCATGTTCAGCACAATTATCCCATGATACTTCTTGCATTGAAATATCGGCAGCTCAGGACACTAGTAACACCATAATCAACCTTTTCATTCCTGATTTTGAGGTCCTTTCAACATCTGTTTCCACAACCTGTCCACTAACTGTTCTAGCACTCTGGTTCCCAGCTCCTCGTAGCTCTAGTTTAAACTCCACCGTGCAACTTTAACAAACCTTCCCGATAGGAAATTTATCCCCTTCCAGTTTAGGTGCAAACTGTCCCTTCTGTACAGGTCTCACCTTCTGTGGAAGAGAGTCCAGTGAATCAAAAATCTTTTATCCTCCCTCCTACACCCACTTCTTAGCCACATATTAAACTGCATAATCTTTGTAGTTCTGGCCTCACTAGCACGTGGCGCGGGTAGCAAACCTGAGATAACAACCCTAGATGTCCTGCCCTTTAGCTTAGCAACTAAATCCCCTAAATCCCAGAAATCCCTGTGGAGAACCTTGTCACTCCTTCTTTTATCCTCTGGCAGTGGACCAGATTGAAGTCCCCTCTCCCAAATTCTGATGTCCAGACTGGCTGTTGCTCAAAGCTCTTTCTCGTTGTAGCGACCCGCTGCTACCTTTACCTTCAAGCAGGTCCTCTGAGATAGTGACACCCAGGGAATTTAAGGTTTCTGGCCCTCACCACCTCTGATACTCTCATTACTGACTCATGGACCTCTGGTTTCCTTCTCCTGAAGTCTACAAAAGTTCCTTGGTCTTATTGACATTGAGTGAGAGATTGGCACACCCCTCAGCCAAATTTTCATTCTCCCGCAGGAGTCCTGCCAAAGAGTCTCAGCCCAAAACATCGATAGTACTCTTTTCCAGAGATGCTGCCCAGCCTGCTGAGTTCTCCAGCATTTTGTGTGTGTTGCTCTGGATGTCCAGCAGATGTCGATATTCTCTTGTACATGATTTATGGATTGAGCAATGAGGAACCGATTGCATAGGTGGCAATGTTGTGTAAATTTCAGAAACCTTGTCTGGAGACCGGAATTGTAATCTTGCGTGTTGTGGAGACGTTGAGGAATAGCTCCCTGGGAATTCACGAGATAAAAAGGTGGTAATGAGTTTCAAGGTCTTTGCCTACTTTGTGTTTGATTGGTACTAAATTCTCTAACAGAATCTGGCAACAAGAATGGGATCCCAACGAGCCATCAGAGAAACTTGTTTATCTTCAAGATCGGGCCAGGGTACCCACCCATGAGACTTGCCTGAAAGATAGAATTCAAGACGGGGGTAGTGACTGGAGCTGCCCCATACCAGCTGGTGACCACCCCTGCGTTTGGAGTCAGGACAGGATGGGGTTTGGAAGAAGGGACTTGGGCACTCTGATTAAAAGACAGTGTTAAAACGAAGGCAAATAAGACCTTGAAATTAGAACCTGCCCCACTTGCCAATGGGAAAGGGTAAGGGGATTATATAGAGTATAGTATTGTATGTTTTTCAGTGTATGTCTCTGTATGTATGTCTTAAGTGCTTATGTCATTTGTATGGAACAATTAACAAGTAGGCAAAAAGGGTGCAACACACGCGAATGCTGCAGGATCTCAGCAAACCAGGCAGCATCTATGGAAAAAATACAGTGGACATTTTGGGCCGAGACCCTTTGGCAGGACACCAGGGTAACAGGAATGGTAAGCCCAGAAAGGGAATGGGAAAATCAATTCTGGATTGTAGACCCAAGGCCAGGATTCAGCCTGCTGATCCCTAGAAGACAGAATCCATGGACAAAAACACCAAAAAAGAAAATAGAAAAATACTGGAAGATGAAACAGCTCTGGGGGGCCTGTTGGTTCGTCTGGGGACAAGGTTTGCTTGGAAATGGGAGATGGCAGGTACTCGGTAACTTCTTATAACCATATAACAATTACAGCACGGAAACAGGCCATCTTGGCCCTTCTAGTCCATGCCGAATGCTTACTCTCACCTAGTCCAACTGACCTACACTCAGCCCATAACCTTCCATTCCTTTCCAGTCCATATACCTATCCAATTCTTATTGGATCTGTTTGTATGGAGTGGTGGGGATTGGCATTATGGTGGGTCCTTTGATCTGAAAATATTCAGTATTGGTGAAAAGAAACAAAAGCTGAGTATGGAGATCCTAATTGGGAATTAGCGTATATGAAGTGGTATTTAACAAATGGGAAGAGGTGGCGGAATGACACCAACATCCAAAGGTTAAACCAAAGAAAGAGGAAGAGAAATTATGGTTAAGGCCGAGGTGCCCACATCACGACCCCTTTGCACCAGATTATAGGACCCCTGGGCACCAAACTGTATACTCGAATAGAATCAGGACCCCTGGGCACTGGACTGTATTCTCAAATAGAATCAGGTTCCCCGGGCACTGGACTGTATCCTCAAATAGAATCAGGACTCCCGGGCACTGGGCTGCATCCTCGAATAGAATCAGGATCCCCTGGGCACTGGAATGTATCCTCAAATAGAATCAGGACCTCCGGGCACCGGACAGTATCCTCAAATAGAATCAGGACCCCCGGGCACCTGACTATATCCAGAAATAGAATCAGGACCCCCGGGCACTGGACTGTATCCACGAATAGAATCAGGACGCCACGGCACTGGACTGTATCCTGAAATAGTATCAGGCCCCCGGGCACTGGACTGTATCCTCAAATAGCATCAGGACCCCCGGGCACTGGACTGTATCCTCAAATAGAATCAGGATCCCCGGGCCCTGGACTGTATCCTCGAATAGAATCAGGACCCCCGTGCACTGGACTGTATCCTCAAATAGCATCAGGACCAGCGGGCACTGGATTGTATCCTCAAATAGAATCAGGATTCCCGGGCACTGGACTATTCCCTCGAATAGAATCAGGACACCAGGGCACCGGACTGTATCCACAAATAGAATCAGGACCCCTGGGCACTGGAATGTATCCTCGAATAGCTTCAGGACCCCCGGGCACTGGACTATACCCTCAAATAGCATCATGAACGCCCGGGCACTGGACTGTATCCTCAAATAGAATCAGCATCCCCAAGCACGGGACTGTATCCTCGAATAGAATCAGGACCCCCGGGCACTGAACTGTATCCTCAAATAGCATCAGGACCCCCGGGCACAAAACTATATCCTCGAATATAGCCGGGACCCCTGGGCACTGGACTGTATCCTCAAATAGAATCAGGTTCCACGGGCACTGGGATGTATGCTCGAATAGCATCAGGACCCCCGGGCACTGGACTGTATCCTCAAATAGAATCAGGCCCCCCGGGCACCGGATTATATCCACCAATAGCATCAGTACACGCGGGCACTGGACTGTATCCTCAAAGAGAACCAGTACCCCCGGGCACTGGACTCTGTCCTCAAATAAGATCAGGACCCCCGGGCACTGGACTGTATCCTCAAATAGCATCAGGACCCCCGGGCACTGGACTCTGTCCTCAAATAAGATCAGGACCCCCGGGCACTGGACTGTATCCTGGAATAGAATCAGGGCACCCGGGTACTGGACTGTATCCACAAATAGCATCAAGACCCCCGGGCACTGGACTGTATCCTCAAATAGAATCAGGATCGCTGGGCACTGGACTGTATCCTCGAATAGAATCAGGACCCCACGGCACTGGACTGTATCCTCGAATAGAATTAGGACCCCCGGCACTGGACTGTATCCTCAAATAGCATCAGGACCCCCGGGCACTGGACTGTATCCTCAAATAGAATCAGAATCCCCGGGCACTAGACTGTATCCTCGAATAGAATCAGGACCCCCGTGCACTGGACTGTATCCTCGAGTAGCTTCAGGACCCACGGGTACTGGACTGTATCCTCGAATAGAATCAGTATCCCTGGGTACTGGACTGTATCCTGAAATAGCATCAGGACCCCCGGGCACTGGATTGCATCCTCAAATAGAATCAGGACCCCTGGGTACTGGACTGTATCCTCAAATAGCATCAGGACCACCGGGCACTGGATTGTATCCTGAAATAGCATCAGGGCCCCCGGGCACTGGACTGTATCCTCAAATAGAATCAGGATCGCTGGGCATTGGACTGTATCCTCGAATAGAATCAGGACCCCACGGCACTGGAATGTATCCTCGGATAGAATTAGGACCCACGGCACTGGATTGTATCCTCAAATAGCATCAGGAAACCCGGGCACTGGACTGTATCCTGGAATAGAATCAGGGCACCCGGGTACTGGACTGTATCCACAAATAGCATCAAGACCCCCGGGCACTGGAATATACCACCGAATAGCATCAGGACCCCCGGGCACTGGACTGTATCCTCAAATAGAATCAGGATCGCTGGGCACTGGACTGTATCCTCGAATAGAATCAGGACCCCCGTGCACTGGACTGTATCCTCAAATAGCATCAGGACTCCCGGGAACTGGATGTATCCTCGAATAGAATCAGGGCCCCCCGGCACTGGACTGTATCCTGAAATAGTATCAGGCCCCCGGGCACTGGACTGTATCCTCAAATAGCATCAGGACCCCCGGGCACTGGACTGTATCCTCAAATAGAATCAGCATCCCCAAGCACTGGAATGTATCCTCGAATAGAATCAGGACCCCCGGGCACTGAAATGTATCCTCAAATAGCATCAGGACCCCCGGGCACAAAACTATATCCTCGAATATAGCCGGGACCCCTGGGCACTGGACTGTATCCTCAAATAGAATCAGGACAACTGGGCACTGGACTGTATCCTCAAATAGCAACAGGACCCCCGGGCACTGGACTGTATCCTCGACTAGAATAAGGAACTCCGGGCACTGGACTGTATCCTCGAATAAAATCGGGACCCCCAGGTACTGGACTGTATCCTCAAATAGAATCAGGACCCCTGGGCACTGGACTGCATCCTCAAATAGAATCAGGACCCCCGGGCACTGGACTGTATCCTCGAATAGCATCAGGATCCCCGGGCACTGGACTGTATCCTCAAATAGAATGAGGACAACGGGCACCAAACTCTATCCTCGAATAAAATCAGGACCCCTGGGCACTGGACTGTATTCTCAAATAGAATCAGGACGTCCTGGCACTGGACTGTATCCTCGAATAGAATCAGGATCGCTGGGCACTGGACTGTATCCTCGAATAGAATCAGGACCCCACGGCACTGGAATGTATCCTCGGATAGAATTAGGACCCACGGCACTGGATTGTATCCTCAAATAGCATCAGGAAACTCGGGCACTGGACTGTATCCTGGAATAGAATCAGGGCACCCGGGTACTGGACTGTATCCACAAATAGCATCAAGACCCCCGGGCACTGGAATATACCACCGAATAGCATCAGGACCCCCGGGCACTGGACTGTATCCTCAAATAGAATCAGGATCGCTGGGCACTGGACTGTATCCTCGAATAGAATCAGGACCCCCGAGCACTGGACTGTATCCTCAAATAGCATCAGGACTCCCGGGAACTGGATGTATCCTCGAATAGAATCAGGGCCCCCCGGCACTGGACTGTATCCTGAAATAGTATCAGGCCCCCGGGCACTGGACTGTATCCTCAAATAGCATCAGGACCCCCGGGCACTGGACTGTATCCTCAAATAGAATCAGCATCCCCAAGCACTGGAATGTATCCTCGAATAGAATCAGGACCCCCGGGCACTGAACTGTATCCTCAAATAGCATCAGGACCCCCGGGCACAAAACTATATCCTCGAATATAGCCGGGACCCCTGGGCACTGGACTGTATCCTCAAATAGAATCAGGACAACTGGGCACTGGACTGTATCCTCAAATAGCAACAGGACCCCCGGGCACTGGACTGTATCCTCGACTAGAATAAGGAACTCCGGGCACTGGACTGTATCCTCGAATAGAATCGGGACCCCCAGGCACTGGACTGTATCCTCAAATAGAATCAGGACCCCTGGGCACTGGACTGTATCCTCAAATAGAATCAGGACCCCCGGGCACTGGACTGTATCCTCGAATAGCATCAGGATCCCCGGGCACTGGACTGTATCCTCAAATAGAATGAGGACACCGGGCACCAAACTCTATCCTCGAATAAAATCAGGACCCCTGGGCACTGGACTGTATTCTCAAATAGAATCAGGACGTCCTGGCACTGGACTGTATCCTCGAATAGAATCAGGATCGCTGGGCACTGGACTGTATCCTCGAATAGAATCAGGACCCCACGGCACTGGAATGTATTCTCGGATAAAATTAGGACCCACGGCACTGGATTGTACCCTCAAATAGCATCAGGAAACCCGGGCACTGGACTGTATCCTCGAATAGAATCAGGACCCCCGGGCACTGAACTGTATCCTCAAATAGCATCAGGACCCCCGGGCACAAAACTATATCCTCGAATATAGCCGGGACCCCTGGGCACTGGACTGTAACCTCAAATAGAATCAGGTTCCCCGGGCACTGGGATCTAAGCTCGAATAGCATCAGGACCCCCGGGCACTGGACTGTATCCTCAAATAGAATCAGGACAACTGGGCACTGGACTGTATCCTCAAATAGCAACCGGACCCCCGGGCACTGGACTGTATCCTCGACTAGAATAAGGAACCCCGGGCACTGGAGTGTATCCTCGAATAGAATCGGGACCCCCGGGCACTGGACTGTATCCTCAAATAGAATCAGGACCCCCAGGCACTGGACTGTATCCTCGAATAGAATCAGGACCCCTGGGCACTGGACTGTATCCACAAATAGATTCAGGACCCCTAGGCATTGGACTGTATCCTCAAATAGAATCAGGATCCCAGGGCACTGGACTGTATCCTCGAATAGAATCAGGACCCCACAGCACTGGACTATATCCTGAAATAGAATCAGGCCCCCCGGGCACCGGATTATATCCACCAATAGCATCAGTACACGCGGGCACTGGACTGTATCCTCAAAGAGAACCAGTACCCCCGGGCACTGGACTCTGTCCTCAAATAAGATCAGGAACCCCGGGCACTGGACTGTATCCTCAAATAGCATCAGGACCCCCGGGCACTGGACTGTATCCTCAAATAGAATCAGGATCCCCGGGCCCTGGACTGTATCCTCGAAGAGAATCAGGACCCCCGGGGACTGAACTGTATCCTCAAATAGCATCAGGACCCCCGGACACAAAGCTATATCCTCGAATATAGCCGGGACCCCTGGGCACTGGACTGTATCCTCAAATAGAATCAGGTTCCCCGGGCACTGGGATGTATGCTCGAATAGCATCAGGACCCCCGGGCACTGGACTGTATCCTCAAATAGAATCAGGACAACTGGGCACTGGACTGTATCCTCAAATAGCAACAGGACCCAAGGGCACTGGACTGTATCCTGGACTAGAATAAGGAACCCCGGGCAATGGACTGTATCCTCGAATAGAATCGGGACCCCCGGGCACTGGACTGTATCCTCAAATAGAATCAGGACCCCCAGGCACTGGACTGTATCCTCGAATAGAATAAGGACCCCTGGGCACTGGACTGTAGCCTCAAATAGAATCAGGACCCCTGGGCACTGGACTGTATCCTCGAATAGCATCAGGACCCCCGGGCACTGGACTGTATCCTCAAATAGATTCAGGACCCCTGGGCACTGGGCTGTATCCTCGAATAGAATCAGGATCCCCTGAGCACTGGAATGTATCCTCAAATAGAATCAGGACCCCCGGGCACTGGACTGTATCCTCGAATAGCATCAGGACCCCCGGGCACTGGACTGTATCCTCAAATAGATTCAGGACCCCTGGGCATTGGACTGTATCCTCAAATAGAATCAGGATCCCAGGGCACTGGGCTGTATCCTCGAATAGAATCAGGATCCCCTGAGCACTGGAATGTATCCTCAAATTGAATCAGGACCCCCAGGCACTGGACTGTATCTTCAAATAGAATCAGGACCCCCGGGCACTGGACGGTATCCTCGAATAGA
The DNA here is from genome assembly GCF_030144855.1 of Hypanus sabinus. NCBI lineage: Eukaryota > Metazoa > Chordata > Chondrichthyes > Myliobatiformes > Dasyatidae > Hypanus > Hypanus sabinus. The sequence goes on along the minus strand of NC_082711.1, from coordinate 120,451,734 downwards.
ATCAGGACCCCACAGCACTGGACTATATCCTGAAATAGAATCAGGCCCCCCGGGCACCGGATTATATCCACCAATAGCATCAGTACACGCGGGCACTGGACTGTATCCTCAAAGAGAACCAGTACCCCCGGGCGCTCGAATCTGTCCTCAAATAAGATCAGGACCCCCGGGCACTGGACTGTATCCTCAAATAGCATCAGGACCCCCGGGCACTGGACTCTGTCCTCAAATGAGATCAGGACCCCCGGGCACTGGACTGTATCCTGGAATAGAATCAGGGCACCCGGGTACTGGACTGTATCCACAAATAGCATCAAGACCCCCGGCCACTGGAATATACCACCGAATAGCATCAGGACCCCCGGGCACAGGACTGTATCCTCAAATAGAATCAGGATCGCTGGGCACTGGACTGTATCCTCGAATAGAATCAGGACCCCACGGCACTGGACTGTATCCTCGAATAGAATTAGGACCCCCGGCACTGGACTGTATCCTCAAATAGCATCAGGACCCCCGGGCACTGGACTGTATCCTCAAATAGCAGCAGGACCCCCGGGCACTCGACTGTATCCTCGAATAGAATCAGGACCCCCGTGCACTGGACTGTATCCACAAATAGCATCAGGACCAGCGGGCACTGGACTGTATCCTCAAATAGAATCAGGACCCCCGGGCACTGCATTGTATCCTCAAATAGAATCAGGATTCCAGGGTACTGGACTATTCCCCCGAATAGAATCAGGACACCGGGGGCCCCGGACTGTATCCTCAAATAGAATCAGGACCCCTGGGCACTGGACTGTATCCTCGAATAGCTTCAGGACCCCCGGGCACTGGACTATACCCTCGAATAGCATCAGGACCCACGGGTACTGGACTGTATCCTCGAATAGAATCAGTATCCCTGGGTACTGGACTGTATCCTGAAATAGCATCAGGATCCCCGGGCACTGGATTGCATCCAGAAATAGAATCAGGACCCCCGGGTACTGGTCTGTATCCTCAAATAGCATCAGGAACCCCGGGCACTGGACTGTATCCTGAAATAGCATCAGGGCCCCCGGGCACTGGACTGTATCCTCAAATAGAATCAGGATCGCTGGGCACTGGACTGTATCCTCGAATAGAATCAGGACGCCACGGCACTGGAATGTATCCTCGGATAGAATTAGGACCCACGGCACTGGATTGTATCCTCAAATAGCATCAGGAAACCCGGGCACTGGACTGTATCCTCAAATAGCATCAGGACTCCCGGGAACTGGATGTATCCTCGAATAGAATCAGGGCCCCCCGGCACTGGACTGTATTCTGAAATAGTATCAGGCCCCCGGGCACTGGACTGTATCCTCAAATAGCATCAGGACCCCCGGGCACTGGACTGTATCCTCAAATAGAATCAGCATCCCCAAGCACTGGAATGTATCCTCGAATAGAATCAGGACCCCCGGGCACTGAACTGTATCCTCAAATAGCATCAGGACCCCCGGGCACTGGACTATATCCTCAAATAGAATCAGGATCGCTGGGCACTGGACTGTATCCTGGAATAGAATCAGGACGCCACGGCACTGGAATGTATCCTCGGATAGAATTAGGACCAACGGCACTGGATTGTATCCTCAAATAGCATCAGGAAACCCGGGCACTGGACTGTATCCTCAAATAGCATCAGGACTCCCGGGAACTGGATGTATCCTCGAATAGAATCAGGGCCCCCCGGCACTGGACTTTATTCTGAAATAGTATCAGGCCCCCGGGCACTGGACTGTATCCTCAAATAGCATCAGGACCCCCGGGCACTGGACTGTATCCTCAAATAGAATCAGCATCCCCAAGCACTGGAATGTATCCTCGAATAGAATCAGGACCCCCGGGCACTGAACTGTATCCTCAAATAGCATCAGGACCCCCGGGCACAAAACTATATCCTCGAATATAGCCGGGACCCCTGGGCACTGGACTGTATCCTCAAATAGAATCAGGACAACTGGGCACTGGACTGTATCCTCAAATAGCAACAGGACCCCCGGGCACTGGACTGTATCCTCGAGTAGAATAAGGAACCCCGGGCACTGGACTGTATCCTCGAATAGAATCGGGACCCCCAGGCACTGGACTGTATCCTCAAATATAATCAGGACCCCTGGGCACAGGACTGTATCCTCAAATAGAATCAGGACCCCCGGGCACTGGACTGTATCCTCGAATAGCATCAGGATCCCCGGGCACTGGACTGTATCCTCAAATAGAATGAGGACAACGGGCACCAAACTCTATCCTCGAATAAAATCAGGACCCCTGGGCACTGGACTGTATTCTCAAATAGAATCAGGACGTCCTGGCACTGGACTGTATCCTCGAATAGAATCAGGATCGCTGGTCACAGGACTGTATCCTCGAATAGAATCAGGACCCCACGGCACTGGAATGTATTCTCGAATAGAATTAGGACCCACGGCACTGGATTGTACCCTCAAATAGCATCAGGAAACCCGGGCACTGCACTGTATCCTCAAATAGAATCAGGATCCCAGGGCCCTGGACTGTATCCTCGAATAGAATCAGGACCCCCGTGCACTGGACTGTATCCTCAAATAGCATCAGGACTCCCGGGAACTGGATGTATCCTCGAATAGATTCAGGGCCCCCCGGCTCTGGACTGTATCCTCGAATAGAATCAGGACCCCCGGGCACTGGACTGTATCCTCGAATAGCATCAGGACCCCCGGGCTCTGGACTGTATCCTCAAATAGAATCAGGACCTCCGGCACTGGACTGTATCCTCAAATAGAATCAGGACCCCCGGGCACCAAACTGTATCCTCGAAAAGAGCCAGGACCCCTGGGCACTGGACTGTATCCTCAAATTGAAACAGGATCCCAGTGCACTGGGCTGTATCCTCAAATAGAATCAGGATCCCCGGGCACTCGACTGTATCCTCGAATAGAATCAGGACCCCCGTGCACTGGACTGTATCCACAAATAGCATCAGGACCAGCGGGCACTGGACTGTATCCTCAAATAGAATCAGGACCCCCGGGCACTGCATTGTATCCTCAAATAGAATCAGGATTCCAGGGCACTGGACTATTCCCCCGAATAGAATCAGGACACCGGGGGCCCCGGACTGTATCCTCAAATAGAATCAGGACCCCTGGGCACTGGACTGTATCCTCGAATAGCTTCAGGACCCCCGGGCACTGGACTATACCCTCGAATAGAATCAGGACCCCACAGCACTGGACTGTATGCTCGAATAGCATCAGGACCCCCGGGCACTGGACTGTATCCTCAAATAGAATGAGGACACCGGGCACCAAACTCTATCCTCGAATAAAATCAGGACCCCTGGGCACTGGACTGTATTCTCAAATAGAATCAGGACCCCCGGGCACTGAACTGTATCCTCGAATAGCATCAGGACCCCCGGGCACTGGACTGTATCCTCAAAAAGAATCAGGACCCCCGGGCACTGGACTGTATCCTCAAATAGAATCAGGACCCCCGGGCACTGGACTGTATCCTCAAAAGAATCGGGACCCCCGGGAACCAAACAGTATCCTCGAATAGAGCCAGGACCCCTGGGCACTGGACTGTATCGTCAAATACAATCAGGATCCCAGGGCACTGGGCTGTATCCTCGAATAGAATCAGTTTCCCCTGAGCACTGGACTGTACCCTCAAATAGAATTAGGACCCCCGGGCACTGGACTGTATCCTCGAATAGAATCAGGACCCCACAGCACTGGACTATATCCTAAAATAGAATCAGGACCCACGGGCACTGGACTGTATCCTCAAATAGAATCAGGACCCCAAGGCACTGGACTGTATCCTCGAATAGAATCAGGACCCCTGGGCACCGGACTGTTTCCTCAAATTGAATCAGGACGTCCGGGCACTGGACTGTATGCTCGAATAGCATCAGGACCCCCGGGCACTGGACTGTATCCTCAAATAGAATGAGGACACCGGGCACCAAACTCTATCCTCGAATAAAATCAGGACCCCTGGGCACTGGACTGTATTCTCAAATAGAATCAGGACGTCCGGGCACTGGACTGTATCCTCGAATAGCATCAGGACCCCCGGGCACTGGACTGTATCCTCAAATAGAATCAGGACCCCGGTCCCTGGACTGTATCCTCAAATAGAATCAGGACCACCGGGCACCAATCTGTATCCTCGAATAGAGCCAGGACCCCTGGGCACTGGACTGTATCCTCAAATGTAATCAGGATCCCCTGAGCACTGGAATGTATCCTCGAATAGCATCAGGACCCCCGGGCACTGGACTGTATCCTCAAATAGAATCAGGACCCCGAGCACTGGACTGTATCCTCAAATAGAATCAGGACCCCCGGGCACAAAACTGTATCCTCGAATAGAGCCAGGACCCCTGGGCACTGGACTGTATCGTCAAATAGAATCAGGATCCCAGGGTACTGGGCTGTATCCTCGAATAGAATCAGGATCCCCTGAGCACTGGAATGTACCCTCAAATAGAATCAGGACCCCCAGGCACTGGACTGTAACTTCAAATAGAATCAGGACCCCCGGGGACTGGACTGTATCCTCGAATAGAATCAGGACCCCACAGCACTGGACTATATGCTGAAATAGAATCAGGCCCCCCGGGCACCGGATTATATCCACCAATAGCATCAGTGCACACGGGCACTGGACTGTATCCTCAAAGAGAACCAGTACCCCCGGGCACTGGACTCTGTCCTCAAATAAGATGAGGACCCCCGGGCACTAGACTGTATCCTGGAATAGCATCAGGGCCCCCGGGTACTGGACTGTATCCACAAATAGCATCAGGACCCACGGGTACTGGACTGTATCCTCGAATAGAATCAGTATCCCTGGGTACTGGACTGTATCCTGAAATAGCATCAGGATCCCCGGGCACTGGATTGCATCCAGAAATAGAATCAGGACCCCCGGGTACTGGTCTGTATCCTCAAATAGCATCAGGAACCCCGGGCACTGGACTGTATCCTGAAATAGCATCAGGGCCCCCGGGCACTGGACTGTATCCTCAAATAGAATCAGGATCGCTGGGCACTGGACTGTATCCTCGAATAGAATCAGGACGCCACGGCACTGGAATGTATCCTCGGATAGAATTAGGACCCACGGCACTGGATTGTATCCTCAAATAGCATCAGGAAACCCGGGCACTGGACTGTATCCTCAAATAGCATCAGGACTCCCGGGAACTGGATGTATCCTCGAATAGAATCAGGGCCCCCCGGCACTGGACTGTATTCTGAAATAGTATCAGGCCCCCGGGCACTGGACTGTATCCTCAAATAGCATCAGGACCCCCGGGCACTGGACTGTATCCTCAAATAGAATCAGCATCCCCAAGCACTGGAATGTATCCTCGAATAGAATCTGGACCCCCGGGCACTGAACTGTATCCTCAAATAGCATCAGGACCCCCGGGCACTGGACTGTATCCTGAAATAGCATCAGGGCCCCCGGGCACTGGACTGTATCCTCAAATAGAATCAGGATCGCTGGGCACTGGACTGTATCCTCGAATAGAATCAGGACGCCACGGCACTGGAATGTATCCTCGGATAGAATTAGGACCCACGGCACTGGATTGTATCCTCAAATAGCATCAGGAAACCCGGGCACTGGACTGTATCCTCAAATAGCATCAGGACTCCCGGGAACTGGATGTATCCTCGAATTGAATCAGGGCCCCCCGGCACTGGACTTTATTCTGAAATAGTATCAGGCCCCCGGGCACTGGACTGTATCCTCAAATAGCATCAGGACCCCCGGGCACTGGACTGTATCCTCAAATAGAATCAGCATCCCCAAGCACTGGAATGTATCCTCGAATAGAATCAGGACCCCCGGGCACTGAACTGTATCCTCAAATAGCATCAGGACCCCCGGGCACAAAACTACATCCTCGAATATAGCCGGGACCCCTGGGCACTGGACTGTATCCTCAAATAGAATCAGGACAACTGGGCACTGGACTGTATCCTCAAATAGCAACAGGACCCCCGGGCACTGGACTGTATCCTCGACTAGAATAAGGAACCCCGGGCACTGGACTGTATCCTCGAATAGAATCGGGACCCCCAGGCACTGGACTGTATCCTGAAATATAATCAGGACCCCTGGGCACTGGACTGTATCCTCAAATAGAATCAGGACCCCCGGGCACTGGACTGTATCCTCGAATAGCATCAGGATCCCCGGGCACTGGACTGTATCCTCAAATAGAATGAGGACAACGGGCACCAAACTCTATCCTCGAATAAAATCAGGACCCCTGGGCACTGGACTGTATCCTCGAATAGAATCAGGATCGCTGGGCACAGGACTGTATCCTCGAATAGAATCAGGACCCCACGGCACTGGAATGTATCCTCGAATAGAATTAGGACCCACGGCACTGGATTGTACCCTCAAATAGCATCAGGAAACCCGGGCACTGGACTGTATCCTCAAATAGAATCAGGATCCCAGGGCCCTGGACTGTATCCTCGAATAGAATCAGGACCCCCGTGCACTGGACTGTATCCTCAAATAGCATCAGGACTCCCGGGAACTGGATGTATCCTCGAATAGATTCAGGGCCCCCCGGCTCTGGACTGTATCCTCGAATAGAATCAGGACCCCCGGGCACTGGACTGTATCCTCGAATAGCATCAGGACCCCCGGGCTCTGGACTGTATCCTCAAATAGAATCAGGACCTCGGGCACTGGACTGTATCCTCAAATAGAATCAGGACCCCCGGGCACCAAACTGTATCCTCGAAAAGAGCCAGGACCCCTGGGCACTGGACTGTATCCTCAAATTGAAACAGGATCCCAGGGCACTGGGCTGTATCCTCAAATAGAATCAGGATCCCCGGGCACTCGACTGTATCCTCGAATAGAATCAGGACCCCCGGGCACTGCATTGTATCCTCAAATAGAATCAGGATTCCAGGGCACTGGACTATTCCCCCGAATAGAATCAGGACACCGGGGGCCCCGGACTGTATCCTCAAATAGAATCAGGACCCCTGGGCACTGGACTGTATCCTCGAATAGCTTCAGGACCCCCGGGCACTGGACTATACCCTCGAATAGAATCAGGACCCCACGGCACTGGACTGTATGCTCGAATAGCATCAGGACCCCCGGGCACTGGACTGTATCCTCAAATAGAATGAGGACACCGGGCACCAAACTCTATCCTCGAATAAAATCAGGACCCCTGGGCACTGGACTGTATTCTCAAATAGAATCAGGACACCCGGGCACTGGACTGTATCCTCGAATAGCATCAGGACCCCCGGGCACAGGACTGTATCCTCAAAAAGAATCAGGACCCCCGGGCACTGGACTGTATCCTCAAATAGAATCAGGACCCCCGGGCACTGGACTGTATCCTCAAAAAGAATCGGGACCCCCGGGAACCAAACAGTATCCTCGAATAGAGCCAGGACCCCTGGGCACTGGACTGTATCGTCAAATACAATCAGGATCCCAGGGCACTGGGCTGTATCCTCGAATAGAATCAGGTTCCCCTGAGCACTGGACTGTACCCTCAAATAGAATTAGGACCCCCGGGCACTGGACTGTATCCTCGAATAGAATCAGGACCCCACAGCACTGGACTATATCCTAAAATAGAATCAGGACCCCCGGGCACTGGACTGTATCCTCAAATAGAATCAGGACCCCCGGGCACTGGACTGTATCCTCGAATAGCATCAGGATCCCCGGGCACTGGACTGTATCCTCAAATAGAATGAGGACAACGGGCACCAAACTCTATCCTCGAATAAAATCAGGACCCCTGGGCACTGGACTGTATCCTCGAATAGAATCAGGATCGCTGGGCACAGGACTGTATCCTCGAATAGAATCAGGACCCCACGGCACTGGAATGTATCCTCGAATAGAATTAGGACCCACGGCACTGGATTGTACCCTCAAATAGCATCAGGAAACCCGGGCACTGGACTGTATCCTCAAATAGAATCAGGATCCCAGGGCCCTGGACTGTATCCTCGAATAGAATCAGGACCCCCGTGCACTGGACTGTATCCTCAAATAGCATCAGGACTCCCGGGAACTGGATGTATCCTCGAATAGATTCAGGGCCCCCCGGCTCTGGACTGTATCCTCGAATAGAATCAGGACCCCCGGGCACTGGACTGTATCCTCGAATAGCATCAGGACCCCCGGGCTCTGGACTGTATCCTCAATTAGAATCAGGACCTCGGGCACTGGACTGTATCGTCAAATAGAATCAGGATCCCAGGGTACTGGGCTGTATCCTCGAATAGAATCAGGATCCCCTGAGCACTGGAATGTACCCTCAAATAGAATCAGGACCCCCAGGCACTGGACTGTAACTTCAAATAGAATCAGGACCCCCGGGGACTGGACTGTATCCTCGAATAGAATCAGGACCCCACAGCACTGGACTATATGCTGAAATAGAATCAGGCCCCCCGGGCACCGGATTATATCCACCAATAGCATCAGTGCACACGGGCACTGGACTGTATCCTCAAAGAGAACCAGTACCCCCGGGCACTGGACTCTGTCCTCAAATAAGATGAGGACCCCCGGGCACTAGACTGTATCCTGGAATAGCATCAGGGCCCCCGGGTACTGGACTGTATCCACAAATAGCATCAGGACCCACGGGTACTGGACTGTATCCTCGAATAGAATCAGTATCCCTGGGTACTGGACTGTATCCTGAAATAGCATCAGGATCCCCGGGCACTGGATTGCATCCAGAAATAGAATCAGGACCCCCGGGTACTGGTCTGTATCCTCAAATAGCATCAGGAACCCCGGGCACTGGACTGTATCCTGAAATAGCATCAGGGCCCCCGGGCACTGGACTGTATCCTCAAATAGAATCAGGATCGCTGGGCACTGGACTGTATCCTCGAATAGAATCAGGACGCCACGGCACTGGAATGTATCCTCGGATAGAATTAGGACCCACGGCACTGGATTGTATCCTCAAATAGCATCAGGAAACCCGGGCACTGGACTGTATCCTCAAATAGCATCAGGACTCCCGGGAACTGGATGTATCCTCGAATAGAATCAGGGCCCCCCGGCACTGGACTGTATTCTGAAATAGTATCAGGCCCCCGGGCACTGGACTGTATCCTCAAATAGCATCAGGACCCCCGGGCACTGGACTGTATCCTCAAATAGAATCAGCATCCCCAAGCACTGGAATGTATCCTCGAATAGAATCTGGACCCCCGGGCACTGAACTGTATCCTCAAATAGCATCAGGACCCCCGGGCACTGGACTGTATCCTGAAATAGCATCAGGGCCCCCGGGCACTGGACTGTATCCTCAAATAGAATCAGGATCGCTGGGCACTGGACTGTATCCTCGAATAGAATCAGGACGCCACGGCACTGGAATGTATCCTCGGATAGAATTAGGACCCACGGCACTGGATTGTATCCTCAAATAGCATCAGGAAACCCGGGCACTGGACTGTATCCTCAAATAGCATCAGGACTCCCGGGAACTGGATGTATCCTCGAATTGAATCAGGGCCCCCCGGCACTGGACTTTATTCTGAAATAGTATCAGGCCCCCGGGCACTGGACTGTATCCTCAAATAGCATCAGGACCCCCGGGCACTGGACTGTATCCTCAAATAGAATCAGCATCCCCAAGCACTGGAATGTATCCTCGAATAGAATCAGGACCCCCGGGCACTGAACTGTATCCTCAAATAGCATCAGGACCCCCGGGCACAAAACTATATCCTCGAATATAGCCGGGACCCCTGGGCACTGGACTGTATCCTCAAATAGAATCAGGACAACTGGGCACTGGACTGTATCCTCAAATAGCAACAGGACCCCCGGGCACTGGACTGTATCCTCGACTAGAATATGGAACCCCGGGCACTGGACTGTATCCTCGAATAGAATCGGGACCCCCAGGCACTGGACTGTATCCTGAAATATAATCAGGACGCCTGGGCACTGGACTGTATCCTCAAATAGAATCAGGACCCCCGGGCACTGGACTGTATCCTCGAATAGCATCAGGATCCCCGGGCACTGGACTGTATCCTCAAATAGAATGAGGACAACGGGCACCAAACTCTATCCTCGAATAAAATCAGGACCCCTGGGCACTGGACTGTATCCTCGAATAGAATCAGGATCGCTGGGCACAGGACTGTATCCTCGAATAGAATCAGGACAACACGGCACTGGAATGTATCCTCGAATAGAATTAGGACCCACGGCACTGGATTGTACCCTCAAATAGCATCAGGAAACCCGGGCACTGGACTGTATCCTCAAATAGAATCAGGATCCCAGGGCCCTGGACTGTATCCTCGAATAGAATCAGGACCCCCGTGCACTGGACTGTATCCTCAAATAGCATCAGGACTCCCGGGAACTGGATGTATCCTCGAATAGATTCAGGGCCCCCCGGCTCTGGACTGTATCCTCGAATAGAATCAGGACCCCCGGGCACTGGACTGTATCCTCGAATAGCATCAGGACCCCCGGGCTCTGGACTGTATCCTCAAATAGAATCAGGACCTCGGGCACTGGACTGTATCCTCAAATAGAATCAGGACCCCCGGGCACCAAACTGTATCCTCGAAAAGAGCCAGGACCCCTGGGCACTGGACTGTATCCTCAAATTGAAACAGGATCCCAGGGCACTGGGCTGTATCCTCAAATAGAATCAGGATCCCCGGGCACTCGACTGTATCCTCGAATAGAATCAGGACCCCCGGGCACTGCATTGTATCCTCAAATAGAATCAGGATTCCAGGGCACTGGACTATTCCCCCGAATAGAATCAGGACACCGGGGGCCCCGGACTGTATCCTCAAATAGAATCAGGACCCCTGGGCACTGGACTGTATCCTCGAATAGCTTCAGGACCCCCGGGCACTGGACTATACCCTCGAATAGAATCAGGACCCCACGGCACTGGACTGTATGCTCGAATAGCATCAGGACCCCCGGGCACTGGACTGTATCCTCAAATAGAATGAGGACACCGGGCACCAAACTCTATCCTCGAATAAAATCAGGACCCCTGGGCACTGGACTGTATTCTCAAATAGAATCAGGACACCCGGGCACTGGACTGTATCCTCGAATAGCATCAGGACCCCCGGGCACTGGACTGTATCCTCAAAAAGAATCAGGACCCCCGGGCACTGGACTGTATCCTCAAATAGAATCAGGACCCCCGGGCACTGGACTGTATCCTCAAAAAGAATCGGGACCCCCGGGAACCAAACAGTATCCTCGAATAGAGCCAGGACCCCTGGGCACTGGACTGTATCGTCAAATACAATCAGGATCCCAGGGCACTGGGCTGTATCCTCGAATAGAATCAGGTTCCCCTGAGCACTGGACTGTACCCTCAAATAGAATTAGGACCCCCGGGCACTGGACTGTATCCTCGAATAGAATCAGGACCCCACAGCACTGGACTATATCCTAAAATAGAATCAGGACCCCCGGGCACTGGACTGTATCCTCAAATAGAATCAGGACCCCAAGGCACTGGACTGTATCCTCGAATAGAATCAGGCCCCCTGGGCACTGGACTGTTTCCTCAAATTGAATCAGGACGTCCGGGCACTGGACTGTATGCTCGAATAGCATCAGGACCCCCGGGCACTGGACTGTATCCTCAAATAGAATGAGGACACCGGGCACCAAACTCTATCCTCGAATAAAATCAGGACCCCTGGGCACTGGACTGTATTCTCAAATAGAATCAGGACGTCCGGGCACTGGACTGTATCCTCGAATAGCATCAGGACCCCCGGGCACTGGACTGTATCCTCAAATAGAATCAGGACCCCGGTCCCTGGACTGTATCCTCAAATAGAATCAGGACCACCGGGCACCAATCTGTATCCTCGAATAGAGCCAGGACCCCTGGGCACTGGACTGTATCCTCAAATGTAATCAGGATCCCCTGAGCACTGGAATGTATCCTCGAATAGCATCAGGACCCCCGGGCACTGGACTGTATCCTCAAATAGAATCAGGACCCCGAGCACTGGACTGTATCCTCAAATAGAATCAGGACCCCCGGGCACAAAACTGTATCCTCGAATAGAGCCAGGACCCCTGGGCACTGGACTGTATCGTCAAATAGAATCAGGATCCCAGGGTACTGGGCTGTATCCTCGAATAGAATCAGGATCCCCTGAGCACTGGAATGTACCCTCAAATAGAATCAGGACCCCCAGGCACTGGACTGTAACTTCAAATAGAATCAGGACCCCCGGGGACTGGACTGTATCCTCGAATAGAATCAGGACCCCACAGCACTGGACTATATGCTGAAATAGAATCAGGCCCCCCGGGCACCGGATTATATCCACCAATAGCATCAGTGCACACGGGCACTGGACTGTATCCTCAAAGAGAACCAGTACCCCCGGGCACTGGACTCTGTCCTCAAATAAGATGAGGACCCCCGGGCACTAGACTGTATCCTGGAATAGCATCAGGGCCCCCGGGTACTGGACTGTATCCACAAATAGCATCAAGACCCCCGGGCACTGGAATATACCACCGAATAGCATCAGGACCCCCGGGCACTGGACTGTATCCTCAAATAGAATCAGGATCGCTTGGCATTGGACTGTATCCTCGAATAGAATCAGGACCCCACGGCACTGGACTGTATCCTCTAATAGAATTAGGACCCCCGGCACTGGCCTGTATCCTCGAATAGAATCAGGACCCCCGAGCACTGGACTGTATCCTCAAATAGAATCAGGACCCCCAGGCACTGGACTGTATCCTCGAATAGAATCAGGACCCCTGGGCACTGGACTGTTTCCTCAAATTGAATCAGAACGCCCGGGCACTGGACTGTATGCTCGAATAGCATCAGGACCCCCGGGCACTGGACTGTATCCTCAAATAGAATGAGGACACCGGGCACCAAACTCTATCCTCGAATAAAATCAGGACCCCTGGGCACTGGACTGTATTCTCAAATAGAATCAGGACCCCCGGGCACTGGACTGTATCCTCAAATGTAATCAGGATCCCAGGGCATTGGGCTGTACCCTCGAATAGAATCAGGATCCCCTGAGCACTGGAATGTATCCTCGAATAGCATCAGGACCCCCGGGCACTGGACTGTATCCTCAAATAGAATCAGGACCCCGAGCACTGGACTGTATCCTCAAATAGAATCAGGACCCCCGGGCACAAAACTGTATCCTCGAATAGAGCCAGGACTCCTGGGCACTGGACTGTATCGTCAAATAGAATCAGGATCCCAGGGTACTGGGCTGTATCCTCGAATAGAATCAGGATCCCCTGAGCACTGGAATGTACCCTCAAATAGAATCAGGACCCCCAGGCACTGGACTGTATCTTCAAATAGAATCAGGACCCCCGGGGACTGGACTGTATCCTCGAATAGAATCAGGACCCCACAGCACTGGACTATATGCTGAAATAGAATCAGGCCCCCCGGGCACCGGATTATATCCACCAATAGCATCAGTGCACATGGGCACTGGACTGTATCCTCAAAGAGAACCAGTACCCCCGGGCACTGGACTCTGTCCTCAAATAAGATGAGGACCCCCGGGCACTAGACTGTATCCTGGAATAGCATCAGGGCCCCCGGGTACTGGACTGTATCCACAAATAGCATCAAGACCCCCGGGCACTGGAATATACCACCGAATAGCATCAGGACCCCCGGGCACTGGACTGTATCCTCAAATAGAATCAGCATCGCTTGGCATTGGACTGTATCCTCAAAAAGAATCGGGACCCCCGGGAACCAAACAGTATCCTCGAATAGAGCCAGGACCCCCGGGCACTGGACTGTATCGTCAAATACAATCAGGATCCCAGGGCACTGGGCTGTATCCTCGAATAGAATCAGGTTCCCCTGAGCACTGGACTGTACCCTCAAATAGAATTAGGACCCCCGGGCACTGGACTGTATCCTCGAATAGAATCAGGACCCCACAGCACTGGACTATATCCTAAAATAGAATCAGGACCCCCGGGCACTGGACTGTATCCTCAAATAGAATCAGGACCCCAAGGCACTGGACTGTATCCTCGAATAGAATCAGGACCCCTGGGCACTGGACTGTTTCCTCAAATTGAATCAGGACGTCCGGGCACTGGACTGTATGCTCGAATAGCATCAGGACCCCCGGGCACTGGACTGTATCCTCAAATAGAATGAGGACACCGGGCACCAAACTCTATCCCCGAATAAAATCAGGACCGCTGGGCACTGGACTGTATTCTCAAATAGAATCAGGACGTCCGGGCACTGGACTGTATCCTCGAATAGCATCAGGACCCCCGGGCACTGGACTGTATCCTCAAATAGAATCAGGACCCCGGTCCCTGGACTGTATCCTCAAATAGAATCAGGACCACAGGGCACCAATCTGTATCCTCGAATAGAGCCAGGACCCCTGGGCACTGGACTGTATCCTCAAATGTAATCAGGATCCCAGGGCACTGGGCTGTATCCTCGAATAGAATCAGGATCCCCTGAGCACTGGAATGTATCCTCGAATAGCATCAGGACCCCCGGGCACTGGACTGTATCCTCAAATAGAATCAGGACCCCGAGCACTGGACTGTATCCTCAAATAGTATCAGGACCCCCAGGCACAAAACTGTATCCTCGTATAGAGCCAGGACCCCTGGGCACTGGACTGTATCGTCAAATAGAATCAGGATCCCAGGGTACTGGGCTGTATCCTCGAATAGAATCAGGATCCCCTGAGCACTGGAATGTACCCTCAAATAGAATCAGGACCCCCAGGCACTGGACTGTATCTTCAAATAGAATCAGGACCCCCGGGGACTGGACTGTATCCTCGAATAGAATCAGGACCCCACAGCACTGGACTATATGCTGAAATAGAATCAGGCCCCCCGGGCACCGGATTATATCCACCAATAGCATCAGTGCACACGGGCACTGGACTGTATCCTCAAAGAGAACCAGTACCCCCGGGCACTGGACTCTGTCCTCAAATAAGATGAGGACCCCCGGGCACTAGACTGTATCCTGGAATAGCATCAGGGCCCCCGGGTACTGGACTGTATCCACAAATAGCATCAACACCCCCGGGCACTGGAATATACCACCGAATAGCATCAGGACCCCCGGGCACTGGACTGTATCCTCAAATAGAATCAGGATCGCTTGGCATTGGACTGTATCCTCGAATAGAATCAGGACCCCACGGCACTGGAATGTATCCTCTAATAGAATTAGGACCCCCGGCACTGGCCTGTATCCTCGAATAGAATCAGGACCCCCGGGCACTGGACTGTATCCTCAAATAGAATCAGGACCCCCAGGCACTGGACTGTATCCTCGAATAGAATCAGGACCCCTGGGCACTGGACTGTTTCCTCAAATTGCATCAGGACGCCCGGGCACTGGACTGTATGCTCGAATAGCATCAGGACCCCCGGGCACTGGACTGTATCCTCAAATAGAATGAGGACACCGGGCACCAAACTCTATCCTCGAATAAAATCAGGACCCCTGGGCACTGGACTGTATTCTCAAATAGAATCAGGACCCCCGGGCACTGGACTGTATCCTCAAATGTAATCAGGATCCCAGGGCATTGGGCTGTATCCTCGAATAGAATCAGGATCCCCTGAGCACTGGAGTGTATCCTCGAATAGCATCAGGACCCCCGGGCACTGGACTGTATCCTCAAATAGAATCAGGACCCCGAGCACTGGACTGTATCCTCGAATAGAGCCAGGACCCCTGGGCACTGGACTGTATCGTCAAATAGAATCAGGATCCCAGGGTACTGGGCTGTATCCTCGAATAGAATCAGGATCCCCTGAGCACTGGACTGTACCCTCAAATAGAATTAGGACCCCCGGGCACTGGACTGTATCCTCGAATAGAATCAGGACCCCACAGCACTGGACTATATCCTGAAATAGAATCAGGACCCCCGGGCACCGGACTATATCCACCAATAGCATCAGTACACCCGGGCACTGGACAGTATCCTCAAATACAATCAGGACCTCCGGGCACTGGACTTTATCCTCAAAGAGAACCAGGATCCCAGGGCACTGGGCTGTATCCTCGAATAGAATGAGGACACCGGGCACCAAACTCTATGCTCGAATAAAATCAGGACCCCTGGGCACTGGACTGTATTCTCAAATAGCATCAGGACCCCCGGGAACTGGACTGTATCCTGAAATAGCATCAGGGCCCCCGGGCACTGGACTGTATCCTCAAATAGAATCAGGATCGCTGGGCATTGGACTGTATCCTCGAATAGAATCAGGACCCCACGGCACTGGACTGTATCCTCTAATAGAATTAGGACCCCCGGCACTGGCCTGTATCCTCGAATAGAATCAGGACCCCCGGGCACTGGACTGTATCCTCAAATAGAATCAGGACCCCCAGGCACTGGACTGTATCCTCGAATAGAATCAGGACCCCTGGGCACTGGACTGTTTCCTCAAATTGAATCAGGACGCCCGGGCACTGGACTGTATGCTCGAATAGCATCAGGACCCCCGGGCACTGGACTGTATCCTCAAATAGAATGAGGACACCGGGCACCAAACTCTATGCTCGAATAAAATCAGGACCCCTGGGCACTGGACTGTATTCTCAAATAGAATCAGGACCCCCGGGCACTGGACTGTATCCTCGAATAGCATCAGGACCCCCGGGCACTGGACTGTATCCTCAAATAGAATCAGGACCCCCGGGCACTGGACTGTATCCTCAAAAAGAATCGGGACCCCCGGGAACCAAACAGTATCCTCGAATAGAGCCAGGACCCCTGGGCACTGGACTGTATCGTCAAATACAATCAGGATCCCAGGGCACTGGGCTGTATCCTCGAATAGAATCAGGTTCCCCTGAGCACTGGACTGTACCCTCAAATAGAATTAGGACCCCCGGGCACTGGACTGCATCCTCGAATAGAATCAGGACCCCACAGCACTGGACTATATCCTAAAATAGAATCAGGACCCCCGGGCACTGGTCTGTATCCTCAAATAGAATCAGGACCCCAAGGCACTGGACTGTATCCTTGAATAGAATCAGGACCCCTGGGCACTGGACTGTTTCCTCAAATTGAATCAGGACGTCCGGGCACTGGACTGTATGCTCGAATAGCATCAGGACCCCCGGGCACTGGACTGTATCCTCGAATAGCATCAGGACCCCCGGGCACTGGACTGTATCCTCAAATAGAATCAGGACCCCCGGGCACTGGACTGTATCCTCAAATAGAATCAGGACCCCCGGGCACTGGACTGTATCCTCAAAAAGAATCGGGACCCCCGGGAACCAAACAGTATCCTCGAATAGAGCCAGGACCCCTGGGCACTGGACTGTATCGTCAAATAAAATCAGGATCCCAGGGCACTGGGCTGTATCCTCGAATAGAATCAGGTTCCCCTGAGCACTGGACTGTACCCTCAAATAGAATTAGGACCCCCGGGCACTGGACTGTATCCTCGAATAGAATCAGGACCCCACAGCACTGGACTATATCCTGAAATAGAATCAGGACCCCCGGGCACCGGACTATATCCACCAATAGCATCAGTACACCCGGGCACTGGACAGTATCCTCAAATACAATCAGGACCTCCGGGCACTGGACTTTATCCTCAAAGAGAACCAGGATCCCAGGGCACTGGGCTGTATCCTCGAATAGCATCAGGACCCCCGGGCACTGGACTGTATCCTCAAATAGAATGAGGACACCGGGCACCAAACTCTATGCTCGAATAAAATCAGGACCCCTGGGCACTGGACTGTATTCTCAAATAGCATCAGGACCCCCGGGAACTGGACTGTATCCTGAAATAGCATCAGGGCCCCCGGGCACTGGACTGTATCCTCAAATAGAATCAGGATCGCTGGGCATTGGACTGTATCCTCGAATAGAATCAGGACCCCACGGCACTGGACTGTATCCTCTAATAGAATTAGGACCCCCGGCACTGGCCTGTATCCTCGAATAGAATCAGGACCCCCGGGCACTGGACTGTATCCTCAAATAGAATCAGGACCCCCAGGCACTGGACTGTATCCTCGAATAGAATCAGGACCCCTGGGCACTGGACTGTTTCCTCAAATTGAATCAGGACGCCCGGGCACTGGACTGTATGCTCGAATAGCATCAGGACCCCCGGGCACTGGACTGTATCCTCAAATAGAATGAGGACACCGGGCACCAAACTCTATGCTCGAATAAAATCAGGACCCCTGGGCACTGGACTGTATTCTCAAATAGAATCAGGACCCCCGGGCACTGGACTGTATCCTCGAATAGCATCAGGACCCCCGGGCACTGGACTGTATCCTCAAATAGAATCAGGACCCCCGGGCACTGGACTGTATCCTCAAATAGAATCAGGACCCCCGGGCACTGGACTGTATCCTCAAAAAGAATCGGGACCCCCGGGAACCAAACAGTATCCTCGAATAGAGCCAGGACCCCTGGGCACTGGACTGTATCGTCAAATACAATCAGGATCCCAGGGCACTGGGCTGTATCCTCGAATAGAATCAGGTTCCCCTGAGCACTGGACTGTACCCTCAAATAGAATTAGGACCCCCGGGCACTGGACTGTATCCTCGAATAGAATCAGGACCCCACAGCACTGGACTATATCCTAAAATAGAATCAGGACCCCCGGGCACTGGTCTGTATCCTGAAATAGAATCAGGACCCCAAGGCACTGGACTGTATCCTTGAATAGAATCAGGACCCCTGGGCACTGGACTGTTTCCTCAAATTGAATCAGGACGTCCGGGCACTGGACTGTATGCTCGAATAGCATCAGGACCCCCGGGCACTGGACTGTATCCTCAAATAGAATGAGGACACCGGGCACCAAACTCTATCCTCGAATAAAATCAGGACCCCTGGGCACTGGACTGTATTCTCAAATAGAATCAGGACGTCCGGGCACTGGACTGTACCCTCGAATAGCATCAGGACCCCCGGGCACTGGACTGTATCCTCAAATAGAATCAGGACCCCGGTCCCTGGACTGTATCCTCAAATAGAATCAGGACCACCAGGCACCAATCTGTATCCTCGAATAGAGCCAGGACCCCTGGGCACTGGACTGTATCCTCAAATGTAATCAGGATCCCAGGGCACTGGGCTGTATCCTCGAATAGAATCAGGATCCCCTGAGCACTGGAATGTATCCTCGAATAGCATCAGGACCCCCGGGCACTGGACTGTATCCTCAAATAGAATCAGGACCCCGAGCACTGGACTGTATCCTCAAATAGAATCAGGACCCCCAGGCACAAAACTGTATCCTCGAATAGAGCCAGGACCCCTGGGCACTGGACTGTATCGTCAAATAGAATCAGGATACCCTGAGCACTGGAATGTACCCTCAAATAGAATCAGGACCCCCAGGCACTGGACTGTATCTTCAAATAGAATCAGGACCCCCGGGGACTGGACTGTATCCTCGAATAGAATCAGGACCCCACAGCACTGGACTATATGCTGAAATAGAATCAGGCCCCCCGGGCACCGGATTATATTCACCAATAGCATCAGTACACACGGGCACTGGACTGTATCCTCAAAGAGAACCAGTACCCCCGGGCACTGGACTCTGTCCTCAAATAAGATGAGGACCCCCGGGCACTAGACTGTATCCTGGAATAGCATCAGGGCCCCCGGGTACTGGACTGTATCCACAAATAGCATCAAGACCCCCGGGCACTGGAATATACCACCGAATAGCATCAGGACCCCCGGGCACTGGACTGTATCCTCAAATAGAATCAGGATCGCTTGGCATTGGACTGTATCCTCGAATAGAATCAGGACCCCACGGCACTGGACTGTATCCTCTAATAGAATTAGGACCCCCGGCACTGGCCTGTATCCTCGAATAGAATCAGGACCCCCGGGCACTGGACTGTATCCTGAAATAGAATCAGGACCCCCAGGCACTGGACTGTATCCTCGAATAGAATCAGGACCCCTGGGCACTGGACTGTTTCCTCAAATTGAATCAGGACGCCCGGGCACTGGACTGTATCCTCGAATAGAATCAGGACCCCACAGCACTGGACTATATCCTGAAATAGAATCAGGACCCCCGGGCACCGGACTATATCCACCAATGGCATCAGTACACCCGGGCACTGGACAGTATCCTCAAATACAATCAGGACCTCCGGGCACTGGACTTTATCCTCAAAGAGAACCAGGATCCCAGGGCACTGGGCTGTATCCTCGAATAGCATCAGGACCCCCGGGCACTGGACTGTATCCTCAAATAGAATGAGGACACCGGGCACCAAACTCTATGCTCGAATAAAATCAGGACCCCTGGGCACTGGACTGTATTCTCAAATAGCATCAGGACCCCTGGGAACTGGACTGTATCCTGAAATAGCATCAGGGCCCCCGGTCACTGGACTGTATCCTCAAATAGAATCAGGATCGCTTGGCATTGGACTGTATCCTCGAATAGAATCAGGACCCCACGGCACTGGACTGTATCCTCTAATAGAATTAGGACCCCCGGCACTGGCCTGTATCCTCGAATAGAATCAGGACCCCCGGGCACTGGACTGTATCCTGAAATAGAATCAGGACCCCCAGGCACTGGACTGTATCCTCGAATAGAATCAGGACCCCTGGGCACTGGACTGTTTCCTCAAATTGAATCAGGACGCCCGGGCACTGGACTGTATCCTCGAATACAATCAGGACCTCCGGTCACTGGACTTTATCCTCAAAGAGAACCAGGATCCCAGGGCACTGGGCTGTATCCTCGAATAGCATCAGGACCCCCGGGCACTGGACTGTATCCTCAAATAGAATGAGGACACCGGGCACCAAACTCTATGCTCGAATAAAATCAGGACCCCTGGGCACTGGACTGTATTCTCAAATAGCATCAGGACCCCTGGGAACTGGACTGTATCCTGAAATAGCATCAGGGCCCCCGGGCACTGGACTGTATCCTCAAATAGAATCAGGATCGCTTGGCATTGGACTGTATCCTCGAATAGAATCAGGACCCCACGGCACTGGACTGTATCCTCTAATAGAATTAGGACCCCCGGCACTGGCCTGTATCCTCGAATAGAATCAGGACCCCCGGGCACTGGACTGTATCCTCAAATAGAATCAGGACCCCCAGGCACTGGACTGTATCCTCGAATTGAATCAGGACCCCTGGGCACTGGACTGTTTCCTCAAATTGAATCAGGACGCCCGGGCACTGGACTGTATGCTCGAATAGCATCAGGACCGCCGGGCACTGGACTGTATCCTCAAATAGAATGAGGACACCGGGCACCAAACTCTATCCTCGAATAGCATCAGGACCCCCGGGCACTGGACTGTATCCTCAAATAGAATCAGCACCACCGGGCACTGGACTGTATCCTCAAAAAGAATCGGGACCCCCGGGAACCAAACAGTATCCTCGAATAGAGCCAGGACCCCTGGGCACTGGACTGTATCGTCAAATACAATCAGGATCCCAGGGCACTGGGCTGTATCCTCGAATAGAATCAGGTTCCCCTGAGCACTGGACTGTACCCTCAAATAGAATTAGGACCCCCGGGCACTGGACTGCATCCTCGAATAGAATCAGGACCCCACAGCACTGGACTATATCCTAAAATAGAATCAGGACCCCCGGGTACTGGTCTGTATCCTCAAATAGAATCAGGACCCCAAGGCACTGGACTGTATCCTTGAATAGAATCAGGACCCCTGGGCACTGGACTGTTTCCTCAAATTGAATCAGGACGTCCGGGCACTGGACTGTATGCTCGAATAGCATCAGGACCCCCGGGCACTGGACTGTATCCTCAAATAGAATGAGGACACCGGGCACCAAACTCTATCCTCGAATAAAATCAGGATCCCAGGGCACTGGGCTGTATCCTCGAATAGAATCAGGATCCCCTGAGCACTGGAATGTATCCTCGAATAGCATCAGGACCCCCGGGCACTGGACTGTATCCTCAAATAGAATCAGGACCCCGAGCACTGGACTGTATCCTCAAATAGAAGCAGGACCCCCAGGCACAAAACTGTATCCTCGAATAGAGCCAGGACCCCTGGGCACTGGACTGTATCGTCAAATAGAATCAGGATCCCAGGGTACTGGGCTGTATCCTCGAATAGAATCAGGATCCCCTGAGCACTGGAATGTACCCTCAAATAGAATCAGGACCCCCAGGCACTGGACTGTATCTTCAAATAGAATCAGGACCCCCGGTGACTGGACTGTATCCTCGAATAGAATCAGGACCCCACAGCACTGGACTATATGCTGAAATAGAATCAGGCCCCCCGGGCACCGGATTATATGCACCAATAGCATCAGTACACACGGGCACTGGACTGTATCCTCAAAGAGAACCAGTACCCCCGGGCACTGGACTCTGTCCTCAAATAAGATGAGGACCCCCGGGCACTAGACTGTATCCTGGAATAGCATCAGGGCCCCGGGTACTGGACTGTATCCACAAATAG
Source organism: Hypanus sabinus (assembly GCF_030144855.1). Lineage (NCBI taxonomy): Eukaryota > Metazoa > Chordata > Chondrichthyes > Myliobatiformes > Dasyatidae > Hypanus > Hypanus sabinus. Next base: position 120,429,160 of record NC_082711.1, on the reverse strand, counting down.
CATCAAGACCCCCGGGCACTGGAATATACCACCGAATAGCATCAGGACCCCCGGGCACTGGACTGTATCCTCAAATAGAATCAGGATCGCTTGGCATTGGACTGTATCCTCGAATAGAATCAGGACCCCACGGCACTGGACTGTATCCTCTAATAGAATTAGGACCCCCGGCACTGGCCTGTATCCTCGAATAGAATCAGGACCCCCGGGCACTGGACTGTATCCTCAAATAGAATCAGGACCCCCAGGCACTGGACTGTATCCTCGAATAGAATCAGGACCCCTGGGCACTGGACTGTTTCCTCAAATTGAATCAGGACGCCCGGGCACTGGACTGTATCATCGAATAGAATCAGGACCCCACAGCACTGGACTATATCCTGAAATAGAATCAGGACCCCCGGGCACCGGACTATATCCACCAATAGCATCAGTACACCCGGGCACTGGACAGTATCCTCAAATACAATCAGGACCTCCGGGCACTGGACTTTATCCTCAAAGAGAACCAGGATTCCAGGGCACTGGGCTGTATCCTCGAATAGCATCAGGACCCCCGGGCACTGGACTGTATCCTCAAATAGAATGAGGACACCGGGCACCAAACTCTATGCTCGAATAAAATCAGGACCCCTGGGCACTGGACTGTATTCTCAAATAGCATCAGGACCCCCGGGAACTGGACTGTATCCTGAAATAGCATCAGGGCCCCCGGGCACTGGACTGTATCCTCAAATAGAATCAGGATCGCTGGGCATTGGACTGTATCCTCGAATAGAATCAGGACCCCACGGCACTGGACTGTATCCTCTAATAGAATTAGGACCCCCGGCACTGGCCTGTATCCTCGAATAGAATCAGGACCCCCGGGCACTGGACTGTATCCTCAAATAGAATCAGGACCCCAGGCACTGGACTGTATCCTCGAATAGAATCAGGACCCCTGGGCACTGGACTGTTTCCTCAAATTGAATCAGGACGCCCGGGCACTGGACTGTATGCTCGAATAGCATCAGGACCCCCGGGCACTGGACTGTATCCTCAAATAGAATGAGGACACCGGGCACCAAACTCTATGCTCGAATAAAATCAGGACCCCTGGGCACTGGACTGTATTCTCAAATAGAATCAGGACCCCCGGGCACTGGACTGTATCCTCGAATAGCATCAGGACCCCCGGGCACTGGACTGTATCCTCAAATAGAATCAGGACCCCCGGGCACTGGACTGTATCCTCAAATAGAATCAGGACCCCCGGGCACTGGACTGTATCCTCAAAAAGAATCGGGACCCCCGGGAACCAAACAGTATCCTCGAATAGAGCCAGGACCCCTGGGCACTGGACTGTATCGTCAAATACAATCAGGATCCCAGGGCACTGGACTGTATCCTCGAATAGAATCAGGTTCCCCTGAGCACTGGACTGTACCCTCAAATAGAATTAGGACCCCCGGGCACTGGACTGTATCCTCGAATAGAATCAGGACCCCACAGCACTGGACTATATCCTAAAATAGAATCAGGACCCCCGGGCACTGGTCTGTATCCTCAAATAGAATCAGGACCCCAAGGCACTGGACTGTATCCTTGAATAGAATCAGGACCCCTGGGCACTGGACTGTTTCCTCAAATTGAATCAGGACGTCCGGGCACTGGACTGTATGCTCGAATAGCATCAGGACCCCCGGGCACTGGACTGTATCCTCAAATAGAATGAGGACACCGGGCACCAAACTCTATCCTCGAATAAAATCAGGACCCCTGGGCACTGGACTGTATTCTCAAATAGAATCAGGACGTCCGGGCACTCGACTGTACCCTCGAATAGCATCAGGACCCCCGGGCACTGGACTGTATCCTCAAATAGAATCAGGACCCCGGTCCCTGGACTGTATCCTCAAATAGAATCAGGACCACCGGGCACCAATCTGTATCCTCGAATAGAGCCAGGACCCCTGGGCACTGGACTGTATCCTCAAATAGAATCAGGATCCCAGGGTACTGGGCTGTATCCTCGAATAGAATCAGGATCCCCTGAGCACTGGAATGTATCCTCGAATAGCATCAGGACCCCCGGGCACTGGACTGTATCCTCAAATAGAATCAGGATCCCGAGCACTGGACTGTATCCTCAAATAGAATCAGGACCCCCAGGCACAAAACTGTATCCTCGAATAGAGCCAGGACCCCTGGGCACTGGACTGTATCGTCAAATAGAATCAGGATCCCAGGGTACTGGGCTGTATCCTCGAATAGAATCAGGATCCCCTGAGCACTGGAATGTACCCTCAAATAGAATCAGGACCCCCAGGCACTGGACTGTATCTTCAAATAGAATCAGGACCCCCGGGGACTGGACTGTATCCTCGAATAGAATCAGGACCCCACAGCACTGGACTATATGCTGAAATAGAATCAGGCCCCCCGGGCACCGGATTATATGCACCAATAGCATCAGTACACACGGGCACTGGACTGTATCCTCAAAGAGAATCAGGACCCCCAGGCACAAAACTGTATCCTCGAATAGAGCCAGGACCCCTGGGCACTGGACTGTATCCTCAAATGTAATCAGGATCCCAGGGCACTGGGCTGTATCCTCGAATAGAATCAGGATCCCCTGAGCACTGGAATGTATCCTCGAATAGCATCAGGACCCCCGGGCACTGGACTGTATCCTCAAATAGAATCAGGACCCCGAGCACTGGACTGTATCCTCAAATAGAATCAGGACCCCCAGGCACAAAACTGTATCCTCGAATAGAGCCAGGACCCCTGGGCACTGGACTGTATCGTCAAATAGAATCAGGATCCCAGGGTACTGGGCTGTATCCTCGAATAGAATCAGGATCCCCTGAGCACTGGAATGTACCCTCAAATAGAATCAGGACCCCCAGGCACTGGACTGTATCTTCAAATAGAATCAGGACCCCCGGGGACTGGACTGTATCCTCGAATAGAATCAGGACCCCACAGCACTGGACTATATGCTGAAATAGAATCATGCCCCCCGGGCACCGGATTATATGCACCAATAGCATCAGTACACACGGGCACTGGACTGTATCCTCAAAGAGAACCAGTACCCCCGGGCACTGGACTCTGTCCTCAAATAAGATGAGGACCCCCGGGCACTAGACTGTATCCTGGAATAGCATCAGGGCCCCCGGGTACTGGACTGTATCCACAAATAGCATCAAGACCCCCGGGCACTGGAATATACCACCGAATAGCATCAGGACCCCCGGGCACTGGACTGTATCCTCAAATAGAATCAGGATCGCTTGGCATTGGACTGTATCCTCGAATAGAATCAGGACCCCACGGCACTGGACTGTATCCTCTAATAGAATTAGGACCCCCGGCACTGGCCTGTATCCTCGAATAGAATCAGGACCCCCGGGCACTGGACTGTATCCTCAAATAGAATCAGGACCCCCAGGCACTGGACTGTATCCTCGAATAGAATCAGGACCCCTGGGCACTGGACTGTTTCCTCAAATTGAATCAGGACGCCCGGGCACTGGACTGTATGCTCGAATAGCATCAGGACCCCCGGGCACTGGACTGTATCCTCAAATAGAATGAGGACACCGGGCACCAAACTCTATGCTCGAATAAAATCAGGACCCCTGGGCACTGGACTGTATTCTCAAATAGAATCAGGACCCCCGGGCACTGGACTGTATCCTCGAATAGCATCAGGACCCCCGGGCACTGGACTGTATCCTCAAATAGAATCAGGACCCCCGGGCACTGGACTGTATCCTCAAATAGAATCAGGACCCCCGGGCACTGGACTGTATCCTCAAAAAGAATCGGGACCCCCGGGAACCAAACAGTATCCTCGAATAGAGCCAGGACCCCTGGGCACTGGACTGTATCGTCAAATACAATCAGGATCCCAGGGCACTGGGCTGTATCCTCGAATAGAATCAGGTTCCCCTGAGCACTGGAGTGTACCCTCAAATAGAATTAGGACCCCCGGGCACTGGACTGTATCCTCGAATAGAATCAGGACCCCACAGCACTGGACTATATCCTGAAATAGAATCAGGACCCCCGGGCACCGGACTATATCCACCAATAGCATCAGTACACCCGGGCACTGGACAGTATCCTCAAATACATTCAGGACCTCCGGGCACTGGACTTTATCTTCAAAGAGAACCAGGATCCCAGGGCACTGGGCTGTATCCTCGAATAGCATCAGGACCCCCGGGCACTGGACTGTATCCTCAAATAGAATGAGGACACCGGGCACCAAACTCTATGCTCGAATAAAATCAGGACCCCTGGGCACTGGACTGTATTCTCAAATAGCATCAGGACCCCCGGGCACTGGACTGTATCCTGAAAAAGCATCAGGGCCCCCGGGCACTGGACTGTATCCTCAAATAGAATCAGGATCGCTGGGCATTGGACTGTATCCTCGAATAGAATCAGGACCCCACGGCACTGGACTGTATCCTCTAATAGAATTATGACCTCCGGCACTGGCCTGTATCCTCGAATAGAATCAGGACCCCCGGGCACTGGACTGTATCCTCAAATAGAATCAGGACCCCCAGGCACTGGACTGTATCCTCGAATAGAATCAGGACCCCTGGGCACTGGACTGTTTCCTCAAATTGAATCAGGACGCCCGGGCACTGAACTGTATGCTCGAATAGCATCAGGACCCCCGGGCACTGGACTGTATCCTCAAATAGAATGAGGACACCGGGCACCGAACTCTATGCTCGAATAAAATCAGGACCCCTGGGCACTGGACTGTATTCTCAAATAGAATCAGGACCCCCGGGCACTGGACTGTATCCTCGAATAGCATCAGGACGCCCGGGCACTGGACTGTATCCTCAAAAAGAATCAGGACCCCCGGGCACTGGACTGTATCCTCAAATAGAATCAGGACCCCCGGGCACTGGACTGTATCCTCAAAAAGAATCGGGACCCCCGGGAACCAAACAGTATCCTCGAATAGAGCCAGGACCCCTGGGCACTGGACTGTATCGTCAAATACAATCAGGATCCCAGGGCACTGGGCTGTATCCTCGAATAGAATCAGGTTCCCCTGAGCACTGGAGTGTACCCTCAAATAGAATTAGGACCCCCGGGCACTGGACTGTATCCTCGAATAGAATCAGGACCCCACAGCACTGGACTATATCCTGAAATAGAATCAGGACCCCCGGGCACCGGACTATATCCACCAATAGCATCAGTACACCCGGGCACTGGACAGTATCCTCAAATACAATCAGGACCTCCGGGCACTGGACTTTATCCTCAAAGAGAACCAGGATCCCAGGGCACTGGGCTGTATCCTCGAATAGCATCAGGACCCCCGGGCACTGGACTGTATCCTCAAATAGAATGAGGACACCGGGCACCAAACTCTATGCTCGAATAAAATCAGGACCCCTGGGCACTGGACTGTATTCTCAAATAGCATCAGGACCCCCGGGAACTGGACTGTATCCTGAAATAGCATCAGGGCCCCCGGGCACTGGACTGTATCCTCAAATAGAATCAGGATCGCTGGGCATTGGACTGTATCCTCGAATAGAATCAGGACCCCACGGCACTGGACTGTATCCTCTAATAGAATTAGGACCCCCGGCACTGGCCTGTATCCTCGAATAGAATCAGGACCCCCGGGCACTGGACTGTATCCTCAAATAGAATCAGGACCCCAGGCACTGGACTGTATCCTCGAATAGAATCAGGACCCCTGGGCACTGGACTGTTTCCTCAAATTGAATCAGGACGCCCGGGCACTGGACTGTATGCTCGAATAGCATCAGGACCCCCGGGCACTGGACTGTATCCTCAAATAGAATGAGGACACCGGGCACCAAACTCTATGCTCGAATAAAATCAGGACCCCTGGGCACTGGACTGTATTCTCAAATAGAATCAGGACCCCCGGGCACTGGACTGTATCCTCGAATAGCATCAGGACCCCCGGGCACTGGACTGTATCCTCAAATAGAATCAGGACCCCCGGGCACTGGACTGTATCCTCAAATAGAATCAGGACCCCCGGGCACTGGACTGTATCCTCAAAAAGAATCGGGACCCCCGGGAACCAAACAGTATCCTCGAATAGAGCCAGGACCCCTGGGCACTGGACTGTATCGTCAAATACAATCAGGATCCCAGGGCACTGGACTGTATCCTCGAATAGAATCAGGTTCCCCTGAGCACTGGACTGTACCCTCAAATAGAATTAGGACCCCCGGGCACTGGACTGTATCCTCGAATAGAATCAGGACCCCACAGCACTGGACTATATCCTAAAATAGAATCAGGACCCCCGGGCACTGGTCTGTATCCTCAAATAGAATCAGGACCCCAAGGCACTGGACTGTATCCTTGAATAGAATCAGGACCCCTGGGCACTGGACTGTTTCCTCAAATTGAATCAGGACGTCCGGGCACTGGACTGTATGCTCGAATAGCATCAGGACCCCCGGGCACTGGACTGTATCCTCAAATAGAATGAGGACACCGGGCACCAAACTCTATCCTCGAATAAAATCAGGACCCCTGGGCACTGGACTGTATTCTCAAATAGAATCAGGACGTCCGGGCACTCGACTGTACCCTCGAATAGCATCAGGACCCCCGGGCACTGGACTGTATCCTCAAATAGAATCAGGACCCCGGTCCCTGGACTGTATCCTCAAATAGAATCAGGACCACCGGGCACCAATCTGTATCCTCGAATAGAGCCAGGACCCCTGGGCACTGGACTGTATCCTCAAATAGAATCAGGATCCCAGGGTACTGGGCTGTATCCTCGAATAGAATCAGGATCCCCTGAGCACTGGAATGTATCCTCGAATAGCATCAGGACCCCCGGGCACTGGACTGTATCCTCAAATAGAATCAGGATCCCGAGCACTGGACTGTATCCTCAAATAGAATCAGGACCCCCAGGCACAAAACTGTATCCTCGAATAGAGCCAGGACCCCTGGGCACTGGACTGTATCGTCAAATAGAATCAGGATCCCAGGGTACTGGGCTGTATCCTCGAATAGAATCAGGATCCCCTGAGCACTGGAATGTACCCTCAAATAGAATCAGGACCCCCAGGCACTGGACTGTATCTTCAAATAGAATCAGGACCCCCGGGGACTGGACTGTATCCTCGAATAGAATCAGGACCCCACAGCACTGGACTATATGCTGAAATAGAATCAGGCCCCCCGGGCACCGGATTATATGCACCAATAGCATCAGTACACACGGGCACTGGACTGTATCCTCAAAGAGAATCAGGACCCCCAGGCACAAAACTGTATCCTCGAATAGAGCCAGGACCCCTGGGCACTGGACTGTATCCTCAAATGTAATCAGGATCCCAGGGCACTGGGCTGTATCCTCGAATAGAATCAGGATCCCTGAGCACTGGAATGTATCCTCGAATAGCATCAGGACCCCCGGGCACTGGACTGTATCCTCAAATAGAATCAGGACCCCGAGCACTGGACTGTATCCTCAAATAGAATCAGGACCCCCAGGCACAAAACTGTATCCTCGAATAGAGCCAGGACCCCTGGGCACTGGACTGTATCGTCAAATAGAATCAGGATCCCAGGGTACTGGGCTGTATCCTCGAATAGAATCAGGATCCCCTGAGCACTGGAATGTACCCTCAAATAGAATCAGGACCCCCAGGCACTGGACTGTATCTTCAAATAGAATCAGGACCCCCGGGGACTGGACTGTATCCTCGAATAGAATCAGGACCCCACAGCACTGGACTATATGCTGAAATAGAATCATGCCCCCCGGGCACCGGATTATATGCACCAATAGCATCAGTACACACGGGCACTGGACTGTATCCTCAAAGAGAACCAGTACCCCCGGGCACTGGACTCTGTCCTCAAATAAGATGAGGACCCCCGGGCACTAGACTGTATCCTGGAATAGCATCAGGGCCCCCGGGTACTGGACTGTATCCACAAATAGCATCAAGACCCCCGGGCACTGGAATATACCACCGAATAGCATCAGGACCCCCGGGCACTGGACTGTATCCTCAAATAGAATCAGGATCGCTTGGCATTGGACTGTATCCTCGAATAGAATCAGGACCCCACGGCACTGGACTGTATCCTCTAATAGAATTAGGACCCCCGGCACTGGCCTGTATCCTCGAATAGAATCAGGACCCCCGGGCACTGGACTGTATCCTCAAATAGAATCAGGACCCCCAGGCACTGGACTGTATCCTCGAATAGAATCAGGACCCCTGGGCACTGGACTGTTTCCTCAAATTGAATCAGGACGCCCGGGCACTGGACTGTATGCTCGAATAGCATCAGGACCCCCGGGCACTGGACTGTATCCTCAAATAGAATGAGGACACCGGGCACCAAACTCTATGCTCGAATAAAATCAGGACCCCTGGGCACTGGACTGTATTCTCAAATAGAATCAGGACCCCCGGGCACTGGACTGTATCCTCGAATAGCATCAGGACCCCCGGGCACTGGACTGTATCCTCAAATAGAATCAGGACCCCCGGGCACTGGACTGTATCCTCAAATAGAATCAGGACCCCCGGGCACTGGACTGTATCCTCAAAAAGAATCGGGACCCCCGGGAACCAAACAGTATCCTCGAATAGAGCCAGGACCCCTGGGCACTGGACTGTATCGTCAAATACAATCAGGATCCCAGGGCACTGGGCTGTATCCTCGAATAGAATCAGGTTCCCCTGAGCACTGGAGTGTACCCTCAAATAGAATTAGGACCCCCGGGCACTGGACTGTATCCTCGAATAGAATCAGGACCCCACAGCACTGGACTATATCCTGAAATAGAATCAGGACCCCCGGGCACCGGACTATATCCACCAATAGCATCAGTACACCCGGGCACTGGACAGTATCCTCAAATACATTCAGGACCTCCGGGCACTGGACTTTATCTTCAAAGAGAACCAGGATCCCAGGGCACTGGGCTGTATCCTCGAATAGCATCAGGACCCCCGGGCACTGGACTGTATCCTCAAATAGAATGAGGACACCGGGCACCAAACTCTATGCTCGAATAAAATCAGGACCCCTGGGCACTGGACTGTATTCTCAAATAGCATCAGGACCCCCGGGCACTGGACTGTATCCTGAAAAAGCATCAGGGCCCCCGGGCACTGGACTGTATCCTCAAATAGAATCAGGATCGCTGGGCATTGGACTGTATCCTCGAATAGAATCAGGACCCCACGGCACTGGACTGTATCCTCTAATAGAATTATGACCTCCGGCACTGGCCTGTATCCTCGAATAGAATCAGGACCCCCGGGCACTGGACTGTATCCTCAAATAGAATCAGGACCCCCAGGCACTGGACTGTATCCTCGAATAGAATCAGGACCCCTGGGCACTGGACTGTTTCCTCAAATTGAATCAGGACGCCCGGGCACTGAACTGTATGCTCGAATAGCATCAGGACCCCCGGGCACTGGACTGTATCCTCAAATAGAATGAGGACACCGGGCACCGAACTCTATGCTCGAATAAAATCAGGACCCCTGGGCACTGGACTGTATTCTCAAATAGAATCAGGACCCCCGGGCACTGGACTGTATCCTCGAATAGCATCAGGACGCCCGGGCACTGGACTGTATCCTCAAAAAGAATCAGGACCCCCGGGCACTGGACTGTATCCTCAAATAGAATCAGGACCCCCGGGCACTGGACTGTATCCTCAAAAAGAATCGGGACCCCCGGGAACCAAACAGTATCCTCGAATAGAGCCAGGACCCCTGGGCACTGGACTGTATCGTCAAATACAATCAGGATCCCAGGGCACTGGGCTGTATCCTCGAATAGAATCAGGTTCCCCTGAGCACTGGAGTGTACCCTCAAATAGAATTAGGACCCCCGGGCACTGGACTGTATCCTCGAATAGAATCAGGACCCCACAGCACTGGACTATATCCTAAAATAGAATAAGGACCCCCGGGCACTGGACTGTATCCTCAAATAGAATCAGGACCCCAAGGCACTGGACTGTATCCTCGAATAGAATCAGGACCCCTGGGCACTGGACTGTTTCCTCAAATTGTATCAGGACGTCCGGGCACTGGACTGTAAGCTCGAATAGCATCAGGACCCCCGGGCACTGGACTGTATCCTCAAATAGAATGAGGACACCGGGCACCAAACTCTATCCTCGAATAAAATCAGGACCCCTGGGCACTGGACTGTATTCTCAAATAGAATCAGGACGTCCGGGCACTGGACTGTATCCTCGAATAGCATCAGGACCCCCGGGCACTGGACTGTATCCTCAAATAGAATCAGGACCCCGGTCCCTGGACTGTATCCTCAAATAGAATCAGGACCACCGGGCACCAATCTGTATCCTCGAATAGAGCAAGGACCCCTGGGCACTGGACTGTATCCTCAAATGTAATCAGGATCCCAGGGCACTGGGCTGAATCCTCGAATAGAATCAGGATCCCCTGAGCACTGGAATGTATCCTCGAATAGCATCAGGACCCCCGGGCACTGGACTGTATCCTCAAATAGAATCAGGACCCCGAGCACTGGACTGTATCCTCAAATAGAATCAGGACCCCCAGGCACAAAACTGTATCCTCGAATAGAGCCAGGACCCCTGGGCACTGGACTGTATCGTCAAATAGAATCAGGATCCCAGGGTACTGGGCTGTATCCTCGAATAGAATCAGGATCCCCTGAGCACTGGAATGTACCCTCAAATAGAATCAGGACCCCCAGGCACTGGACTGTATCTTCAAATAGAATCAGGACCCCCGGGACTGGACTGTATCCTCGAATAGAATCAGGACCCCACAGCACTGGACTATATCCTGAAATAGAATCAGGACCCCCGGGCACCGGACTATATCCACCAATAGCATCAGTACACCCGGGCACTGGACAGTATCCTCAAATACATTCAGGACCTCCGGGCACTGGACTTTATCTTCAAAGAGAACCAGGATCCCAGGGCACTGGGCTGTATCCTCGAATAGCATCAGGACCCCCGGGCACTGGACTGTATCCTCAAATAGAATGAGGACACCGGGCACCAAACTCTATGCTCGAATAAAATCAGGACCCCTGGGCACTGGACTGTATTCTCAAATAGCATCAGGACCCCCGGGCACTGGACTGTATCCTGAAAAAGCATCAGGGCCCCCGGGCACTGGACTGTATCCTCAAATAGAATCAGGATCGCTGGGCATTGGACTGTATCCTCGAATAGAATCAGGACCCCACGGCACTGGACTGTATCCTCTAATAGAATTATGACCTCCGGCACTGGCCTGTATCCTCGAATAGAATCAGGACCCCCGGGCACTGGACTGTATCCTCAAATAGAATCAGGACCCCCAGGCACTGGACTGTATCCTCGAATAGAATCAGGACCCCTGGGCACTGGACTGTTTCCTCAAATTGAATCAGGACGCCCGGGCACTGAACTGTATGCTCGAATAGCATCAGGACCCCCGGGCACTGGACTGTATCCTCAAATAGAATGAGGACACCGGGCACCGAACTCTATGCTCGAATAAAATCAGGACCCCTGGGCACTGGACTGTATTCTCAAATAGAATCAGGACCCCCGGGCACTGGACTGTATCCTCGAATAGCATCAGGACGCCCGGGCACTGGACTGTATCCTCAAAAAGAATCAGGACCCCCGGGCACTGGACTGTATCCTCAAATAGAATCAGGACCCCCGGGCACTGGACTGTATCCTCAAAAAGAATCGGGACCCCCGGGAACCAAACAGTATCCTCGAATAGAGCCAGGACCCCTGGGCACTGGACTGTATCGTCAAATACAATCAGGATCCCAGGGCACTGGGCTGTATCCTCGAATAGAATCAGGTTCCCCTGAGCACTGGAGTGTACCCTCAAATAGAATTAGGACCCCCGGGCACTGGACTGTATCCTCGAATAGAATCAGGACCCCACAGCACTGGACTATATCCTAAAATAGAATAAGGACCCCCGGGCACTGGACTGTATCCTCAAATAGAATCAGGACCCCAAGGCACTGGACTGTATCCTCGAATAGAATCAGGACCCCTGGGCACTGGACTGTTTCCTCAAATTGTATCAGGACGTCCGGGCACTGGACTGTATGCTCGAATAGCATCAGGACCCCCGGGCACTGGACTGTATCCTCAAATAGAATGAGGACACCGGGCACCAAACTCTATCCTCGAATAAAATCAGGACCCCTGGGCACTGGACTGTATTCTCAAATAGAATCAGGACGTCCGGGCACTGGACTGTATCCTCGAATAGCATCAGGACCCCCGGGCACTGGACTGTATCCTCAAATAGAATCAGGACCCCGGTCCCTGGACTGTATCCTCAAATAGAATCAGGACCACCGGGCACCAATCTGTATCCTCGAATAGAGCAAGGACCCCTGGGCACTGGACTGTATCCTCAAATGTAATCAGGATCCCAGGGCACTGGGCTGAATCCTCGAATAGAATCAGGATCCCCTGAGCACTGGAATGTATCCTCGAATAGCATCAGGACCCCCGGGCACTGGACTGTATCCTCAAATAGAATCAGGACCCCGAGCACTGGACTGTATCCTCAAATAGAATCAGGACCCCCAGGCACAAAACTGTATCCTCGAATAGAGCCAGGACCCCTGGGCACTGGACTGTATCGTCAAATAGAATCAGGATCCCAGGGTACTGGGCTGTATCCTCGAATAGAATCAGGATCCCCTGAGCACTGGAATGTACCCTCAAATAGAATCAGGACCCCCAGGCACTGGACTGTATCTTCAAATAGAATCAGGACCCCCGGGACTGGACTGTATCCTCGAATAGAATCAGGACCCCACAGCACTGGACTATATGCTGAAATAGAATCAGGCCCCCCGGGCACCGGATTATATCCACCAATAGCATCAGTACACACGGGCACTGGACTGTATCCTCAAAGAGAACCAGTACCCCCGGGCACTAGACTGTATCCTGGAATAGCATCATGGCCCCCGGGTACTGGACTGTATACACAAATAGCATCAAGACCCCCGGGCACTGGAATATACCACCGAATAGCATCAGGACCCCCGGGCACTGGACTGTATCCTCAAATAGAATCAGGATCGCTTGGCATTGGACTGTATCCTCGAATAGAATCAGGACCCCACGGCACTGGACTGTATCCTCTAATAGAATTAGGACCCCCGGCACTGGCCTGTATCCTCGAATAGAATCAGGACCCCCGGGCACTGGACTGTATCCTCAAATAGAATCAGGACCCCCAGGCAATGGACTGTATCCTCGAATAGAATCAGGACCCCTGGGCACTGGACTGTTTCCTCAAATTGAATCAGGACGCCCAGGCACTGGACTGTATGCTCGAATAGCATCAGGACCCCCGGGCACTGGACTGTATCCTCAAATAGAATGAGGACACCGGGCACCAAACTCTATCCTCGAATAAAATCAGGACCCCTGGGCACTGGACTGTATTCTCAAATAGAATCAGGACCCCCGGGCACTGGACTGTATCCTCGAATAGAATCAGGACCCCACAGCACTGGACTATATCCTGAAATAGAATCAGGACCCCCGGGCACCGGACTATATCCACCAATAGCATCAGTACACCCGGGCACTGGACAGTATCCTCAAATACAATCAGGACCTCCGGGCACTGGACTTTATCCTCAAAGAGAACCAGGATCCCAGGGCACTGGGCTGTATCCTCGAATAGAATCAGGATCCCCTGAGCACTGGAATGTATCCTCAAATAGAATCAGGACCCCCAGGCCCTGGACTGTATCTTCAAAAAGAATCAAGACCCCCGGCACTGGACTGTATCCTCGAATAGAATCAGGACCCCACAGCACTGGACTATATCCTGAAATAGAATCAGGCCCCCCGGACACCGGAGTATATCCACCAATAGCATCAGTACACCCGGGCACTGGACTGTATCCTCAAAGAGAACCATTACCCCCGGGCACTGGACTCTGTCCTCAAATAAGATCAGGACCCCCGGGCACCGGACTGTATCCTGGAATAGCATCAGGGCCCCACAGCACTGGGCTATATCCTGAAATAGAATCAGGACCCCCGGGCACCGGACTATATCCACCAATAGCATCAGTACACCCGGGCACTGGACTGTATCCTCAAATACAATCAGGACCTCCGGGCACTGGACTTTATCCTCCAAGAGAACCAGGATCGCCGGGCACTGTACTACACCTTCGAATAGATTCAGGACACCCGGGCACCGGACTGTATCCTCAAATAGAATGAGGACACCGGGCACCAGCCTCTATCCTCGAATAGAATCAGGACCCCACAGCACTGGACTATATCCTAAAATAGAATCAGGACCCCCGGGCACTGGTCTGTATCCTCAAATAGAATCAGGACCCCAAGGCACTGGACTGTATCCTTGAATAGAATCAGGACCCCTGGGCACTGGACTGTTTCCTCAAATTGAATCAGGACGTCCGGGCACTGGACTGTATGCTCGAATAGCATCAGGACCCCCGGGCACTGGACTGTACCCTCGAATAGCATCAGGACCCCCGGGCACTGGACTGTATCCTCAAATAGAATCAGGACCCCGGTCCCTGGACTGTATCCTCAAATAGAATCAGGACCACCGGGCACGAATCTGTATCCTCGAATAGAGCCAGGACCCCTGGGCACTGGACTGTATCCTCAAATGTAATCAGGATCCCAGGGCACTGGGCTGTATCCTCGAATAGAATCAGGATCCCCTGAGCACTGGAATGTATCCTCGAATAGCATCAGGACCCCCGGGCACTGGACTGTATCCTCAAATAGAATCAGGACCCCGAGCACTGGACTGTATCCTCAAATAGAATCAGGACCCCCAGGCACAAAACTGTATCCTCGAATAGAGCCAGGACCCCTGGGCACTGGACTGTATCGTCAAATAGAATCAGGATCCCAGGGTACTGGGCTGTATCCTCGAATAGAATCAGGATCCCCTGAGCACTGGAATGTACCCTCAAATAGAATCAGGACCCCCAGGCACTGGACTGTATCTTCAAATAGAATCAGGACCCCCAGGCACTGGACTGTATCTTCAAATAGAATCAGGACCCCCGGGGACTGGACTGTATCCTCGAATAGAATCAGGACCCCACAGCACTGGACTATATGCTGAAATAGAATCAGGCCCCCCGGGCACCGGATTATATGCACCAATAGCATCAGTACACACGGGCACTGGACTGTATCCTCAAAGAGAACCAGTACCCCCGGGCACTGGACTCTGTCCTCAAATAAGATGAGGACCCCCGGGCACTAGACTGTATCCTGGAATAGCATCAGGGCCCCCGGGTACTGGACTGTATCCACAAATAGCATCAAGACCCCCGGGCACTGGAATATACCACCGAATAGCATCAGGACCCCCGGGCACTGGACTGTATCCTCAAATAGAATCAGGATCGCTTGGCATTGGACTGTATCCTCGAATAGAATCAGGACCCCACGGCACTGGACTGTATCCTCTAATAGAATTAGGACCCCCGGCACTGGCCTGTATCCTCGAATAGAATCAGGACCCCCGGGCACTGGACTGTATCCTCAAATAGAATCAGGACCCCCAGGCACTGGACTGTATCCTCGAATAGAATCAGGACCCCTGGGCACTGGACTGTTTCCTCAAATTGAATCAGGACGCCCGGGCACTGGACTGTATCCTCGAATAGAATCAGGACCCCACAGCACTGGACTATATCCTGAAATAGAATCAGGACCCCCGGGCACCGGACTATATCCACCAATAGCATCAGTACACCCGGGCACTGGACAGTATCCTCAAATACAATCAGGACCTCCGGGCACTGGACTTTATCCTCAAAGAGAACCAGGATCCCAGGGCACTGGGCTGTATCCTCGAATAGCATCAGGACCCCCGGGCACTGGACTGTATCCTCAAATAGAATGAGGACACCGGGCACCAAACTCTATGCTCGAATAAAATCAGGACCCCTGAGCACTGGAGTGTACCCTCAAATAGAATTAGGACCCCCGGGCACTGGACTGTATCCTCGAATAGAATCAGGACCCCACAGCACTGGACTATATCCTAAAATAGAATCAGGACCCCCGGGCACTGGACTGTATCCTCAAATAGAATCAGGACCCCAAGGCACTGGACTGTATCCTCGAATAGAATCAGGACCCCTGGGCACTGGACTGTTTCCTCAAATTGTATCAGGACGTCCGGGCACTGGACTGTATGCTCGAATAGCATCAGGACCCCCGGGCACTGGACTGTATCCTCAAATAGAATGAGGACACCGGGCACCAAACTCTATCCTCGAATAAAATCAGGACCCCTGGGCACTGGACTGTATTCTCAAATAGAATCAGGACGTCCGGGCACTGGACTGTATCCTCGAATAGCATCAGGACCCCCGGGCACTGGACTGTATCCTCAAATAGAATCAGGACCCCGGTCCCTGGACTGTATCCTCAAATAGAATCAGGACCACCGGGCACCAATCTGTATCCTCGAATAGAGCAAGGACCCCTGGGCACTGGACTGTATCCTCAAATGTAATCAGGATCCCAGGGCACTGGGCTGAATCCTCGAATAGAATCAGGATCCCCTGAGCACTGGAATGTATCCTCGAATAGCATCAGGACCCCCGGGCACTGGACTGTATCCTCAAATAGAATCAGGACCCCGAGCACTGGACTGTATCCTCAAATAGAATCAGGACCCCCAGGCACAAAACTGTATCCTCGAATAGAGCCAGGACCCCTGGGCACTGGACTGTATCGTCAAATAGAATCAGGATCCCAGGGTACTGGGCTGTATCCTCGAATAGAATCAGGATCCCCTGAGCACTGGAATGTACCCTCAAATAGAATCAGGACCCCCAGGCACTGGACTGTATCTTCAAATAGAATCAGGACCCCCGGGACTGGACTGTATCCTCGAATAGAATCAGGACCCCACAGCACTGGACTATATGCTGAAATAGAATCAGGCCCCCCGGGCACCGGATTATATCCACCAATAGCATCAGTACACACGGGCACTGGACTGTATCCTCAAAGAGAACCAGTACCCCCGGGCACTGGACTCTGTCCTCAAATGAGATGAGGACCCCCGGGCACTAGACTGTATCCTGGAATAGCATCATGGCCCCCGGGTACTGGACTGTATCCACAAATAGCATCAAGACCCCCGGGCACTGGAATATACCACCGAATAGCATCAGGACCCCCGGGCACTGGACTGTATCCTCAAATAGAATCAGGATCGCTTGGCATTGGACTGTATCCTCGAATAGAATCAGGACCCCACGGCACTGGACTGTATCCTCTAATAGAATTAGGAACCCCGGCACTGGCCTGTATCCTCGAATAGAATCAGGACCCCCGGGCACTGGACTGTATCCTCAAATAGAATCAGGACCCCCAGGCACTGGACTGTATCCTCGAATAGAATCAGGACCCCTGGGCACTGGACTGTTTCCTCAAATTGAATCAGGACGCCCAGGCACTGGACTGTATGCTCGAATAGCATCAGGACCCCCGGGCACTGGACTGTATCCTCAAATAGAATGAGGACACCGGGCACCAAACTCTATCCTCGAATAAAATCAGGACCCCTGGGCACTGGACTGTATTCTCAAATAGAATCAGGACCCCCGGGCACTGGACTGTATCCTCGAATAGAATCAGGACCCCACAGCACTGGACTATATCCTGAAATAGAATCAGGACCCCCGGGCACCGGACTATATCCACCAATAGCATCAGTACACCCGGGCACTGGACAGTATCCTCAAATACAATCAGGACCTCCGGGCACTGGACTTTATCCTCAAAGAGAACCAGGATCCCAGGGCACTGGGCTGTATCCTCGAATAGAATCAGGATCCCCTGAGCACTGGAATGTATCCTCAAATAGAATCAGGACCCCCAGGCCCTGGACTGTATCTTCAAAAAGAATCAAGACCCCCGGCACTGGACTGTATCCTCGAATAGAATCAGGACCCCACAGCACTGGACTATATCCTGAAATAGAATCAGGCCCCCCGGACACCGGAGTATATCCACCAATAGCATCAGTACACCCGGGCACTGGACTGTATCCTCAAAGAGAACCATTACCCCCGGGCACTGGACTCTGTCCTCAAATAAGATCAGGACCCCCGGGCACTGGACTGTATCCTGGAATAGCATCAGGGCCCCACAGCACTGGGCTATATCCTGAAATAGAATCAGGACCCCCGGGCACCGGACTATATCCACCAATAGCATCAGTACACCCGGGCACTGGACTGTATCCTCAAATACAATCAGGACCTCCGGGCACTGGACTTTATCCTCCAAGAGAACCAGGATCGCCGGGCACTGTACTACACCTTCGAATAGATTCAGGACACCCGGGCACCGGACTGTATCCTCAAATAGAATGAGGACACCGGGCACCAGCCTCTATCCTCGAATAGAATCAGGACCCCACAGCACTGGACTATATCCTAAAATAGAATCAGGACCCCCGGGCACTGGTCTGTATCCTCAAATAGAATCAGGACCCCAAGGCACTGGACTGTATCCTTGAATAGAATCAGGACCCCTGGGCACTGGACTGTTTCCTCAAATTGAATCAGGACGTCCGGGCACTGGACTGTATGCTCGAATAGCATCAGGACCCCCGGGCACTGGACTGTATCCTCAAATAGAATGAGGACACCGGGCACCAAACTCTATCCTCGAATAAAATCAGGACCCCTGGGCACTGGACTGTACCCTCGAATAGCATCAGGACCCCCGGGCACTAGACTGTATCCTCAAATAGAATCAGGACCCCGGTCCCTGGACTGTATCCTCAAATAGAATCAGGACCACCGGGCACGAATCTGTATCCTCGAATAGAGCCAGGACCCCTGGGCATTGGACTGTATCCTCGAATAGAATCAGGACCCCACGGCACTGGACTGTATCCTCTAATAGAATTAGGACCCCCGGCACTGGCCTGTATCCTCGAATAGAATCAGGACCCCCGGGCACTGGACTGTATCCTCAAATAGAATCAGGACCCCCAGGCACTGGACTGTATCCTCGAATAGAATCAGGACCCCTGGGCACTGGACTGTTTCCTCAAATTGAATCAGGACGCCCGGGCACTGGACTGTATGCTCGAATAGCATCAGGACCCCCGGGCACTGGACTGTATCCTCAAATAGAATGAGGACACCGGGCACCAAACTCTATCCTCGAATAAAATCAGGACCCCTGGGCACTGGACTGTATTCTCAAATAGAATCAGGACCCCCGGGCACTGGACTGTATCCTCGAATAGCATCAGGACCCCCGGGCACTGGACTGTATCCTCAAATAGAATCAGGACCCCCGGGCACTGGACTGTATCCTCAAATAGAATCAGGACGCCCGGGCACTGGACTGTATCCTCAAATAGAATTAGGACCCCCGGCACTGGCCTGTATCCTCGAATAGAATCAGGACCCCCGGGCACTGGACTGTATCCTCAAATAGAATCAGGACCCCCAGGCACTGGACTGTATCCTCGAATAGAGCCAGGACCCCTGGGCACTGGACTGTATCGTCAAATACATTCAGGATCCCAGGGCACTGGGCTGTATCCTCGAATAGAATCAGGTTCCCCTGAGCACTGGAGTGTACCCTCAAATAGAATTAGGACCCCCGGTCACTGGACTGTATCCTCGAATAGAATCAGGACCCCACAGCACTGGACTATATCCTGAAATAGAATCAGGACCCCCGGGCACCGGACTATATCCACCAATAGCATCAGTACACCCGGGCACTGGACAGTATCCTCAAATACAATCAGGACCTCCGGGCACTGGACTTTATCCTCAAAGAGAACCAGGATCCCAGGGCACTGGGCTGTATCCTCGAATAGCATCAGGACCCCCGGGCACTGGACTGTATCCTCAAATAGAATGAGGACACCGGGCACCAAACTCTATGCTCGAATAAAATCAGGACCCCTGGGCACTGGACTGTATTCTCAAATAGCATCAGGACCCCCGGGAACAGGACTGTATCCTGAAATAGCATCAGGGCCCCCGGGCACTGGACTGTATCCTCAAATAGAATCAGGATCGCTGGGCATTGGACTGTATCCTCGAATAGAATCAGGACCCCACGGCACTGGACTGTATCCTCTAATAGAATTAGGACCCCCGGCACTGGCCTGTATCCTCGAATAGAATCAGGACCCCCGGGCACTGGACTGTATCCTCAAATAGAATCAGGACCCCAGGCACTGGACTGTATCCTCGAATAGAATCAGGACCCCTGGGCACTGGACTGTTTCCTCAAATTGAATCAGGACGCCCGGGCACTGGACTGTATGCTCGAATAGCATCAGGACCCCCGGGCACTGGACTGTATCCTCAAATAGAATGAGGACACCGGGCACCAAACTCTATGCTCGAATAAAATCAGGACCCCTGGGCACTGGACTGTATTCTCAAATAGAATCAGGACCCCCGGGCACTGGACTGTATCCTCGAATAGCATCAGGACCCCCGGGCACTGGACTGTATCCTCAAATAGAATCAGGACACCCGGGCACTGGACTGTATCCTCAAATAGAATCAGGACCCCCGGGCACTGGACTGTATCCTCAAAAAGAATCGGGACCCCCGGGAACCAAACAGTATCCTCGAATAGAGCCAGGACCCCTGGGCACTGGACTGTATCGTCAAATACAATCAGGATCCCAGGGCACTGGGCTGTATCCTCGAATAGAATCAGGTTCCCCTGAGCACTGGACTGTACCCTCAAATAGAATTAGGACCCCCGGGCACTGGACTGTATCCTCGAATAGAATCAGGACCCCACAGCACTGGACTATATCCTAAAATAGAATCAGGACCCCCGGGCACTGGTCTGTATCCTCAAATAGAATCAGGACCCCAAGGCACTGGACTGTATCCTTGAATAGAATCAGGACCCCTGGGCACTGGACTGTTTCCTCAAATTGAATCAGGACGTCCGGGCACTGGACTGTATGCTCGAATAGCATCAGGACCCCCGGGCACTGGACTGTATCCTCAAATAGAATGAGGACACCGGGCACCAAACTCTATCCTCGAATAAAATCAGGACCCCTGGGCACTGGACTGTATTCTCAAATAGAATCAGGACGTCCGGGCACTCGACTGTACCCTCGAATAGCATCAGGACCCCCGGGCACTGGACTGTATCCTCAAATAGAATCAGGACCCCGGTCCCTGGACTGTATCCTCAAATAGAATCAGGACCACCGGGCACCAATCTGTATCCTCGAATAGAGCCAGGACCCCTGGGCACTGGACTGTATCCTCAAATGTAATCAGGATCCCAGGGCACTGGGCTGTATCCTCGAATAGAATCAGGATCCCCTGAGCACTGGAATGTATCCTCGAATAGCATCAGGATCCCCGGGCACTGGACTGTATCCTCAAATAGAATCAGGATCCCGAGCACTGGACTGTATCCTCAAATAGAATCAGGACCCCCAGGCACAAAACTGTATCCTCGAATAGAGCCAGGACCCCTGGGCACTGGACTGTATCGTCAAATAGAATCAGGATCCCAGGGTACTGGGCTGTATCCTCGAATAGAATCAGGATCCCCTGAGCACTGGAATGTACCCTCAAATAGAATCAGGACCCCCAGGCACTGGACTGTATCTTCAAATAGAATCAGGACCCCCGGGGACTGGACTGTATCCTCGAATAGAATCAGGACCCCACAGCACTGGACTATATGCTGAAATAGAATCAGGCCCCCCGGGCACCGGATTATATGCACCAATAGCATCAGTACACACGGGCACTGGACTGTATCCTCAAAGAGAATCAGGACCCCCAGGCACAAAACTGTATCCTCGAATAGAGCAAGGACCCCTGGGCACTGGACTGTATCCTCAAATGTAATCAGGATCCCAGGGCACTGGGCTGTATCCTCGAATAGAATCAGGATCCCCTGAGCACTGGAATGTATCCTCGAATAGCATCAGGACCCCCGGGCACTGGACTGTATCCTCAAATAGAATCAGGACCCCGAGCACTGGACTGTATCCTCAAATAGAATCAGGACCCCCAGGCACAAAACTGTATCCTCGAATAGAGCCAGGACCCCTGGGCACTGGACTGTATCGTCAAATAGAATCAGGATCCCAGGGTACTGGGCTGTATCCTCGAATAGAATCAGGATCCCCTGAGCACTGGAATGTACCCTCAAATAGAATCAGGACCCCCAGGTACTGGACTGTATCTTCAAATAGAATCAGGACCCCCGGGGACTGGACTGTATCCTCGAATAGAATCAGGACCCCACTGCACTGGACTATATGCTGAAATAGAATCATGCCCCCCGGGCACCGGATTATATGCACCAATAGCATCAGTACACACGGGCACTGGACTGTATCCTCAAAGAGAACCAGTACCCCCGGGCACTGGACTCTGTCCTCAAATAAGATGAGGACCCCCGGGCACTAGACTGTATCCTGGAATAGCATCAGGGCCCCCGGGTACTGGACTGTATCCACAAATAGCATCAAGACCCCCGGGCACTGGAATATACCACCGAATAGCATCAGGACCCCCGGGCACTGGACTGTATCCTCAAATAGAATCAGGATCGCTTGGCATTGGACTGTATCCTCGAATAGAATCAGGACCCCACGGCACTGGACTGTATCCTCTAATAGAATTAGGACCCCCGGCACTGGCCTGTATCCTCGAATAGAATCAGGACCCCCGGGCACTGGACTGTATCCTCAAATAGAATCAGGACCCCCAGGCACTGGACTGTATCCTCGAATAGAATCAGGACCCCTGGGCACTGGACTGTTTCCTCAAATTGAATCAGGACGCCCGGGCACTGGACTGTATGCTCGAATAGCATCAGGACCCCCGGGCACTGGACTGTATCCTCAAATAGAATGAGGACACCGGGCACCAAACTCTATCCTCGAATAAAATCAGGACCCCTGGGCACTGGACTGTATTCTCAAAAAGAATCAGGACCCCCGGGCACTGGACTGTATCCTCGAATAGCATCAGGACCCCCGGGCACTGGACTGTATCCTCAAATAGAATCAGGACCCCCGGGCACTGGACTGTATCCTCAAATAGAATCAGGACCTCCGGGCACTGGACTTTATCCTCAAATAGAATTAGGACCCCCGGCACTGGGCTGTATCCTCGAATAGCATCAGGACCCCGGGCACTGGACTGTATCCTCAAATAGAATGAGGACACCGGGCACCAAACTCTATGCTCGAATAAAATCAGGACCCCTGGGCACTGGACTGTATTCTCAAATAGCATCAGGACCCCCGGGCACTGGACTGTATCCTGAAAAAGCATCAGGGCCCCCGGGCACTGGACTGTATCCTCAAATAGAATCAGGATCGCTGGGCATTGGACTGTATCCTCGAATAGAATCAGGACCCCACGGCACTGGACTGTATCCTCTAATAGAATTAGGACCCCCGGCACTGGCCTGTATCCTCGAATAGAATCAGGACCCCCGGGCACTGGACTGTATCCTCAAATAGAATCAGGACCCCCAGGCACTGGACTGTATCCTCGAATAGAATCAGGACCCCTGGGCACTGGACTGTTTCCTCAAATTGAATCAGGACGCCCGGGCACTGAACTGTATGCTCGAATAGCATCAGGACCCCCGGGCACTGGACTGTATCCTCAAATAGAATGAGGACACCGGGCACCGAACTCTATGCTCGAATAAAATCAGGACCCCTGGGCACTGGACTGTATTCTCAAATAGAATCAGGACCCCCGGGCACTGGACTGTATCCTCGAATAGCATCAGGACGCCCGGGCACTGGACTGTATCCGCAAAAAGAATCAGGACCCCCGGGCACTGGACTGTATCCTCAAATAGAATCAGGACCCCCGGGCACTGGACTGTATCCTGAAAAAGAATCGGGACCCCCGGGAACCAAACAGTATCCTCGAATAGAGCCAGGACCCCTGGGCACTGGACTGTATCGTCAAATACAATCAGGATCCCAGGGCACTGGGCTGTATCCTCGAATAGAATCAGGTTCCCCTGAGCACTGGAGTGTACCCTCAAATAGAATTAGGACCCCCGGGCACTGGACTGTATCCTCGAATAGAATCAGGACCCCACAGCACTGGACTATATCCTAAAATAGAATCAGGACCCCCGGGCACTGGACTGTATCCTCAAATAGAATCAGGACCCCAAGGCACTGGACTGTATCCTCGAATAGAATCAGGACCCCTGGGCACTGGACTGTTTCCTCAAATTGTATCAGGACGTCCGGGCACTGGACTGTATGCTCGAATAGCATCAGGACCACCGGGCACTGGACTGTATCCTCAAATAGAATGAGGACACCGGGCACCAAACTCTATCCTCGAATAAAATCAGGACCCCTGGGCACTGGACTGTATTCTCAAATAGAATCAGGACGTCCGGGCACTGGACTGTATCCTCGAATAGCATCAGGACCCCCGGGCACTGGACTGTATCCTCAAATAGAATCAGGACCCCGGTCCCTGGACTGTATCCTCAAATAGAATCAGGACCACCGGGCACCAATCTGTATCCTCGAATAGAGCAAGGACCCCTGGGCACTGGACTGTATCCTCAAATGTAATCAGGATCCCAGGACACTGGGCTGAATCCTCGAATAGAATCAGGATCCCCTGAGCACTGGAATGTATCCTCGAATAGCATCAGGACCCCCGGGCACTGGACTGTATCCTCAAATAGAATCAGGACCCCGAGCACTGGACTGTATCCTCAAATAGAATCAGGACCCCCAGGCACAAAACTGTATCCTCGAATAGAGCCAGGACCCCTGGGCACTGGACTGTATCGTCAAATAGAATCAGGATCCCAGGGTACTGGGCTGTATCCTCGAATAGAATCAGGATCCCCTGAGCACTGGAATGTACCCTCAAATAGAATCAGGACCCCCAGGCACTGGACTGTATCTTCAAATAGAATCAGGACCCCCGGGACTGGACTGTATCCTCGAATAGAATCAGGACCCCACAGCACTGGACTATATGCTGAAATAGAATCAGGCCCCCCGGGCACCGGATTATATCCACCAATAGCATCAGTACACACGGGCACTGGACTGTATCCTCAAAGAGAACCAGTACCCCCGGGCACTGGACTCTGTCCTCAAATGAGATGAGGACCCCCGGGCACTAGACTGTATCCTGGAATAGCATCATGGCCCCCGGGTACTGGACTGTATCCACAAATAGCATCAAGACCCCCGGGCACTGGAATATACCACCGAATAGCATCAGGACCCCCGGGCACTGGACTGTATCCTCAAATAGAATCAGGATCGCTTGGCATTGGACTGTATCCTCGAATAGAATCAGGACCCCACGGCACTGGACTGTATCCTCTAATAGAATTAGGACCCCCGGCACTGGCCTGTATCCTCGAATAGAATCAGGACCCCCGGGCACTGGACTGTATCCTCAAATAGAATCAGGACCCCCAGGCACTGGACTGTATCCTCGAATAGAATCAGGACCCCTGGGCACTGGACTGTTTCCTCAAATTGAATCAGGACGCCCAGGCACTGGACTGTATGCTCGAATAGCATCAGGACCCCCGGGCACTGGACTGTATCCTCAAATAGAATGAGGACACCGGGCACCAAACTCTATCCTCGAATAAAATCAGGACCCCTGGGCACTGGACTGTATTCTCAAATAGAATCAGGACCCCCGGGCACTGGACTGTATCCTCGAATAGAATCAGGACCCCACAGCACTGGACTATATCCTGAAATAGAATCAGGACCCCCGGGCACCGGACTATATCCACCAATAGCATCAGTACACCCGGGCACTGGACAGTATCCTCAAATACAATCAGGACCTCCGGGCACTGGACTTTATCCTCAAAGAGAACCAGGATCCCAGGGCACTGGGCTGTATCCTCGAATAGAATCAGGATCCCCTGAGCACTGGAATGTATCCTCAAATAGAATCAGGACCCCCAGGCCCTGGACTGTATCTTCAAAAAGAATCAAGACCCCCGGCACTGGACTGTATCCTCGAATAGAATCAGGACCCCACAGCACTGGACTATATCCTGAAATAGAATCAGGCCCCCCGGACACCGGAGTATATCCACCAATAGCATCAGTACACCCGGGCACTGGACTGTATCCTCAAAGAGAACCATTACCCCCGGGCACTGGACTCTGTCCTCAAATAAGATCAGGACCCCCGGGCACTGGACTGTATCCTGGAATAGCAACAGGGCCCCACAGCACTGGGCTATATCCTGAAATAGAATCAGGACCCCCGGGCACCGGACTATATCCACCAATAGCATCAGTACACCCGGGCACTGGACTGTATCCTCAAATACAATCAGGACCTCCGGGCACTGGACTTTATCCTCCAAGAGAACCAGGATCGCCGGGCACTGTACTACACCTTCGAATAGATTCAGGACACCCGGGCACCGGACTGTATCCTCAAATAGAATGAGGACACCGGGCACCAGCCTCTATCCTCGAATAAAATCAGGACCCCTGGGCACTGGACTATATCCTGAAATAGAATCAGGATCCCCGGGCACCGGACTATATCCACCAATAGCATCAGTACACCCGGGCACTGGACAGTATCCTCAAATACAATCAGGAACTCCGGGCACTGGACTTTATCCTCAAAGAGAACCAGGATCCCAGGGCACTGGGCTGTATCCTCGAATAGAATCAGGATCCCCTGAGCACTGGAATGTATCCTCAAATAGAATCAGGACCCCCAGGCACTGGACTGTATCTTCAAAAAGAATCAAGACCCCCGGCACTGGACTGTATCCTCGAATAGAATCAGGACCCCACAGCACTGGATTATATCCTGAAATAGAATCAGGCCCCCCGGACACCGGAGTATATCTACCAATAGCATCAGTACACCCGGGCACTGGACTGTATCCTCAAAGAGAACCAGTACCCCCGGGCACTGGACTCTGTCCTCAAATAAGATCAGGACCCCCGGGCACTGGACTGTATCCTGGAATAGCATCAGGGCCCCCGGGTACTGGACTGTATCCACAAATAGCATCAAGAGCCCCGGGCACTGGAATATACCACCAAATAGCATCAGGACCCCCGGGCACTGGATTGTATCCTCAAATAGAATCAGGATCGCTGGGTACTGGACTGTATCCTCGAATAGAATCAGGACCCCACGGCACTGGACTGTATCCTCTAATAGAATTAGGACCCCCGGCACTGGACTGTATCCTCGAATATAATCAGGACCGCACAGCACTGGACTGTATCCTCGAATAGAATTAGAACCCCCGGCACTGGCCTGTATCCTCGAATAGAATCAGGACCCCCGGGCACTGGACGGTATCCTCAAATAGAATCAGGACCCCCAGGCACTGGACTGTATCCTCGAATAGAATCAGGACCCCTGGGCACTGGACTGTTTCCTCAAATTGAATCAGGACGCCCGGGCACTGGACTGTATGCTCGAATAGCATCAGGACCCCCGGGCACTGGACTGTATCCTCAAATAGAATGAGGACACCGGGCACCAAACTCTATGCTCGAATAAAATCAGGACCCCTGGGCACTGGACTGTATTCTCAAATAGAATCAGGACCCCCGGGCACTGGACTGTATCCTCGAATAGCATCAGGACCCCCGGGCACTGGACTGTATCCTCAAATAGAATCAGGACCCCCGGGCACTGGACTGTATCCTCAAATAGAATCAGGACCCCCGGGCACTGGACTGTATCCTCAAAAAGAATCGGGACCCCCGGGAACCAAACAGTATCCTCGAATAGAGCCAGGACCCCTGGGCACTGGACTGTATCGTCAAATACAATCAGGATCCCAGGGCACTGGGCTGTATCCTCGAATAGAATCAGGTTCCCCTGAGCACTGGACTGTACCCTCAAATAGAATTAGGACCCCCGGGCACTGGACTGTATCCTCGAATAGAATCAGGATCCCACAGCACTGGACTTTATCCTGAAATAGAATCAGGACCCCCGGGCACCGGACTATATCCACCAATAGCATCAGTACACCCGGGCACTGGACAGTATCCTCAAATACACTCAGGACCTCCGGGCACTGGACTTTATCCTCAAAGAGAACCAGGATCCCAGGGCACTGGGCTGTATCCTCGAATAGCATCAGGACACCCGGGCACTGGACTGTATCCTCAAATAGAATGAGGACACCGGGCACCAAACTCTATGCTCGAATAAAATCAGGACCCCTGGGCACTGGACTGTATTCTCAAATAGCATCAGGACCCCCGGGCACTGGACTGTATTCTGAAATAGCATCAGGGCCCCCGGGCACTGGACTGTATCCTCAAATAGAATCAGGATCGCTGGGCATTGGACTGTATCCTCGAATAGAATCAGGACCCCACGGCACTGGACTGTATCCTCAAATAGAATTAGGACCCCCGGCACTGGCCTGTATCCTCGAATAGAATCAGGACCCCCGGGCACTGGACTGTATCCTCAAATAGAATCAGGACCCCCAGGCACTGGACTGTATCCTCGAATAGAATCAGGACCCCTGGGCACTGGACTGTTTCCTCACATTGAATCAGGACGCCCGGGCACTGAACTGTATGCTCGAATAGCATCAGGACCCCCGGGCACTGGACTGTATCCTCAAATAGAATGAGGACACCGGGCACCAAACTCTATGCTCGAATAAAATCAGGACCCCTGGGCACTGGACTGTATTCTCAAATAGAATCAGGACCCCCGGGCACTGGACTGTATCCTCGAATAGCATCAGGACCCCCGGGCACTGGACTGTATCCTCAAAAAGAATCAGGACCCCCGGGCACTGGACTGTATCCTCAAATAGAATCAGGACCCCCGGGCACTGGACTGTATCCTCAAAAAGAATCGGGACCCCCGGGAACCAAACAGTATCCTCGAATAGAGCCAGGACCCCTGGGCACTGGACTGTATCGTCAAATACAATCAGGATCCAAG